>NC_036843.1:13841892-13994769 GCF_002910315.2 Salvelinus sp. IW2-2015 | reverse complement strand
CCCCCCCCCCCCAAAGGTCCGCGACTCCGCGCAAAAACCTAACCTATAGGGCCAGGTCTGGGTGGCATTTCTACCTCTGGTCGGGGCTCTGGTGCGGGACGTGGACCCCGCCCTCCAGAGGCGCCACCCAAGTCCAAGACTAAGGTGGAGCGGGGTCCACCCGCACCACGAGCCGCCACCAGCAGTGAAATGCCCCACCCATAGACCCTCCCTATGGCCTGCGTGGACGGGACCCTTCCGCCGACTCCGGACCAGGGACCCTCGCCAGCGGGCCCCGGACAGGAGGAGACTCTGGCTGCTCGCGGACAGGAGGGAGACTCTGCACTGGAGGCTTCGTGCCATGGATCACCACTGGAGGCTTCGTACCATGGATCATCACTGGAGGCTTCGTGTCATGGATCATCACTGGAGGCTTCTTGCCATGGATCCACACTGGAGTGGAGAGACACACAGGTGGCCTGGCTCTGGGAGAATGCACAGGACTCACCAGGCTGGGGAGACATATAGGAAAGTTCCCCCCCCCAAAAAAATCTGTGGCTGCCTCTCGTGCCCGTTACCTCGCGCCAATTCCTCGTAGTGTCGCCGTTCTGCTTTAGCTGCCTCCAGCTCCTTTTTCGGACAGCGATACTCTCCCGGCTGTGCCCATGGTCCTTTGCCGTCCAAAATTTCCTCCCATGTCCAGGTGTCCATGTTCCCACGCTGCTTAGTCCTTTGTTGGTGGGTGGTTCTGTAACGCACGTCGTCGGGAGAAGGAGAAGAGGACAAAGGTGCAGCGTGGTAAGTGTATATATATTTTAATAAAATATGCAACACTTGACAAAACAACAAACACGACAAACGAACAGTCCTGAAAGGTGAAACAAACACTAAACAGGAAACAACCACCCACAAACACAGGTGGGAAGAGGCTACCTAAGTATGATTCTCAATCAGAGACAACGATAGACAGCTGCCTCTGATTGAGAACCATACCAGGCCAAACACACAGAAATACAAAACAAGGACAACATAGAACACCAGACATAGAATGCCCACCCAAACTCACGCCCTGACCAACCACAATAGAGACATAAAAAGGATCTCTACGGTCAGGGCATGACATTAATAACATGGATGTACTGGTTCAATCATAATTAATGACTTAGTTTCATGTTATTTAATTAGTTTCCTTTTGGATATTTAATACAATTATATCCCAATTCTTTATCACCATTTCCAATTCCTGATGTAGTGTAAAATAACCCCCAAAAATGTCAGATTTTGTAGCGGTTTCACATGGGACCTGCAACAATGTGTTGCAACTGGCAAAGTATGTTTTTCTTGTTGCTGTTTTTTTTAAAACTTTTTACATATGTAAACATGTTATGAAATTCCAAACTGTGTTTAACTCGCTTATTGAATAGGATTCTGGTAGTTATTTGAATGTTTCTGAAGTATATAATTGTATTGGATTTATTTGTATATAGTTGTATTTGTTTGGGTGCAGTATTATATTGAATAATAATAAGAAAAGTCAAAGATAAGTTGGGTGTTAATAGTAAGAATGTTACTAGAATTATTTATTTAATTTACAAAGTTCTAACTTGTATGGAGCCTTTGCTCTCAGTAATGATTTGCCCCTTGTTTTTGTGATTACTTGAACCACATTTGACTAAAATATTGATTATGAAATTAGATGTGTGTATTTTCTAACGTTTAAAAGAATACAGTTGAAGTCAGAAGTTTACATACAGTTTTAATGACTCCAACCTAAGTGTAACGGCTGTCGTCTTCCTCGTCTGAGGAGGATAAGTTAGAAGGATCGGAGGACCAATGCGCAGCGTGGTAATTGTTCATCTTGTTTTAATAAAGGTGAACACTCAAAATACAAAACAACAAAAGTGACAACCGAAACAGTTCTATCTGGTGCAGACACACAAAGACTGAAAACAACCACCCACAAAACCCAACACAAAACAGGCAACCTAAATATGGTTCCCAATCAGAGACAACACAAAACACCTGCCTCTGATTGAGAACCATATCAGGCCAAACACAGAAATAGGAAAACATAGAAATACAAACATAGACTGCCCACCCCAACTCACGCCCTGAACATACTAAATAAAGACAAAACAAAGGAAATAAAGGTCAGAACGTGACAAAAAGTCATTTTTCAACCACTTCAAAAATGTCTTGTTAACAAACTATAGTTTTGGCAAGTCGGTTAGGACAAATACTTTGTGCATGACACAAGTCATTTTTCCAACAATTGTTTACAGACAGATTATTTCACTTATAATTCACTGTATAACAATTCCAGTGGGTCAGAAGTTTACATACACTAAGTTGACTGTGCATTTAAACAGCTTGGAAAATTCCAGAAAATGATGTCATGGCTTTAGAAGCTATTGACATCATTTGAGTCAATTGGAGATTACCTGTGGAATAGAAATTTTTGGGCAGAACTGAAAAGCGTGTGCGAGCAAGGAGGCCTACAAACCTGACTCAGTTACACCAGCTCTGTTAGGAGGAATGGGCCAAAATTCACCCAACTTATTGTGGGAAGCTTTTGGAAGGCTACCCGAAATGTTTGACCCAAGTTAAACAATTTAAAGGCAATGCTACCAAATACTAATTGAGTGTATGTAAACTTCTAACCCACTGGGAATGTGATGAAAGAAATAAAAGCTGAAATAAATTATTCTCTCTACTATTATTCTGACATTTCACATTCTTAAAGTAAAATGGTGATCCTAACTGACCTAAGACAGGGAATTTTACTAGGATTAAATATCAGGAATTGTGGAAAAACTGAGTTTAAATGTATTTGGCTAAGGTGTATGTAAACTTCTGACTTCAACTGTACATTCACACAATCTAACTGGTACGCACAAATGCAAACATGACATAAGTACATACACTCAACTGAAACCAAACACAAAAGGTTATTATAACAGCCATACAAAACCTTATAACATCTGCCAGTCATTACTTGAATTAGCAACAGCTCTCCCTGCAGGACAAACGTGGTCGCTGTCGTCTTCTTGTTTTGCTGCTGCTGCTGCTGCTGCTGCTGCTGCTGCTGCTGCTGCTGCTGCTGCTGCTTCTTCTTCTTCTATGATATCATGGCGGTACGCAAACAATCGTTTAAGTACATGCTGCCACCTACTGTGCTGGAATGTATGATCAATCATGATCTGCCCAATTCTGTACTACCATGAAAATAAAATAAAAAAACAAATAAATCCCTAACTTCTACCACACCCTCCCCCAAAAACCCATTAAACTTTATCTATATCATGCTGAGACACTCCACCCTTTGGATTGTTCAGCATGTCAACAACCATTTCAACAGTAATATCTGTTACACCCAAAATGTATTTTGCCATCTCCAAAAAAACCTTTAACCTGGCATTTCTGCTTTCTACAAACCGAGTCATATTGATAACCTTACCAATAAAAACTATGAAGTGAACTTTATTCATTATCAACGTGTCCTTTGACACCACACATTCATGAGCACAAGATTTCTGAYCAGGCCTCGAAACCATGCCAAGACCATCAGAAGCACCAGCCCCAACAGTTGGTCCACTTACTACAGGTACATCCATGTAAGCTCCATCAGTCTGCACTGTAGTTCTACCAATTTGTTTTACGGCCTCTGCATACGATACATCATGACTGATTACATTTCTCTGAGCCTCTCTAGCCTCTCTCTGTACCTGGCATCCACCAAATGCAGCACTGTGTTATCCCCCATAATTACAGCACTTAACCTTCACATTGCTTCCACATTCACCATACTCATGTGCCCCTCCACACTTCCTTTCTTTCTTTACACTGAGCAGCTACATGTCCCATTCTTTGGCTTTTAAAACACTGCAGTGCATATGGGACAAGTTCTCTAACATTCGAAATAAGAAATCCTACGTGTACTTTCCCCAGCAAGACTTTCTCAGACCTCAACATCACTGATAAGCTTTGACTTCTTTGACCCTCTTTCCTACTGATCAACCTTTTGACCTCAATCACTCTGCCTCCCTTCACATTTTCTTTAATATCATCTGTGGACGTACAGTACCAGTCAAAAGTTATCAAGGCAAAGGGTGGCTACTTTGAAGAATCTCAAGTATAAAATATATTTTGATTTGTTTAACACTTGTTTGGTTACTACATGATTCCATATGTGTTATTTCATAGTTTTGATGTCTTCACTATTATTCTACAATGTAGAAAATAGTACAAATAAAGAAAAACCCTGGAATGAGTAGCTGTGTCCAAACTTTTGTACTTTAGATATTGGGACCCCAGTGATGACTCCCCTCAATCTAGCATAAGAACAAAGGACACAGCTTTTAATCTTCTTCCCATTAAGCTTTTCCATTTTCAGAATCTTCTCTTGTTGAGCCTGACTACCACACAATATTAACAATCTACCATTTCCAATGAACCAAGCTAATTTCACTTCACCTACAGTTGAAGTTGGAAGTTTACATACACTTAGGTTGGAGTCATTAAAACTAGTTTTTCAACCTCTCCACAAATTTCTTGTTAACAAACTATAGTTTTGGCAAGTCGGTTAGGACATCTACTTTGTGCATGATACAAGTCATTTTTCCAACAATTGTTTACAGACAGATTATTTCACTTATAATTCACTGTGTCACAATTCCAGTGGGTCAGAAGTTTACATACACTAAACTGACTGTGCCTTTAAACAGCTTGGAAAATTCCAGAAAATTATGTCATGGCTTTAGAAGCTTCTGATAGGCCAATTGACATAATTTGAGTCAATTGGAGATGTACCTGTGGATGTATTTCAAGGCCTAACTTCAACCTCAGTGCCTCTTTGTTTGACATCATGAGAAAATCTAAAGAAATCAGCCAAGACCTCAGAAAATAAATTGTAGACCTCCACAAGTCTGGTTCATCCTTAGGAGCAATTTCCAAACGCCTGAAGGTACCACGTTCATCTGTACAAACAATAGTACACAAGTATAAACACCATGGGACCACGCAGCCGTCATACCGCTCAGGAAGGAGATGCGTTCTGTCCCCTAGAGATGAGCGTACTTTGGTGCGAAAAGTGCAAATCAATCACAGAACAACAGCAAAGGACCTTGTGAAGATGCTGGAGGAAACAGGTACAAAAGTATCTATATCCACAGTAAAACGAGTCCTGTATCGACATAACCTGAAAGGCTGCTCAGCAAGGAAGAAGCCACTGTTCCAAACCCGCCATAAAAAAGCCAGACTACGGTTTGCAACTGCACATGGGAACAAAGAAATGTCATCTGGTCTGATGAAACAAAAATAGAACTGTTTGGCCATAATGATCATCGTTATGTTTGGAGGAAAAGGGGGGAGGCTTGCAAGCCAAAGAACACCATCCCAACCGTGAAGCACGGGGTTGGCAGCATCATGTTGTGGGGATGCTTTGCTGCAGGAGGGACTAGTGCACGTCACAAAATAGATGACATTGTGAGGGAGGGAAATTATGTGGATATATTGAAGCAACATCTCAAGACATCAGTCAGGAAGTTAAAGCTTGGTCGCAAATGGATCTTCCAAATGGACAATGAGCCCAAGCATACTTCCACAAAGTTGTGGAAAAATGGCTTAAGGACAACAAAGTCAAGGTATTGGAGTGGCCATCACAAAGCCCTGACCTCAATCCCATAGACAAATTGTGGGCAGAACTGAAAAAGCGTGTGCGAGCAAGGAGGCCTACAAACCTGACTCAGTTACACCAGCTCTGTCAGGAGGAATGGGCCAAAATTCACCCAACTTATTGTGGGAAGCTTGTGGAAGGCTACCCGAAACATTTGACCCAAGCTAAACAATTTAAAGGCAATGCTACCAAATACTACTAGAGTGTATGTAAACTTCTGACCCACTGAGAATGTGATGAAAGAAATAAAAGCTGAAATAAATCATTCTCTCTACTATTATTCTGACATTTTACATTATTAAAATAAAGTGGTGATCCTAACTGACCTAAGACAGGGAATTTTTACTAGGACTAAATGTCAGGAGTTTAAATGTATTTGGCTAAGGTGTATGTAAACTTCCGACTTCCAACTTCCGACTTCCAACTGTCCCTCTATCTCAATGGAATTAGTTAGTCGGATAGGGTGTAAGTGAGGCCCTGTGGTCTCATTAAACACTATCACAACCAGTGGTGTAAAGTTCTAATGTAAAAATACTTTAAAGTACTTATTTTTATTAAGTAGTTTTTTGGGGTATTTCTACTTTACTTTTCCATTTATATTTTTGCCAACTTTTACTTTTACTTCATTCCTAAAGAAAATAATGTACTTTTTACTCCATACATTTTCTCTGACACTCAAAAGTACTCGTTACATTTTTACAGGAAAATGGTCCAATTCCCAGACTTATCAAGAGAAGATCACCTGGTCATCCCTACTGCCTCTGATCTGGCGGACTCACTAAACACAAATGCTTCGTTTGCAAATTATGTCTTGAGTGTTGGAGTGTGACCCTGGCTATTCGTAAATGTAAAAAAACAAGATAATTGTGCAGTCTGGTTTGCTTAAAATAAGTTTTTTGAAATTGTTTATATCTTTTACTTTTAATACTTAAGTACATTTGAGTAATTCTATTTACTTTTAATAGTTAAGTATATTTAAAACCAAATACTTTTAGAGTATTATTTTATTGGGTGACTTTCACTTTTATTTGAATCATTTTCTATGAAGGTATCTTTACTTTTACTCAAATATGACAATTGAGTACTTTTCCCACCACTGATCACAACTTTCCACTCCAACACATCACTACTGCTTTCTGTATCATGATCTCTCTTCTTCCTATGTCTTTCCACTACTGACCATTCCGGTCCTTGATGCTCATCCTCCCATTACATACCCTCAGAACTGACACCCATATTGTTCGCGTTCCAGCACAGAAGCTGCTTCACCAACTTTTTCTACATTTCTCATTTTCGTCCGCACTACTCGCCGCCATTTCCGATCGTGTTACGGTGTTGTACCGTCACTACGTTTTTGGCCAAACACATCCAATTTCATACCCACGAACTACAAACTCAGAGTAAGATTGGAAGAGTCATTTGTCAAAAGAGGGGATAACAAAAATCCTTGGTAAGCCAAATTTGAACAATGAAATAATATTTTTTTTAAGTCAAAAGCTCCAATGTCATTATATTCTGTATAACTCATCGTAGTTGTATTTTATTTATTGTTGATTTAAAAACAAAAATGTTTTGCTTTGACATAACAATTTCCGCGCTATGCACTGATTAGTCTGCAGTTGTGGGGAAAAACGCACGCGAGCTTTGATTTACATGTACTGTTGTTGCTGTGCCATTTCTTTGCATTTTGAGAGTGTGGAGTGTACCTTTTGTTCTGGTGCTCTCGTTCAAGTGACAATGACAGCCTGTCTATCAAGATGCATGGAACCCGCCCCATTCACCCCTCCTGCTCCCTGGCCGTAGCAAGCAGGGAGCAGTGAAGACGAGGTAGCTAGTTTTGAAGCCGTGGCATAAATGATCTCATCTCAGCCTGATCTCCGCTTTCTACAGAGGATCCTATGACCAACACCGGAATAAAGTAAAAATAAAGGTACGACAAATGAATTAACCGACTGTATTTATTTGTTAGGATTGATATGGGGCATTTATTGAAATGTTTATCTCCGAAACTCTTGTCAAATGTTAGTCTGGTGAGGGGAGGGGAGGGGGGGGGGTGCGCGCTAGCTACACATTTAGCTAGGTAACGTTAGTTAACGGTAGTTAGGTAGCTAAACAATTTTCATGCGGGAGTATCCATGCCAGTTAGGGAGTGGAGAAATGTAGTTGGAAAAGGGAAGTTCGTCATTTTAAAACAGTGTTGTAATAATCTACCCCAATTATATCCGTTATTTTATAGTTAAACAATTATATCGCAGAGTGGGAATTAGCTAGCTACAGTAGGTAACGTAGCTAGTTATTTCAAAATGGCCTCATCTCCGTTGTCGCCCCAGCGTCCCTGTTGCTCGAGCTAGACAAAGCATGCGGTACAGCTACCAGAGAAGGACATGCGCTATTGCAGCGAGTGCAAAATAAATAACTCATTTCATTATGTACATATTTTTGTATTAACCTATTATGAATTGCAGGATACACACTCGCACTGTTGCGTAGTCAGCTAATTTCTCCATTCAAATAAGCATAAGCGGCAGCGGAAATACTGTCAACGTCAGTATTGTGGGGGAGGGGAGACAATTCCTAGGTGGAGCCAGAGACGAGGAGGAGGATCTCTGGTGGAGCTGTGGGTGTTAATGCTATTTTATGTATTAAGCCTTGCTGCTCTTTGACGTTTAGAACGGTGTAATATAACTGAGGCATAACACAGAGTACAACAAGCACAGCATGCATGAATGAGGTTCCCTCCTTACATTTGGTACTGACAGATTAATTGTTTGGAGTAAAAAACCTTGATTCATCAAAACAATGATTCAACTTTAAAGATGTTTTTTTTCTTTTCATTTAACCTTTATTTAACTAGGCAAGTCAGAAAAGAACAAATTCTTATTTACAATGACGGCCTACTGGGGAACAGTGGGTTAACCGCCTGTTCAGGGGCAGAACGACAGATTTTTACCTTGTCAATTCAGGGATTCAATCCAGCAACCTTTCGGTTACTGGCCCAACGCCCTAACCACTAGGCTACCTGCTGTCCTAATTTGAAGGGGTGTATGTTGGCTTGACCTATGTTTTGTTTTATTATAGCCACATTAACCTATTAGATCCTATTTGTCAATGGATTACAACCTAACAGATTTGTATTGAACAGGCCTTTTAGGTTTGCAGTGTTCATAAAGAGCAAAAAGTCCCCTGCCTGGCACCAGTAACTAGTTTTTGTCTCATCAAAATGATTGCGCCTCCTTTTTTCCTTGTTTTCAGATATCCAATCAGCTATACTCCCATAGTAGACACCTATTGTTTGTGGGTGGAATGGTGAATTAATATGAACCCTGTGTTTTTGTTACTTGTGTAGTATTTTGCTTCTTAGCTAGAAATTCTCCATTATTTTTTACAGTTACCACTAAGGTAACAACGGAGAAACAGAGAAAGTACATGTGTCAGCCTCACATTTTGTATTTTGAATAGGGTCCCTGGCAACGCTACTCATGAATTGGACTAGAAAATGTGGAGTTATTATTTGGGTTCTAGCTATTTAGAACACAACATTTGCTGAATTTGACAGTTGTCTTGTACCCCAGAGGATTGTATCAGACTGTTTGTGCATTTTATCTGTGGTCTGAGGCAGGTCCATTTGCAGTCTTCAGTTCTTGCAGCTAACATGATCTTAGATTTCAGTAAGGGCACCAGTCCAATTATGTGACAGATTGTTTTTCATCATGGTTTATTGATGGCTAATGACATTAGAAGCACATAACCACCCTCTAGTGAAAGCAATGGTTAGGCTAAGTGGTCGGCCATAAAGTCTGCATTCAAGTTAGGTTCATTAACACACTAAAAAGCACTTTCCTGATTGCTTCCAATGGTGAAAACATACAGTAAATGCGACAGTGTCACTTGTGATGTTATTTGTTGCTCCAGTGCTGAGATGTCTTCTCAGGTAGGACCAAAGCTCAATGTCCTTTGCTTGGCAGACTGATAGATTGTGCCCCTGTGATGTCCACAGTCTATCCCTGCAGCCTTAGAATAGATAGATACAAGACATTTGCTTATTAGGAACATTGCTTAAGTTGCTATTATCAACTGTGCTTTTTTTTGCCATAAGCTAGTATAGTGTTAAAATAATCTATTAAGTGCAAATGTTTGCTGTTTTGAACCAAAATGTTACTGTATTAGGTTCCTTTATTTCATACTTGCCTCCTGTTTGATATCATTTCTTGCTTCGTAGATGGTTGATCCATGTAGCAGAGTAGTAACTCCAATTACTGCCCCACCCACTGCTCTCTCTGAGGAGATGCACACCCTGACAGAAGTTCCTTTGTTTTAGTCTGATGGAAAATGTAGTGTGATGTCACACAGGCTCCTGTCCTGTGTTCTCTTCCTACTCTGCTCTTCCCTGCTTGTTGGTCCCTTGGAGTCAACAGCCGTCCCCTGTTGTTTTGAGGCAAGTCTTCTGATATCTTCTCATTCAGACAGAGATACTGCTTCAGGAAGGTTAATTTTCACTGTTCCTCCTTTCCCTTTAATGACATTCTAGCAGTTATATTTTTTGGAGCATGGTGTGTATATCTCAAACATATCACATTTAAACCTGTGTGGTATTCTTTTGACTTTTCTCACCCAGTATGTGTCCTATTAACTTCACTCCGGTAGTACAGAAGTGAACTAACTTTTGCCAATATTTAGATGTTTGACGACAGGTGGCAGTGGGGTGGGATAGTGTATGTACATGAGCTGATTGTGTTTTTTGTTGTTGAGAGAAGCCTGACCTGTCCTGATTTTGACCGCAGTGATGGTAGTTGGTTGGTAACATGCTGTATTTTCGGTGGTTCAGTGGGTCTGTTAAAAGTGTGGTTGTTCCGCCCAGCAGGAGCCTTGCTTCAGACTGGCCTAAAATGGGCAGAAAGGGTGCAGAACAAAAGCTGCTTGTTGCTTGTACAAAAGTACTGAAGCGCTGCAGCCGGGACCAAGCTGCTATGCTAATGCCTGTGCCTCTCAACAGGAAAGGTATAGCAAACTTTCAGAAAAACAACAAGCTATTTATACTGTAGCACATTACATTAATATTTAGCTAACCTGTAGAGATTCTTCATGAAATTCTCTTACCAATGAAAAGTTTGTCCTTATGCCACACACTTCAAACATAACACCACACATTATAAATTCATAAATCTTTTGAATGTAGTTTTGATAACTAAAATTCATCAAGACAACACAGTATTTCATGATATCATGTGTGTTTGTTAGAATGTGAAGTTTTTGTGGCCGGTTTGTCACCAATAACACTCTTTCCGTTTCCCTTCACCCCAGAGAGCCAAAATGTTCCCGAAGGGCACGAAGCGCAAGTTTTCCGACTCCAGGGAGGAACCTGTGGCAGGCGGTGAGGATGTGAATCAGTCGAATTTGGCAGCTGTGAGGATGCTGTCGTCCTACAGCCTGCAGCGGCAGTCCCTGCTGGACATGTCCCTGATCAAACTGCAGCTGTGCCACATGCTGGTGGAGCCTAATCTGTGCCGTTCGGTGCTGATTGCCAACACGGTGAGGCAGATCCAGGAGGAGATGACCCAGGACGGCACCTGGCAGATCATGACCCAGGCCCTGAGTGCTGCCAACGCTGCTGCCCAGTGCTCTGCAGACCGCCTGGTGGCCACCGAGGTGCTGTGTCGGCAGACAGAGGCAGCCCAGGGGGAGCAGGTCCCCAAGCCCTTCCCAGTGGTGGGGTCAGAGGGCTGCCCTGCGGAGGAGGTGGCAGAGGTGGGAATGACTATGTCCACTGTCTCCCCCCAAGCCCCAACCTCCTACCTGCCAGGCACCTTTGGCATGGACCCCTGCTGGGAAGAGGACACAGGTGAAGATGATGATGATGATGAGGAGGAGGACAGTGAGGAGTGTGGGTCTGGCTCAGAGGGGGAGGAGAGGGAGCGTGACAGCCTGGTGGAGGACACCAGGACAGCAGAGCAGGTCTTTGGCACGTTCGAGATCAAAAACCCTGCGCCCAGCCCCGACCCTGCTCTGGAGGAACTGTTTTCAGACGTGGATGCGTCTTACTACGACCTTGATACAGTGCTGACAGGAATGCAGAGTGTTCCTAAGATGGGGCCCTATGACCTCCTGGAGAGCCTGTCCTCCCATGGGCCCTCACCCCTCAGTTCCAGCACCAGCTGCCGATCAGACCTCAATGAACTGGACCACATCATGGAGATCATAGTGGGCTCCTGAGAAACAACACACTTCATTGCATACTTACTTTGCAGACTCTTTACAGACTGTGCACGTGGTGCGTACATGGATATGGTGTTATTATATGTTCAGATGTTGAGGGTTTATGAAATCAAGAACATATTCAGTGTTACGACATGCAGCTGTGCATCTCTAAGTGGGCAGAGATTACAACCTATACCATTACGATTTTTCTTATTTTACATACTTTTCTATATTTCTTTTTGTCATACAATCTATTTTTCCAGTTTTGTTTTTATTTATTGTAATATGTATGGACTGAAGAACAATGTCATTACACTACACACAAATAGACCCGAACATCCAAACTTCTGAAGAGATGCATATTTTCCTAAAGAGTAAAACAAATATTAGTGAAACATGTACGTACAGTTGAAGTTGGAAGTTTACATACACCTTAGCCAAATACATTTAAACTCAGTTTTTCACAATTCCTGACATTTAATTCCAGTAAAAATTCCCTGTCTTAGGTCAGTTAGGATCACCACTTTATTTTAATAATGTGAAATGTCAAAATAATAGCTGAGAATTATTTATTTCAGCTTTTATTTCTTTCATCACATTCCCAGTGGGTCAGAAGTTTACATACACTCAATTAGTATTTGGTAGCATTGCCTTTAAATTGTTTACCTTGGGTCAGACGTTTCGGGTAGCCTTCCACAAGCTTCCCACAATAAGTTGGGTGAATTTTGGCCCATTCCTCCTAACAGAGCTGGTGTAACTGAGTCAGGTTTGTAGGCCTCCTTGCTCACACATGCTTTTTCAGTTCTGCCCACAAGTTTTCTATAGGATTGAGGTCAGGGCTTTGTGATGGCCACTCCAATACCTTGACTGTGTTGTCCTTAAGCCATTTTGCCACAACTTTGGAAGTATGCTTGAGGTCATTGT
Source organism: Salvelinus sp. IW2-2015 (assembly GCF_002910315.2). Classification (NCBI taxonomy): domain Eukaryota; kingdom Metazoa; phylum Chordata; class Actinopteri; order Salmoniformes; family Salmonidae; genus Salvelinus; species Salvelinus sp. IW2-2015. Next base: position 13,981,997 of record NC_036843.1, on the reverse strand, counting down.
CCGTTTGGAAGATCCATTTGCGACCAAGCTTTAATTTCCTGACTGATGTCTTGAGATGTTGCTTCAATATATCCACATACTTTTCCTGCCTCATGATGCCATCTATTTTGTGACGTGCACCAGTCCCTCCTGCAGCAAAGCACCCCCACAGCATGATGCTGCCACCCCGTCCTTCACGGTTGGGATGGTGTTCTTCGGCTTGCAAGCATCCCCCTTTTTCCTCCAAACATAACAATGGTCATTATGGCCAAACAGTTATATTTTTGTTTCATCAGACCAGAGAACATTTCTCCCCCAAAAAGTACGATCTTTGACCCCATTTGCAGTTGCAAACCGTAGTCTGGCTTTTTTATGGCGGTTTTGGAGCAGTGGCTTCTTCGTTGCTGAGCGGCCTTCCAGGTTATGTCGATATAGGACACGTTTTACTACGGATATAGATACTTTTGTACCTGTTTCCTCCAGCATCTTCACAAGGTCCTTTGCTGTTGTTCTGTGATTGATTTGCACTTTTCGCACCAAAGTACGCTCATCTCTAGGGGACAGAACGCATGTCCTTCCTGAGCGGTATGACGGCTGCGTGGTCCCATGGTGTTTATACTTGTGTACTATTGTTTGTACAGATGAACGTGGTACCTTCAGGCGTTTGGAAATTGCTCCTAAGGATGAACCAGACTTGTGGAGGTCTACAATTTATTTTCTGAGGTCTTGGCTGATTTCTTTAGATTTTCTCATGATGTCAAACAAAGAGGCACTGAGGTTGAAGTTAGGCCTTGAAATACATCCACAGGTACATCTCCAATTGACTCAAATTATGTCAATTGGCCTATCAGAAGCTTCTAAAGCCATGACATAATTTTCTGGACTTTTCCAAGCTGTTTAAAGGCACAGTCAACTTAGTGTATGTAAACTTCTGTCCCACTGGAATTGTGACACAGTGAGTTATAGGTGAAATAATCTGTCTGTAAACAATTGTTGGAAAAATGACTTGTGTCATGCACAAAGTAGATGTCCTAACCGACTTGCCAAAACTATAGTTTGTTAACAAGAAATTTGTGGAGTGGTGGAAAAACGAGTTTTAATGATTCCAAAGTATATGTAAACTTCCGACTTCAACTGTATGTATGTATATAGAAATATATATTTTTGCAATATACAGTTTGGGACATTGACCAGTATGGTTTAATATAATTTCCCCCCATATTTTTAATATGATACATTTTAATGTAGCCAGAGTCACCCAATGTCTTCCTATGGTTTGGTTTTAAGCATTGGGCACAGTTGGTCTCAAGATGGGCACAGTTTTTCCCCCCCCCTACTTGATTTGAATCCATCCCTTAAACCTAGACTAGATTTGTTAAAGTATTTAGAGAAACTCTTGCTTGATATCAGCATTAAGAAGCCTTATTTTCTGATATTTGTATTACTACAAATTAAGAATTATTGGTTGACCCATTAAGTTATTCCTTTTAATTTATTTAATTTATTAAATACAGATACAAACATGCCACATAGATTTTTAAACTGAGCCGTGTAGACCCATGTGATATATTATAAACCGGGTGGTTCGAGCCCTGAATGCTGATTGGCTGAAAGCTGTGGTATATCAGACCATATACCACGGGTATGACAACATTTTTACTGCTCTAATTACGTTGGTAACCAATTTATAATAGAAATAAGACACCTCGGGTGTTTGTGGTATATGGCCAATATACCATGGCTAAGGGCTGTATCCAGGCACACCTTAACCGTGGTATATATTGGGCATATACCACCCCCCCTTTTGCCTTATTGCTTAATTACAACTCAATACCCCCCCTATTCACTATGCATTTCATTTGCGAAAATATATTTTGTACAGAATTCAACTATTATTTTTTACAAGCAGCTCTTTCTCTAAAGATTTCTTTTCATAATGTCTCCTTATCATGATGAAAAGATTACTCAGGCAAACCGTACCAGTAAAATCTGACAGTATTACTCTGGTCATTACTACCACAACACTCCTCTGAATGATGTCACTGCTTCAAACAGCAGCTAGAATTTCAAAGACCTTAACAATTGTAAAGTATATGCATTTTTATATTAAGAAAACATTTTAGGACCTTTGTAAATATTTTTTATAATAAAAGGTGCAAATCTTGTCATTTTTTAAATTTTAATTCATTTGATCAAATTAATCTTAGTATAAATACATATTTTTTTTTTTTTAATGAAATTGATCCTTTTATTTAAGGACCTTTTTGTAAATATTTTTTTAACTAGGCAAGTCAGTTAAGAACAAATTCTTTCTTACAATGACAGCCTGCCCCTTGTTCAGGGGCAGAACGACATATTTTTACCTTGTCAGTTCGGCGATTCGATTCAGCAACCTTTCGATTACTGGCCCAATGCTCTAACCACTAGACTACCTGTCGCCCCAAAACAGTTGTTCCCATACCGGGAGTCGAACCCGGGCCGCCTGAGTGAAAACCAGGAATCCTAACCGCTAGACCGCTAGTATAAAGGTAAGTTAAAGTATTGTGGTTGATTTGTAGTGTAAGCTGTGTAATGTGCATACCAATCAGTGTACAACCAACAAAAATGTAAATGCACACCATAATATCAATTGATTTCTGTAGTGCTCAAGAAATTGTATTCCATGAGACTACTAACATTGCATTTCTTAACACAGGATTTGAAACTACATAATTTTTTGACTATTTTCATGGTAACAAAAATATTAACAATGGAGTAATTAGGTACTTACATTTGACTATATTATGAAGTGAGACCATTATACTTATTAATGTGTTAATGGAATATTCTTCGAAATCCTCATTGAAATGACTAAAACATATTGAATGACTCATTCAAAAAGACACATTGATCTCCAAATTTGTTCCAATTAATTTGTTCCTCCCAAGGTAATAATTTACTTTTGTAATGTGCACACACACCTTTTACAATTACAATAGACTTTTGACCTTGCATGGATGTACATGGGCCAATCCACCACAATAGTTATTTTCTCATAAGGAAAATGTAATCTTTACATTGTATGAATATAACTTCGTACTCCATGCGTCTGTAACCGTGTTCGATGGTTTTAACAGTAACATAACTCTGATGTGCAGTCAGATGCGCTGCGATGTAGCCTGGGTACTGTGAATTTCAACGCATGTAAAAAGTTACAAGCCTCAAATGTGTTGCATATTTCCCAGCCCCGTGAGTGGTAAAGACCACGCAATGACAATTAGTGGAGGCTTGGTCTCGCCGATCAACTGCTTTCATAATGGGTCTATCCGGCAACTGTCTCTGCCTTTCCATGTTTCCTTTTACACTGTAGTCCCGCCCCCCTTCAGTGGACGTCAGCCCTCCTCCAAGCAAAACAGACACGTTTATCAGCGGTCAGCGAAGGGGGATAGCCATAACGAAAAAAGACACGTCCTTTGAACGAAACATTTGTACGATCTTGCCTTCCTCACATTTCAATAAGATGCAGTGAAAACTCAATTGTGTAAATGACGGTCTTCTGAGAGAGCAACGACTCATCGACAATGCGCAGGATATTTTATAAACCGAGGAGTTGGAATCAAATGAAGTAGCTCCATAATACAGGTAGAGTAGCCTATGTGATTTGTATTGGTAGTATTACGAGCATGTTGTGTTTGCGTTTTCTAGATAGTCGTGTCTCAACAGCACTTCATAAATTGTAAATATTATAATGGTAAAAAAATTCGGGATGCATTATTCATCCTGAACTCAAGCTCATATTTATTGCTTTCTTACACATGAAAATATGCATAAATACAGTAGTTAATTCGAGCACTGTCAACAGCGAGTCAGAAGTTGCACTAGCCTAGGCAGCCGATATTGGGCGCTAGAGCTGCATTGTCGTCCAGGATTGATGTGCCCAGCCGGTAATACACTCAAGTGTCCCCATTGGACCGGCTTGTACATAAAGCATCATTCATTAGCGCCCACTATCTGCTGTCTAGGCTAATGTTGCACATGTAGACCTGGCCAATACAGTAACAGCAAGTACACAAGTTGCACATGTAGGCCAATACAGTAGCCTATCAACTCACTGAACAAGAGCCTTACATTACAAACTAGATTTAAAACTATATGAAGACAAGACTCAAATGATGTGTATATTTCACACTCAAATGTTGATCAGTGAAAGTGATCAATGTCTTTCCTGTCTAGATCTATGTTGGGTCGTGGCATGAAGTGGAAACAGTTGTAATGAGGCAGAGGGGCTCAATATCTATTTGCCAGAGAAGGCTGAGGTCCAGGCTCAGGGTGGGTCTTCTTACCTGCCTCATCTGCAGCAGCTGGTGCTCAGCCTATGCCTGGACAAGCTACAGCGCAGTCGAACAGGAGCAGAACTAAGCCTGCACCGCTCAGTGCTGCTGGTGAATACCCTGAGGCAGATTCAACAGGACATGCAGAGGGATTTGCCAGGTAGTCTTGACCTGTCAGCCCACTCACTCTCCCCTCACCCTGATGCACCTACCCACACAACTGACCTCTCAGACTTGCCTTTAAATGCTGTCCACCATGACTCTCTCAGAGATGGTATTTGGGAGGAGGATGGCCCACTCACCTGCCCAGGGTGTGCTGAAGGAAACACACTGGGTGTCTCCTCGCCGCCCCACCCTTTGTTGCCTACATCTTCCTCACAGGACAGCTCCTCTGGGCACCCCAGAGCACAAAGCCCTTCCGCACACCTTCGCTCTTTTGAGGGCGAGATGACAAACTCCCTGGGCTACCTCATGGACCTTGCCCTGGATGACATCTTTGAGGACATTGACACCTCCATGTACGACTCTGATATCCCCTCGGCCTTGGCCGGCTACCCATCCTGGGTGTGCGGGGTGTCGTCCTGGGGGGACAAGGGACTAAAGATGTGCTCTAGTTATACCTCAGCCAGCACGTTACAGCAGTGTCTGACCGACCTCAATAATCTGGACCACATTATGGAGATCCTAGTCAACTCGTGAAACATGTTGTTCACATCAAGGGGTCATGACCTGGTTGTTAAGGATTTGGACATCATCAGTATTTTTGTCATACGATAACAGTTTTATTAAGGTGACAGAGACTTGACGGTGTATCTACTGAGAACACAATGTTCAGTTTTTGAGGGAGTCAGCAGAATGCGAGAAAAAATACTTGTACCTTTAGTGCTTGTGCTATTATATAATGCCTCTTCTTGAAATTGTACATTATCTTTGCATTTAATCAAATTACAGCAGCCACTTTTCCCTTTAAAAAACAGTGCCTTAAAGACTTAAAATAATTCTGTAGAAATGTAGTATTTGAGTTTCAATGAGGAAAGTTAAGAATATATCCAGTGGAGAGCTGAGCAGTGAGTGCCTTCCTCCACATGTGAGTGTCATGTAAAGGCTCAATACAACCCAGGATCATCCTCCCTTCCTCCATGTCCCTTTGTCTCTCTTCAGCCCCTGCACTGCAATGGGATGTAATCTTAATTCACTCTGACATCCCACCAGTGCACTAGCTGGGAGGAGATGAGAGAGATATGGAAATAAGAGGGGGGAGGAAAATGTAGGACTACATATCTTGTCATGTAGGACGGGCCTACTTGTGAAAAGGTGATTGTTTTGCTCTCAGTATTACATTTCTATTCATAGACTCAACCCGCCAGCCAATCAAATGACATGTGGGAGGAGTGTTCTCAATCACCAACCCCTTATTTTCTCTGTCTGGAAAAGCAAATCCTGGTGGTTGAAATGGAAGAGAACTGGCTCAGATGGAGTTGTACACATGTAATAACCTCTCTGTTACGCTGCTTTGTGCTGATTAGCTCCATCATACCCCATTGACCAATCACATGAAAAAATGTCTGTGGTTTAGAGTATTTAGGCAGTTTAACAAAACACAGAGGAACACAATGGGGGAAAGATAGAGATGGAAGACACCAATAATGTGATTCCATAATTAGTTAAAGCACAAACAATCCAGTTTTCCACAACACCTATCCACAGTAAGAAGACACACCCAATCATTACTTATTTTTCTATTTGGACCATGCACTCTAGATGTCAAGCCAGGTTTCTACAGTGAGACTAAGGCTGCGTTTACACAGGCAGCCCAATTCTGATATTTTTTTCACTAACTGGTCTTTTGACTATTCAGATCAAATCTCAGAAAAATATCTGATGTGATTGGTTAAAAGACCAATTAGTGGAAAATAGATTCAAATTGGGCTGCGTGTGTAAACGCAGTCTTAGAGATGGGTATTTTACAAAATATATGGACAAATGGGACAGTCATACATTTTTGTAAGCTTTTATGTTTCTCGAGATCATAATTGTTTTGAGGTGTAGCAAAAATAGAACAATTGGTCATGAGAATGACTCCTCTTATTAGCAAGTTACAGGTCTTCCTCCAGCTCATTCATGTTTTGTTAGGAGGCTGATAGTAACTTTGGCTTGTACATCTGCTGTATCAAATACTACTAGTCAATGTGTTCACTGGCTTTTAAGTGCAATATCAACTTTTTAGATTTGTAAATAATGATGATATGGAATGAATCAACTTGGAAAAGATTCTGCCATTATCCTGGTTCATGTAGTCAGATGTCAGTATTTGTTTTATACGTACATTGAAATTAAATTATGTTTAATAACATTTTAAACTATACAATGCTTTGCGTCAGTGGATGTCTTCCCATTGCAATTTCTGTGTTTAATTCTGTTTTAACATAATCACCTGACCCACAAATAATGAGTAAAAGTAATACAGAGATTTGCCTCTTGTTAATGAATATTAACCCTTGTGTGGTTTTCATGTTTTTGTTATTAACCCAATGTTTGCAAGTCTGATGGACCCACAACATGATTGGGTTTTTAAAACAATACAGCCATAACAATTTACGTAAAAAATACTTAATACTTAGATGTTGACTTATATCAGTTACAATAAATATAGACAGCATACATGGTTAATATTAGCCATTTACCTCTGCTAGATCACATTTATCAATAAAAGCACCATTTGTTTTTTGATAATGTGATTTTTGTAAACAAAAATCAATTACAATCAAGACATGGGTGGAATAAATCAGGTTTATCTTGAAGCTATACAAATGAAACAGGGTTTTCATCACTATTGATGTTTATTTCTTTGAACTGAACAAATTGGAAGGACAAATTGTGTTGCAAATGTATTTCTTGCACTTGATGTGTACTGTGTCTTCCTGTCCTTGGGTCCACACACATTGCAGCATTTCTTCTTGTTGCTACCGGCTGCAATCTAGAATGATGAAAACACTTAGTTCAGGTATTTTTCTAACATCTCATTCACATATATAGTTACAGCAGGCCAAGGTCAGACAAACACATGCAACAACATCACTCACACTTACTTTCAGTATTGGAGTTGGTTCTGTGGGTCAGGCGGATGGGGCAGCAGCATCCTCCTCCTGAATCCTCCTCACGATGGCTGCAGAAGCTGGGGTCCTTGACATATGTTGCCTCCTCTGGATTTGAGGTCTTACTAATGCTTTGACCAGCTCCTCGAGAAATAGCCGTCTCCTCTGGAGCTTCGCTCTGTTCCAATCTGGGTTCAACGCCATCCAGATGACAAACGCGTTGTACGCCGAGATGTCCAAGATGTTGAAGAATATCAGAAGTGGCCAGCATAGGGTTCTTCTTTTGCAGCTGTAGCCAGTCACCAGCTTGTCTAAATTGTCCACCCCTCCTTTTGTGGCATTGTTATCCATTAAGGTTTCTGGTTTTTGATGTTCCTGGCCGCAGATTCTCCCATCCCTATGCAGCATACTCATGAGTACCACATTTTTGCCTTTGGCACATAGGACACGGGACGTGTCGGCCCGTGAACACAAACTTAGAGGAATTGATAGGCCTGTTCCATCTATTCAACAGCTGAGGTGGGAGCTCTTTTTTTATTGAATTTTTTTACCCCTTTTTCGTGGTATTCAATTGGTAGTTAGTCTTGTCCCATCGCTGCAACTCCCGTACGGACTCGGGAGAGGAGAAGGTCGAGAGCCGTGCGTCCTCCGAAACACAACCCAGCCAAGCCACACTGCTTCTTGACAGTGCTTAACTCCAATTCCAGCTGCACCAGGAATCTTAACCTGGAATCCAGCCGCACCAATGTGTCAGAGGAAACACCGTACACCTGGCGACCGTGTCAGCGTGCATTGCTCCCGAACATCCCTGCCGGCCAAACTCTCCCCTAACCTGGACAACACTGGGCCAATTGTGCGCGGCCCCATGGGTCTCCCGGTCGCGGCCAGCTGCGACAGAGCCTGGACTCGAACCAGGATCTCTAGTGACACAGCTAGCACTGTGATGCAGTGCCTTAGACCACCACGCCACTCGGGAGGCCCTGAGTTGGGAGCTCTTGCTTGTTTTTTTAGTACTGTTCCTACAACCGTCAGCTTCGTCTTAAGGAGCTCCTGTCCCAGCTTTTGCGAAGTAAAAGTTATTGCATGTGATGTTGTAGCCACGGAGTCCCTGTGTCACGTCCAGGACAACCCACATCCCTTGGTTCTTCTCAGGGGCTCCTCCATCTGGCTTCCCCATATACACTTGCAAGTTCCACACATATGATGAAACAGCATCACAGGCAGCCCAGATCTTGATTCCATATTTAGCGGGTTTAGAATGTATGTACGAGAGGTTTACCGATTATGATTTTTCGATACAGATACCGATTATTGGAGGACCAAAAAAAGCCGATTAAAAATGTGTAATAATGACAATTACAACAATACTGAATGAACACTTATTTTAACTTAATATAATACATCAATAAAATCAATTTGGCCTCAAATAAATAATGAAACATGTTAAATTTGGTTTAAATAATGCAAAAACAAATTGTTGGAGAAGAAAGTAAAAGTGCAATATGTGCCATGTAAAAAAGCTAACGTTTAAGTTCCTTGGTCAGAACATGAGAACATATGAAAGCTGGTGGTTCCTTTTAACATGAGTCTTCAATATTCCCAGGTAAGAAGTTTTAGGTTGTAGTTATTATAGGACAATTTCTCTCTATACGATTTGTATTTCATATACCTTTGACTATTGGATGTTCTTATAGGCACTTTAGTATTGCCAGTGTAACAGTATAGCTTCCATCCCTCTCCTCGCCGCTACCTGGGCTCGAACCAGAAACACATCGACAACAGCCACCCTCGAAGCAGCGTTACCCATGCAGAGCAAGGGGAACAACTACTCCAAGTCTCAGAGCGAGTGACGTTTGAAACGCTATTAGCGCATACCCCGCTAACTAGCTAGCCATTTCACATCGGTTACACCAGCCTAATCTCAGGAGTTGATAGGCTTGAAATCATAAACAGCGCAATGCTTGAAGCATTGCGAAGAGCTGCTGGCAAAACGCAGGAAAGTGCTCTTTGAATGAATGCTTACGAGCCTGCTGGTGCCTACCATCGCTCAGTCAGACTGCTCTATCAAATCATAACTTAATTATAACATAATAACACAGAGAAATACGACCCTTAGGTCATTAATATGGACGAATCCGGAAACTATCATCTCAAAAACAAAACGTTTATTCTTTCAGTGAAATACGGAACCGTTACGTATTTTATCTAACGGGTGGCATCCATAAGTCTAAATATTCCTGTTACATTGCACAACCTTCAATGTTATGTCATAATTACGTAAAATTCTGGCAAATTAGTTCGCAACGAGCCAGGCGGCCCAAACTGTTGCATATACCCTGACTCTGCGTGCAATGAATGCAAGAGAAGTGACACAATTTCACCTGGTTAATATTGCCTGCTAACCTGGATTTCTTTTAGCTAAATATGCAGGTTTAAAAATATATACTTCTGTGTATTGATTGTAAGAAAGGCATTGATGTTTATGGTTAGGTACACATTGGAGCAACGACAGTCCTTTTTCGCAAATGCGCACCGCATCGATTATATGCAACGCAGGACACGCTAGATAAACTAGTAATATCATCAACCATGTGTAGTTAACTAGTGATTATGATTGATTGATTGTTTTTTATAAGATAGGTTTAATGCTAGCTAGCAACTTACCTTGGCTTCTTACTGCATTTGTGTAACAGGCGGGTTCCTTGTGAGGCAGGTGGTTAGAGCGTTGGACTAGTTAACCGTAAGGTTGCAAGATTGAATCCCTGAGCTGACAAGGTAAAAATCTGTCGTTCAGGGGCAGAACAAGGCAGTTAACCCACCGTTCCTAGGCCGTCACTGAAAATAAGAATGTGTTCTTAACTGACTTGCCTAGTTAAATATAGGTGTAAAAAAAATAACAATCGGAAATCGTTTATTTATTTATGAAAACTTGAAATCGGCCCTAATTAATCGGCCATTCCGATTAATCGGTCGACCTCTAGTATGTACTGCCTGAAGGTGCAGCGGCCCCTAAATGGCATAAGCTGCTCATCAACAGTAACGTTGGGCCCAGGGTTGTAAAACAGGGGAAGGCGGTCCACCCACTTGTCCCACATTGACCTGAATGCAGCTAGCTTGTCTCTCTGCCGCCAAGCTGGTCTGGTGTCTCGGTTATCGAAGCAGATAATCCTGGAAATAATGTGGAAGTTTTCCATAGACATCCCTCCAAATTAGTGCAGTCCAGAATTATTTTCTATATGGTGTCTGGGATGAACGTGAGTTACCGCCATCCGCCCTGGTTGCATCCTTATCACATTGGCAGCCATGCGGGGGTGCCTCATTCCTTGGGCAAGAAGACCCTTCAATTACACCATTTTTTGACATCCATATTTCTCCCCCTGCAGGCTGCTGATGAGCTGGTTGCTGACGGCTGGTCCTGGGGCTGGCTGAGGGTCAATCTCATCCTCCTCCAACTCACTGTCAGACTCTGAATTGACAGAGACACGATCCTCATTTTTGGAAAATTGTTCATCTTCCAAAGTGGAAGACGCTCCTTCCACACTAGCTTCTCTCTCTGCAAAAATGATTTCTAAGGCCCTCATACAGCAGCGATTATTTTTGCCAAACTAATTGATTTTGGTAAGAAGCCACACATGCAAAGTTATTTATTTGTTGGGTCCCTTCCCCAATTTGAACCTGGGTGGAGTAGAGCGTGGGAAAATACTTAATTTTTTACAATGTGTCAAAATAATGTATTGTAATAACATTGTGCAGGTTCCCGCAAGACATTGTGTAGTTTCACACACTCCAAAGGGTAAAGAGTGCAAGAAAAGTAGGAGACAGGCAGGCAGACAGAGAGGTTCTTGGTGCTGTGTTGAAACAACAGGCCCAGGGAGGAGGAAGACAGAGTGAAGGCACACAGCAAACCTTTTGTTTATTTTTTACTTGTTTTCACCTACACACACACTTTTATTACCCTTGGGTACAGTGGACCCGAACACAGCATATGTAATATAAATGTGTAGGGGGGTGCACAGTGTGCACTCAATGAAAATGTGTTATTTTACATGTTTTTCACAGCAAATGGGCCAAGGCCAATGAGTCTCAGGTTGAAAAAGTTATTAATAGTATAATTTTTATTTTAGTAAACATTGAAAATGAGTCCCAAGGACCCACAACACCACACAAAGGTTAAATATCTTCAATAAAATATTGGTTAATGTCAATTTTATGTCTAGCTCACACAGGGCTGACTGTTTGTGAATATTGCCAGCAGACAGTTTTGTTTGTCTGCAAAATGGGGTTCAGGACTTGAGGCCAGTCTGCCCTCTAGTGGAGTGCTGTGACTGACTTCCAAAGTCTTAACCACGGAGTTGCATCATCTCAAGAGGAGCATTGTTCCCTGTGCTCTTGACAATAGTTAAACAGAATAAATCACTCAGTACATTCATAGAAAATGGTATAGTAACACTGTAACTGCACTCTGTATCAAAATATCGACCGAAACAGTTCCGCCTGGTAACTAATACAAAGACAGAAAACATCTACCCACAAATCATAGTGGGAAAACAGTCTCAATCAGAGACAACGATAGACAGCTGCCTCTGATTGAGAACCATACCAGGCCAAACACATAGAAACAGAAAACCTAGACCTACAACATAGAATATAAACACACAGAACAAAACATAGAATGCCCACCCCAACTCACGCCCTGACCAAACTAAAATAGAGACATAAAAAAGGAACAAAGGTCAGGACGTGACAGTGTAGACATTGTTAATGTTGTAAATGACTATTGTAGCTGGAAACGGCTGATTTTTAATGGAATATCTACATAGGCGTACAGAGGCCCATTATTAGGAACCATCACTCCTGTGTTCCAACGGCAATTGTGTGTGCTAATCCAAGTTGATCATTTTAAAAGGCTAATTGATCATTAGAAAACCCTTTTACAATTATGTTAGCACAGCTGAAAACTGTTGCCCTGGTTTAAAGAAGCAATAAAACGGGCCTTCTTTAGACTAGTTGAGTATCTGGAGCATCAGCATTTGTGGGTTCGATTACAGGCTCAAAATGGCCAGAAACAAATAACTTTCTTCTGAAACCCGTCAGTCTATTCTTGTTCTGAGAAATGATGGCTAATCCATGCGAGAAATTGCCAAGAAACTGAGGATCTCGTACAACGCTGTGTACTACTCCCTTCACAGAACATCGCAAACTGGCTCTAACTAGAATAGAAAGAGGAGTGGGAGGCCTCGGTGCACAACTGAGCAAGAGGACAAGAACATTAGAGTTTCTAGTTTGAGAAACAGACGCCTCACAAGTCCTCAACTGGCAGCTTCATTAAATAGTACCCACAAAACACCAGTCTCAACGTCAACAGAGAAGAGGCAGCTCCGGAATGCTGGCCTTCTAGGCAGAGTTGCAAAGAAAAACATATCTCAGACTGGCCAATAAAAGATTCAGATGGGCAAAAAAAACACAGACACTGGGCAGAGGAACTCTGTCTGGAAGGCATCCTGGAGTCGCCTCTTCACTGTTGACCTTTACAATTACAATAGACTTTTACATGTAATAATTTCCTCTTAACTGGGTCAACTTTGAATGAACAAAAACATGGGTGCACTCTCACCTTTATTGAGAGATTAGAGATGTTTATTTTCATGGGTGAAGAACATGGTAAAGACAAAGATGAAGATCTGTCAACTGTATCTGACCTGGCAGAACTCCAGTCCCTAAATGCACTGTCCACCTTGGGGTCATTCTCTTCCCAAGCCGTTTGGACAGACCAGTCTTCAAAATCCCCACAAGCAAAAACGAATGATTCCTCAATTGAACGAATAAGAGTGTTTTTGGACAATGATCAGATAATGGAGGAAATTGAAATGTATCCGTCTGTCCACATCCACAGATGCTCTCAACTTCTGGACAGATCAGGCAATGCTGTGATGATCGGAAGTAGCCTCAGTGACTTCACTCTCTCTATTGTTATGATTCCCTGTACAGCCCATAGACTTATACTCTATATTAGGTTTAACAGAGGATATTACTGAAAGGACAGACACGTCATTAACAGTTAACGATAGCCACAAAAACAGCGATATATGCATATAAAGAGAATTATACACACTGATTAATAAAACAACAAACACGGTCCATAACCTACACATAATGCTAAGCCGTTGCTAGACTGTGACTGAACTAATTTGAAATATCCCTCTTACATTCGTTATTATTACATTAAACCATTGACTGTATGCATTAAACTCACGATACACTGTTAGATCCTACGAAGCTAAATAGGCCAATATTCCTTACCGGTAGCAGGTCTCTATAACAGATTAAGTTTTAAAGAATCTGCAAGATGATAAAATACAGCAGCCTACTTCGTAATGTTTTGGAGCCGTCCCGATGACGAAACTTTACCTGACGCAGGTGCATTGACAGCCGAGAGCTACACCCAACGGAAACCGACTGAGGGCGCCCTAAGTTCTAATATATGTGTTTCAGCCACTGTTGTGGTCAATCAAAACACATGTACTAATATCTGTAGGTGACAGAGTCGATTGTCAAGACATGACTAGGCAGTGCATGTTTTTGTGGCTATCGTTAATTGTAAATGACGTGGCTGTCCTTTCAGTTATATCCTCTGAAGAGCTCTTCCATTCCAGTCAAGCAATCAAGGACTATTACTGTGCGTAAACATATATTTTATTGGGAAATAAATTCACAGCCTGACTCTGACTCTTATGGTTTCACACAATGAGAACAATTACATTGGAGGAAATATTTATATCCATCCACATGGTTAAAATCAAAACCACAGACTCAATTAGTAGTAATAGTACACACTGTTCCTCACAGACAGAATCTGACAAGACTCGTGTGATTAGGCTTTTTTTCCAAGTCTTGTTGACAGACAGTATAACCAAAATCATTTTGGGCATTCCTCAACACCATTTTACTCAAGGCATGCCATGTGAACTCAGAATAGTAATTGTAAAAAAAAGTGCCTGGTGGTAAATACGTGACAGCAAGTTATTGCCAAAGCATTCATGCCAAAACCCACTGGGCACACCAATCATTTCAACGTGGAAGTTTGGGTAATATTTGGTTGAGACGTTGATCAATGAGAGCTCAACCTTTATTCACCCACTCAAAAAGACAGCCAGAAGTTTGTTGAATTCCCAATTTCAACCAAATTCCAATGAAAAACAATGTCCGATTTTTTGTTTAGTTGTCATCTAAATGTGTTATCACTACACTTTCAACCATTTAAAAGCACAACAAAGTTCAGATGGGAATACAATGTCAGATATTTTGTATTTATACACAACTTAATGTATTATCACTGTGCTTCATCTAATTGCACATCCAAATCTCAACATTTAAAGGATACAGTATGCTTAGATATAGTTTAATCTGAACAACTGGCTTAATCCTATTCCTTAATTCCTTATTCCTTTGATTTTTGGTTTAGTTGGAGAAGTGAATCCATCATATCATTTGTCAACAAGTTAATAAGCTATCTTTTACTGTATTGCAAAAGTAATATTGAATTGTGTTTGCTTGTCAACCAATTCGAGTTTGACTCCAAATGAATAATTGATATGTTGTAGTCACATCTCCATCTCAACCAATAATCAAAGTTAAAGAACAGGAGATAATCAAATCAAACTTTATTTAAAGTGCATTTGAAGTTTGATTTGATTTATTTGAGTCCTATTCTTTAACTTAGATTTTTGGTTGAGATGGAGACGTGAATCCAACATATCAGTTATTAATTTGTAGACAAACTGGAATTAAATATATGACTTATAAAGTATGTTTACATTTCATTTAAAACATTTATTTATTTATTTAACTATGGGACTCCCAATCACGGCCGTCTGTTAATAAACCTATGGGACTCCCAATCACGGCTGTCTGTTAAACCTACACTTGGAATGACTTCAATAGCAACAGAGAATATATTTAATTATTAAGAGGTCTCTCAATAATCATTCTCACGATAGCACATTCGTAGTAGTCAGTGACAAATATATAAGCTAAGCACAGCTGGTTAAAAAACCTTGGATGGGAGACCAAATGAATAGCTGTACACCAACTCTCCAGTAGGAGGTGCTGCTCAGCCTATTGTTTTTTAAAATGGTGGATATAACGTTGAAGATCTGGCGTTGTTTCAAAGGTACAAATTAACCGTATTTTATACAAGGTGTGTGTCTATGTTGAAAATTAGTTACAGTGATGACATAATCCAGAAATTTCACCCTCATAACAGTTTATGTTGATGACTTTTTTCAAATCCAATGTATTTTCCACATAGATTCTATCTCACAATACGTTGACAAATTACATTGAAACAAAGTTGTTTTAACCAGTTTGTGCCCAGTGGGAAGTGATGCAAAACAGCAACAATCAAGAGGACACGTTCTCTGAAATTCTGAGTTTTTTAATCCTAAAGTCTTCACTAAATTACCTTGAGGATCCCTGCTATAGTGAGAGCCCACAATATTAAATTAAAATGAGATATCATTTCAAATGAAAAACCAATATAATGTCACAGTACTAATAATGCTGTTCAGTCGTGTGATCAGGTGCCACAAAAAGGGACTTAGGAAAATTACAATTGGCTCAGAACAGGGCAGCACGTCTGGCCCTTGGATGTACACAGAGAGCTAACATTAATAATATGCATGTCAATCTCTACTGGCTCAAAGTGGAGGAGAGATTGACTTCATCACTACTTGTATTTGTGAGAGGTATTGGCATGTTGAATGCACCGAGCTGTCTGTTTGAACTACTGGCGCACAGCTCGGACACCCATGCATACCCCACAAGACATGCCACAAGAGGTCTCTTCACAGTCCCCAAGTCCAGAACAGACTATGGGAGGCACACAGTACTACATAGAGCCATGACTACATGGAACTCATCCACACAAGTAACTGATTTTAAGCAGTAAAATTAGATTTATAAAACGGATCAAAATACACCTTATGAAACAGCGGGGACTGTGAAGCAACACAAACATAGGCACAGACACATGCATACACACGATAACATACGCACTATACACACACGTACACATGGATTTTGTATTGTATATATGTGGTAGTGGTGGAGTAGGAGCCTGAGGGCACACAGTGTGTTTGAAATCTGTGAATGTATTGTTATGTTTGAAAAATGTTATAACTGCCTTCATTGCTGGACTCATTGGTTGCTGCCAAGACAGATCCATAATATAAAAATAAACTTTGTCTGTCACTTGGACTAGAGCACGTCTTCTGCTGTCTTGCAGAACAAGAGCCATGGTATGCCACGGGGTTATGCAAGTTACACTCCTCAATTGAATTAACTCAAAATTAATTATGAAGATGGGTAATTAAAGGCTCTGCACTGTTCTCACGTTACAAAGCCAATGTGGGGATTTTTTTCAAACTCGACTGTTCAACATCAACATTTTACAGGTCTTGTATTGGTGCAGTAGTCTCCATCACGTGGTGATAAAACATGTTTTTCTCTTGTTATAACATGGCCCTCAGTCATATAGAGCAATGGGGAGGGGATTTTGAAGTGATGAAATTTGCCATGTAATGTGCAAATGTTTACTAGGCTAATGTCCACATGTCCATCAGAGCTACGTATGTTACTCAACACAAAAACCATGGTAGGAACTGAACAATCTATATGTTGCCTATTATTTGCACATTTAACCATTATAGGTCTTCACTCATTCATACAGGCAAAATACAGGTAACTGCCAAAATAAAGAAACACTAAACTAAAAAGTGTTCTTCATAGGGCATTGGGTCACCATGATCCCCAGGGTGCCAGAAAAGCTTAATGCGCCTTGGCATAGATTCTACAGTGTCTGGAACTCTACTGGAGGGATGCGACGCCATTCTTCACAAGAAATTTCATAATTTGGTATTTTGTTGATGATGGTGGAAACACTGTCTCAGGCACCACTCCAGAATCTCCCATAGTTTCAATTGGGTTGAGGTCTGGTGAGAGACACACAGCACACACCACACACACACAACACACACACAACACACACACAAACACACACACACACACACACACACACACACACACACACACACACACACACACACACACAACACAACACAACACAGCACACACACACATCTCTTCTTCTAGCCATGGTAGCCAAAATAATGGGCAGCTGGGAATTGTTATACGTGACCCTAAGCATGATGGGATGTTTTAATTCCTTAATTAACTCACCTGTGTGGAAGCACCTGCTTTTAATATACTTTGTATCTTTCATTTTCTCAAGTGTTTCCTTAATTTTGGCAGTTACTGTACCTGTATTTTATCATATCAGAGGGAGTCAACCCAAATCCACATTAGTTGTCCTAATCTGGTTCATGGAAAATCTGTTAAATGTTTAGTATTCATTATACGATTAAGATGTTTTTCATTGCACTAAATCACCATTAACAATGCTTTATTTCTCTTTCATTTGCTAAACAAATTCTACAGTGGATTTATTCATTTCTTAATATTTTCCCTTTTGCAATTCCTTCCTAAGTCACATGACAAGAGCAAATCTCAAATCTGTCTCAGATTGATGTAGAGACAAAGCATGGAAATGGAGGGATGTAACTAATTTGATCTTTCTCTGCCTCAGCTTTCTAGCATTTACAGATGGAAAGTACATTTCCATCTACTGCACCATCAGATATCTCTCCTGTAAAGACATGGGCAGTTATATCACATGGACACAAAAAAAGTACACAGAAACATGTTCTTGATTTTCTGAGTTGACTAGTTTTCCGTTGAGGAATGCATGCAGTATTTCTGGAAAGCACATTTCTTAGACGAACACCATTTTGTGCAGCTCTGTCTTTGTGGGCACAGAGGGAATTATTGTTGACACTGTCCGTGAAGGACTTTCGGATTCATCACATTTCAGGTGGAGACTGGAGATGCTGGAAAGTATACATAACATTGATTTTATACTTAAATGGCAGACGAAAGGGGTCCTGTCCTATTTGATACCGATGGAAAAAGCTAAAATATGCATGACTTAGGATCTCATGATGTTTAGTTTCCAATGGTGTTGTCATGTTTATGGATGGAAGTTGTTTGTACAAGGGTATAGGTATGTGTCTGTGTATATGAGCTGTGTTTGTGTGTTTTGTAGGCTACAGGTGTCATTTGATGTTAAGATGTCTGGGAACCTTAGGTTTGTTGTTTACGGTGTGCTTACTGGAGCCGATGCCTAAATATCACCCCTCGTCCTACTGTGTGACCTTTCTCTGAGCCATGAGCATCTTCTCACAGGATTCTACACACTTCAACTTTTTTAAAGGTGTAACGATCGTCGTCTGAAGATGAGGAATCATCGGACCAAAGCGCGGCGTGGTAAGTGTTCATGTTAATTTATTAAAAACAGAACACTAAACAAAATAACAAAGAGAATGAAACGAAACAGTCCTGTCTGGTACAGACACAAAGACAGAAAACAACTACCCACAAAACATAGGTGGGAAAAGGCTACCTAAGTATGGTTCTCAATCAGAGACAACGACAGATTGTCTGATTGAGAACCACACCCGGCCAAACACACAGAAATAGAAAACATAGAACACAAAACATGGAATGCCCACCCCAACTCACGCCCTGACCAAACCAAAATAGAGACATAAAAAAGATCTCTAAGGTCAGGGCGTGACAAAAGGAGGTTTTCTGGAACTGATCTAGATGACATCGTATGCTGCTGGATGGCGCTAAAGCCACATACACCTTGCATAGCGGCATACAGTATTTCTTCTCCACATACTACATAGTCCTTATCTTCAGCACCAAACCAGTGTCTACATATTTTACCTTTATTTAACTAGGCAAGTCAGTTAAGAACAAATTCTTATTTTCAATCACGGCCTCAGAACTGGGTTAACTGCCTTGTTCAGGGGCAGAACAACAGATTTTTACCTTGTCAGCTCGGGGATTTGATCTTGCAACCTTTCGGTTAATAGTCCAACGCTCTGCGTCCCAGGTAGCCTGGCGTGTTTCTATGATCTGTGGTTAATAAGATAAGAAGAAAGGGCCTAAAAAATGCTTCTCTGTGACATCACACGGTAGAATTAGAAGTAAGAAAAAACGTGATTTTCAAAACCTGCAAGGTGTTTCTAGCCAGAGGGAGGGCATTTTCTTGCTCCCCACTTTGCCGTGAATGTCATAGTGTTTGAAAATCAATGTTTTCTAAATGTTTTAACTTTTGATAAAGTGTCATGGGCTAGAGCTTTTTTGTTTGTGTTTTTAATATTATATATTTTTTTACCCCCCTTTTCTCCCCAATTTGTTCGATCTTGTCTCATCGCTGCAACTCCCTAACGGGCTCGGGAGAGGCGAAGGTTGAGTTATGTGTCCTCCGAAACATGACACGGCTAACTGCGCTCCTTAACACCCGCCAGCTTAAACCATAAGCCAGCCACACCAATGTGTCGCAGGAAACACCGTTCAACTGGCGACCGGGGTCAGCCTGCAGGCACCTGGCCCGACACAAGGAGCCACTAGAGCATGATGAGCCAAGTAAAGCCCCACCGCCAAACCCTCCCCTAACCCGGACGACGCTGGGCCAGTTGTGCGCCGTCCTATGGGACTCCTAGCCATGGCCGGTTGTGGCACAGCTCTGGGTGTAGAACTTTTTAACGTTATATTATTTTCTACAAAATAATGGAAATGCGCCGTTTTCACATATGTAGACACTAGTATGGTGCTGGAGATAATGAATATGAGGTTGGAAAGTGGCGGAGTTGCCCTTTAATGCTGGGTTTCTGATATTATGAAATATTGTATGGTGCTTTTCAGGAGCATGAGATCCACAAAGAAGATTAGGTATAGCCTGATTATTTTGAATGTGTACAGGATGAATGGGGATACAGAATGTTCTTGTTTCTCTTGGCCCAGCATTGATTCTGGTTTGGAGTTGTTGTTTGATCCTGTGCCAAAAGCTAATGCAGTATCATCTAACAGCTCTAAAAAAAGGTCTGAAGAAGACTGGCAGTAATGTATATGCAACTGTCCTGAAGTGACCAAGCCATCGAGTTGGAAATATGGAATTCATTAGAATCTAACCAATACAGTATAATAATTAGGTGGGTGTATATATTTGTTCTATTTCAAACATGTACAAGTGTGTATTACAGTTGAAGTCGGAAGTTTACATACACTTAGGTTGGAGTCATTAAAACTATTTTTTCAACCACTCCATCAATTTCTTGTTAACAAACTATAGTTTTGGCAAGTCGGTTAGGACATCTACTTTGTGCATGACACAAGTTATTTTTCCAACAATTATTTACAGACAGATTATTTCACTTATAATTCATTGTATCACAATTCCAGTGGGTCAGAAGTTTACATACACTAAGTTGACTGTGCCTTTAAACAGCTTGGAAAAATTATGTCATGGCTTTAGAAGCTTCTGATAGGCTAATTGACATCAGGAATTTCCAAACGCCTGAAGGTACCACGTTCATCTGTACAAACAATAATACGCAAGTATAAACACCATGGGTGTCACGCCCTAGCCTTAGTTATCTTTGTTTTCTTTATTATTTTAGTTAGGTCAGGGTGTGACATGGGGGATGTATGTGTTTTGTATTGTCTAGGGGTTTTGTATGTTTATGGGGCAGTGTCTAGTCTAGGTGTATGTATGTCTATGGTTGCCTAGATTGGTTCTCAATTAGAGACAGCTGTCTATCGTTGTCTCTGATTGGGAACCATATTTAGGCAGCCATATTCATTAGGTAGTTCGTGGGTGATTGTCTATGTGTAGTGTTTAGTGTCAGCACTATTTGATTATAGCGTCACGTTCGTTCGTTTGTTGTTTTGTAGTTTTGTTTAAGTGTTCTTCATTACGTTGCTTAAATAAATAGAAAATGTATTCACTTCACGCTGCGCCTTGGTCCTCCTCTCTCCCACCATATAACGATCGTGACAGAATCACCCACCAAACAAGGACCAAGCAGCGTGAAAGGGAGGAACGGAGACGATATAAAGGTAACGGGCAGCAGCGGCAGCAGCAGCAGCAGCAGCGAAGTCAGGATTTATGGACATGGGAACAGAATCTGGACTACACTACTTGGGAGAAGATAGACAGGTGGGCGATCGACCCAGGGAGAGTGCCGGAGCCCGCCTGGGATTCTCTGGAGCAGTGTGAGGAGGGATACCGGCATATGGAGGCAGCACGGCGGCGCGGTAGGAAGTCCGAGAGGCAGCTCCAAAAATTTCTTGGGGGGGGGGGCTCTCGGGGAGTGTGGCAAAGTCAGGTAGGAGACCAACTCCCCGTGCTTACCGTGGAGAGCGAGAGTACGGGCAGACACCGTGTTATGTGGAAGAGCGCACGGTGTCTCCTGTACGTGTGCATAGCCCGGTGCGGTACATCCCAGCTACTCGTATCGGCCGGGCTAGAGTGGGCATCGAGCCAGGTGTCATGAAGCCGGCTCAACGCAGCTGGTCTCCAGTGCGTCTCCTCGGGCCGGTGTACATGGCACAGCCCTTCGCATGGTGTTCCCGGTTCGCCAGCACAGCCCAGTGCGGGCTATTCCACCTCGCCGCACTGGCTGGCTACGGGGAGCATTCAACCATGTAAGGTTGGGCAGGCTCGGTGCTCAAGAGCTCCAGTACGCCTTCACGGTCCGGTCTATCCGGTGCCACCTCCTCGCCCAGCCCAGTACCACCAGTGCCAACACCACGCCACAAGGCTTCCTGTGCGTCTCCAGAGCCCTGTTCCTCCTCCACGCACTCGCCCTGTGGTGCGTGTCTCCACCCCGGTACCACCAGTTCCAGCACCACGCATCAAGCCTACTGTGCGTCTCCAGGGTCCAGTATGCCCTGTTCCTCCTCCCCGCACTAGCCTTGAAGTGCGTGTCTCCACCCGGTACCACCAGTTCCGGCACCACGCACCAGGCCACTGTGCGCCTCCAGGGTCCAGGATGCCCTGTTCCTGCTCCCGTACTAGCTTTGAGGTGCGTGTCCTTAGCCCGGTAACCAAGTTCGGCACCACGCACCAGGCCTACTGTGCGCTCAGCAGGCCAGAGTCTGCGTCTGCCCAGCGCCGCTGTGCTGCCCGTCTGCCCAGCGCCGCCTGCGCTGCCGTCTGCCCAGCGCCGTCTGAGCTGTCCGTCTGCCAGTGCCACATGCGCTGCCCGTCTTCCTGGCCGTCAGGCCGCCCATCTGTCCTGAGCCGCTAGAGCCGCCCGTCAGTCAGGAGCCGCTAGAGCGCCCGTCAGTCCAGGAGCCGCCAGAGCCGCCCGCCAGTCAGAAGCCGCCAGAGCCGCCCGCCAGTCAGGAGCTGCCAGAGCCGCCCGCCAGTCAGGAGCTGCAGAGCGCCCGCCAGTCAGTAGCTGCCAGAGCCGCCTGCCAGTCAGGAGCTGCCAGAGCCGCCCGCCAGTCAGGAAGCTGCCAGAGCCGCCCGCCAGTCAGAAGCTGCCAGAGCCGCGCCCGTCAGGAGCTGCAGAGCGCCTGCCGAGCCGCCCTTCCCCCAGTCCGGAGCCGCCCCTAGTCGGAGCCGCCCTCAGTCCGGAGCCGCCCTCAGTCCGGAGCTGCCCCTCCGTCCAGTGGCGCCCTCTAGGATGGTCTTCAGTCCGGGACTCGCTGTAAGGGTCCCCGTCCAGAGGCCGCCACAAAGCGGGTATTGACTATGGTGGAGTGGGGTCCACGTCCCGCACCCGAGCCGCCGCCAGTGAGAAGGCTCACCCGGACCCTCCCTTCTGTTGTCAGGTTTTGCGCCGGAGGTCCGCACCTTGGGGGGGGGGGGGGGTGGGGTACTGTAACGCCCTGGCCTTAGTTATCTTTGTTTTCTTTATTATTTTAGTTAGGTCAGGGTGTGACATGGGGGATGTATGTGTTTTGTATTGTCTAGGGGTTTTGTATGTTTATGGGGCAGTGTCTAGTCTAGGTGTATGTATGTCTATGGTTGCCTAGATTGGTTCTCAATTAGAGACAGCTGTCTATCGTTGTCTCTGATTGGGAACCATATTTAGGCAGCCATATTCATTAGGTAGTTCGTGGGTGATTGTCTATGTGTAGTTTTTAGTGTCAGCACTATTTGTTTATAGCGTCACGTTCGTTCGTTTGTTGTTTTGTTTAAGTGTTCTTCATTATGTCGCTTAAATAAATAGAAAATGTTGCGCCTTGGTCCTCTCTTCCACCATATAACGATCGTGACAATGGGACCACGCAGCTGTCATACCGCTCAGGAAGGAGACGCGTTCTGTCTCCTAGAGATGAATGTACTTTGGTGCGAAAAGTGCAAATCAATTCCAGAACAACAGCAAAGGACCTTGTGAAGATGCTGGAGGAAACAGGTTCAAAAGTATCTATATCCACAGTAAAACGAGTCCTGTATCGACATAACCTGAAAGGCCACTCAGCAAGGAAGAAGCCACTGCTCCAAAACCGCCATAAAAAGGCCAGACTACGCTTTGCAACTGCAAATGGGGTCAAAGATCGTACTTTTTGGAGAAATGTCCTCTGGTCTGATGAAACAAAAATATAACTTTTTGGCCATATTGACCATCATTATGTTTGGAGGAAAAAGGGGGAGGCTTGCAAGCCAAAGAACACCATCCTAACCGTGAAGCACGGGGTGGCAGCATCATGTTGTGGTGGTGCTTTGCTGCAGGAGGGACTGGTGCACTTCACAAAATAGATGGCATCATGAGGGAGGAAAATTGTGGATATATTGAAGCAATATCTCAAGACATCAGTTTGATGTAAAGCTTGGTCGCAAATGGGTCTTCCAAATGGACAATGACCCCAAGCATACTTCCAAAGTTGTGGCAAAATGGCTAAAAGACAACACAGTCAAGGTATTGGAGTGGCCATCACAAAGCCCTGACCTCAATCCCATAGAAAAATTTGTGGGCAGAACTGAAAAAGGGTGTGCGAGCAAGGAGGCCTACAAACCTGACTCAGTTACACCAGCTCTGTCAGGAGGAATGGGACAAAATTCACCCAACTTATTGTGGGAAGCTTGTGGAAGGCTACCCGAAACGTTTAACCCAAGCGAAACAATTTAAAGGCATTGCTACCAAATACTAATTGAGTGTATGTAAACTTCTGACCCACTGGGAATGTGATGAAAGAAATAAAAGCTGAAATAAATCCTTCTCTCAACTATTATTCTGACATTTCACATTCTTAAAATAAAGTGGTGATCCTACCTGACCTAAGACAGGGAATGTTTACTAGGATTAAATGTCAGGAATTGTGAAAAACTGAGTTTAAATGTATTTGGCTAAGGTGTATGTAAACTTCCGACAACTGCACATTACTGCCCTGCATGTACAGTATACTGCCTTGCATTTGTGTTGTATTGATCGCCCTCTGCCAAAACATCATGTCTAATGTACTACCCACTCTGGGGTAAAACGTCACTTAATGTCGAATACACTTAAAGATGGGATAATAAATCAGTGTTATAGTTTATGGATGACCAGCTATGTTTCATCTTTGTTCTCTCTATATAAATGTATGTTATATAATGTTAAACACAGGTCCACATCTCAGATGTACACCAGCACAGCCATGGAACAGCCCCAGTCAGTTAACCAGACCACAGTAGTCTCTGACCAACAACACACACAAGGATTGCAAGTAGACAAGCTACAAACAAGGTCTCTCATTCTAACGAGTTGACAATCTATTACGCAAAGCTTACCTTTATGATTAGTGCCTGGCTTTTAGTGCCTGATACTGTCTTTTCCCTGTGTGGGTTTGTACATGATGCTTGTCTGGCCTGGGTTACTATG
Organism: Salvelinus sp. IW2-2015; assembly: GCF_002910315.2. Taxonomy (NCBI): domain Eukaryota; kingdom Metazoa; phylum Chordata; class Actinopteri; order Salmoniformes; family Salmonidae; genus Salvelinus; species Salvelinus sp. IW2-2015. The sequence goes on along the minus strand of NC_036843.1, from coordinate 13,956,836 downwards.
CAGCGGTCCTACTCTCTCTCTCTTGCTGTGAGCTCATACTTTATTTTAGCCCAGGCTCTTAAATCATTTAACAAGAAGCATCCCTTTGAAAACACACCCAGACTCAGACAAGGTGACTAGGCACCACTGCGGCACCTCAAATGTTTCATCATCGTCCCTCTCTCTGATCAAACCCTATATACACACTCTCTAAAGTCTGTGTTTATCTCCTCTTTTGCCTTTCCCTCTTATACACGTTTCCCAACAACTGTAATATGTAGCATCTTGTCCTGTGAGAGATTAGTCTGATCTATACTGCTGGTGAGGGGGGGCTGAACAGAGGGGTGGGGGGTAGCCCCTCCCATAATTGGGTTAGCGTGCTGCTCCGGAGGTCTATTTTACAGGAGAGATTAGAAGAGCCCTGCGTCACTCCAGTGTGGACTGCTCCGACTGTGGATGCTGCAGAAATCCCTCTGTCTCGCCGGCCGCTTGTTCGTTCGCTCACTCCTTCACTCTCCTCTCTCGCTCTCTCTCTGGTCCTGCGACTCATCCCTTCCAGCTGTGACTGACTGAGAGAAGGCAGTTTGAGGCAGAGGCTGCAGTTCCAGTCCGGCCAGGACAGGGAAACTGCCAGAGCTCATCAGCAGCCAGGGCAGGGCCGCTGTGCTGCCGACTGCCAGTCCCAGGACAGGACCCCCTCTCCCTCCCAGGACCCCGGTGGACCGACGATATGTGCGACTGTTTCAACCTGGGCTTCCCCAACTGGCATGGCTCGCTGGGCACAGGTGGGTATCCCTCTCTCTCCTATCTCTGTTTCTATCGTTGTCCTCAACTATTCCTTGATTCAGCGCTAGAGCTCAGCATGTGTGAGTGAGTGTGTTGGGAGGCTGCTGCTGCTAAGAGCAGAGTGCTGAGTCGTGTTGCTGACCTGCTGCTTGTCTGCTTGCCTGCAGTGTGTGGATGGGTGTGTCTGCAGTGTGCTGCCTGGGTGTGCCTGCTGCGTAGGGATGTGCTTGATATGTTTACATGAGTTGATGTACTTTTTTCCAGGTGTATAGTTATTATCCAAGAGCCCAGGCAGAATGTATCAAATGATGAATGCACAGTTCACCATCTGTCATTCACAATGTAAACTTAACTTATTTAAGTTTAATATAGACACAAATTCTGAAGGCTGAACTCATTGAAAGTTTGTAACATAGCCCATGTTTGCTTGAACCATTTAAAATGAATTCAGTTTTTCAAAGCATTTCTGGGAAGGTTAAGAAGTATTTGATCTTTTGTTGAAATTGTGATAATAAAACTTTCCTTTATGATCACTAAGAATATGTTGTGCCTTTCCAATGTTAGCTATGGATTTTTATTTTCTTTAAATGCTAGATTTGTGGACATTGTTATTAGATTTTGATCATTTAAATTATTTTGTCCTTGACATGTTGAAATAATGTTTATTTTTGCATATTATCTTGACTTAAATAATTACATTTTCTTGACTAATGCAGTGCATATCATCTCAATGTTATTCTCTAACATAATCTGTAAGGGTCCATCCCACTGGGCAAAAGCTGATTGAATCAACATGGTTTCCAAGCCAACATGGTTTCCAAGAACATCTTTGTGATGACGTTGAATCAATGTGGAAAACTGATTGGATTTACAAAAAGTCATCAACTTAAGGGAATTGTGTCTTTTTGAACCTATCTTTTAGCCTAAATCCAATGACAGGGTGACATTTTTTGTTGATTTCACTTTGAATTCATGTTAGTTGACAACTCAACCAAATGTTAATCAAAACTAGATGTTGAACTGACGTCTGTGTCCAGTGGGATAATATTACAACATGAACTGCCCTCACAAAAACTGTGTAGATGCGTGAATCCAACTGGGCTCTGACCAAACAACTCTAAGTGACTACTTTCCCAAAGATGGTGGAGAAGATTGCCTGTGTCTGATGAATCTATGTTGACTCAAGGATTTGTTTTACACCTATCTGTTTGTGATTAGAATATCTGGAAGCTTTAGCTACCTTTCACCACTTTGTAATGCACACTGGGTGGACATAACTGTCCTGAAAGAACTTCCGTTATTTATTTGAACAAATGCATTTGTAATCTTTTTACACAACACACTATTGTGAATTTCGCATTGCTTTCTGATTGATTTTGTATGCATTGTGGGGCAGGTAGCCTCGAAGTTAGAGCGTTGGGCCAGTAAACGAAAGGTTGCTGGTTTGAATACCGGAGCCTAGAAGGTAAAAATCTATGTTGCTGTGCCGTTAAACAAGGCACTTAACCCTAATTTCTCCTGTGATGCTGTACAGTGGTGACCCTGGCTGTGACCGCACTCCCTGTGGGTGTCTCAGGGGGAGTTGGGATGTACAAGAAACACATTTCCATTACACACTTGTGTGTAACAGGACAAATATAAGCATTCCATTTACAATGCAGTATTTAGTGTATCATACTTTTGTACAAAAAGTGCTTTACTTGGGCACAGGTTCAAGGTTATGGAGGAAAGTGAATTCCTAGGTCTGGGAGGGACTGAAGCCAAAATGGGGCAGGGATGGGGATGATCTAATGAGATATAAGTGCCCTCTCCCCTGAGCAGAGACCTGTGCCAAATACTGGCCCAGAATTACTGTAATAGATGGTCTACTCAGCATTAGAGCCCATTGAAAGTCCATTTAAGATATCATCAACGATATCATCAATTATACACCATATACATTGGCAATCTCTTACAGACAGTCTGGGGGATGTTGTTGACTTTTATAGACATATTATTGTACTTTGCCCCTCTGTATAGAAGTATTCAGCAGTACAGGTCCCATTAGAGGGTGGGTATTCACTTATTGTTTGCTTCTAAATGTAATATATGCATGGACACGTACTCTCTCCCAGTGGGGCTATTTTTGGTACTAGTATTGGGAGGGCATCATGTGAGAATAGGGGCTAATTCTGATAGTTGAATTCCAAAACCATTATGAAACTCCTGCCACGTTAGGTGAGTATCAATTCATGTTGTGGCCGGCTAGATTGAAAGCATGCGGGATCACAGTCCCATGTCCACATAATCGTGTGGACATGGGACTGTTTTTTTCTCCCTGTCAGAAATCTGATTATACTTTAAATGCAAACAAACCACCCCCCAGAGAAAGGAGCTTGTGTCTCTTATAAAATTGGATAGGAATCATGCCCTGCTTCCCTGTAAACGAGGGACATGTAATTAATTATGCTAATGTATTTGACTAATGAGCAGAGCTCAGGGTCCTCCCAGGGCCTATGAGGATGAAAACAAACTCTAATGGCTGTAATAAGGGTCATGGGTCAGCTGGTTATGTTCAGAGAAGATGTTTGATAAAGTTGTTAGAGGAAAAAATTATGCTGTAGTGCTCCAGGTTTTTATTATTACATTATTTATTTCAGTATATATAATTACAAAATAGTTATGTAGCCACTGTTGATACATATCAAGGTGCAATCCCATTTATTAACAGGAAATTGCACATCAACCAAATTTCAATCAATCAAATGTATTTATAAAGCCCTTCTTACATCAGCTGATGTCACAAAGTGCTGTACAGAAACCCAGCCTAAAACCCCAAACAGCAAGCAATGCCGGTGTAGAAGCACAAGGTGTAGAAGCATGACTATTTATTATTTGATGTTGGCTCTGTTTAAGACTGAGAGTAACAATTAGTTTTACAGCCTAACACGTTGTTCAGGGAGGAGACTGAGGCCCATTCCCTAGCACATTAGCTAGCTAGACGCAGTCTTGACGGTGACCACACCCAAAGACAATGGTGCAGTTGCACCCGACGTGAGTCATGCTAGATTAACTCAATGAAATGTTCCAACATATTCCCTGTACGGTTTTGTCAAATCTTTACAATGTAAAATCTTTTGCTATTATAAAGTAATAGTCATATAGATTAATGTGTTTTGGGTCCTGCACAGCAGAGGACAAACAGAGCAGAAATGTGCAGACAGTATGTGTCTGTGAGTTGTGCCCTGTCCTTGAATGGCCATTGATTTATGGTATTACCTGATGGAATGCAGAATTCATTATTTGGTCCCACTTTATATGTGTCACTAAAACAATGTGTTTTACACAGTAATTACATTGTCATGTACGATGTGGTTAGACATTATTACAGATTACTTACCCAACTGCTATAATTGTTTGTGACTTGCACAATTTTAGAGATGTGCAAATACATTTGAACATTGAGGGGACCTTTTAAATTGTACAGTAACGGAGAGTTTGCTGACAAATCTAAGGCCTGCAAAAGGAATCATTTAAATGTGTAATCACATAAAACTCAATGTACAATCACACACCAACAATAAAACTGGTTACCTAACTACACCTGCCTACAGTATGCAATTACTATGTCAACACAGTTTGTAGGGACAACTTATATAAAGTACGGCAGACAGTGAATTAACTTAGATTCTTTTAGTGTGTCACCTTTCTGCTGCACCCATATGACAAATATTTGAGTAGGGAGTTTCTCCACGCTAAGTGCCAGTCTTGGTATGAGGAATATATGCCAGCCCCTGCCAACAAAATATAATATAACATGAACATCAGCAATTCTGGCTATTTTTTTATTGCGATATCAATTTGGAATTGTTCAGGATTATTTCAAGTATGCCCTTCCATTCAGCCCACACAGGGAGAGTTCCCTTGTTCCTCAGAGAACACAGAGTCCACTGTCTCTCTCCACAGTCATGACCCACTCCATTATTACCCTTCTCTCTGAACATGTATACAGTGTTTGCTGAAAATCAGTCAATCTGGAGAAAAAAGTGTGTAAAGAAGTCTCTGTGAGATGAGTGGAAATGACTAAATACTGTAAAGTTGACATAATATTTCTATATTTATAGCTGCGGTGTACATCCCTTGTAGGAGTGGAAAGGGTTATATACAGATATGTATTTTGGAGAACATCCACACCTTCATGAGAAGTATTTAAAATATGATTTGCAACTCCAATCCTAGGATTTGGCAGACTGTCCCCTGCTGTGTGCTACTCATACTGTTACAAGATTGATCTAGAAGGCTGAGCTGCAACTGAACCGGGACCCAAAAAGTGGGCAGTATCCACCCTTCATCAGAGGCTGGTTGCTCTTACTCTCTTGGGAGCAAAAACATAGCAGCTATGTTGGGAGTTTCATTCAGTCTGTTGGTTGGAATGGTTGAGTGGAATCTGTCTGAGGCGGTATTAAATGGATAAAGCAGGTTGCTACTTTAGCTTTAAGGGTGAGATATTTCCTTCAGGTAAGCCCTCTTGATATAAGAATTTCTCCATGAAAGTGTTCTTATGTGGTTGAATTAGCCTTGGCTGAACCTTGTTGGACAAGCAAACATAGTAGTAGTAGTAGTTATTTAACTAGGCAAGTCAATTAAGAACAAATTCTTATTTACGATGACGGCCTTCATAGGGTGGAAAAAGTGCACGATGATGAGCCGGCCAAATCCGGGCCGGTTGTGATACAGCCTGGATTCAAACCAGAGTGTCTGTAGTGATGCCTCTAGCACTGAGATGCAGTGCCATAGACCGCTGCGCCACTCGGGAGCAGACACTTTGATGGCTTCTTTTATTGTCTTGACTGCTGGTGTTGACATCATGATTATTATGGACTAATGATGATTTTTACATTTCACAACACTAGCTATGTTTCCATCTAATTGGCAACCGATTTTCATGCGAATATTCTAAAATCTGCATGAAGAAAATATGTGCATTTTCCCACTAGTGTTGTGTTTCCACCAAACGGGCTTGTTGCGAATGAAAATCAGTGTGTGATGACGTGGTGCACAAAATATTGACTTTTTTTGCTTACTTTTTAATTTACCTAAATAAAAATTGAAAGTTCAGTGTGTTTCCATCCTATATTTAACTCTACTGATTTTTGTCACAATAGTTTTGTCACAAAAACTATTGCGTTAAATAGCAAATGTGCCTACTCTAGTCTTAGCATATGTGCTCTAGCCAACAGCTAGCAGATACCCTACAGTGAGGGTAGGCTGTGTGGGTAGGCTAGTCTATATGATGAGATTATTATGGATTAGAGTGAGAATATTTTTATTTGTCAAACGGCAGTCAAGCATCGATCATCATGTCACCAGAATAAGACCCTCGATATTTATTGAAAAGGAGCATCAAGCTCATCATCGTGCACTTTCTCCACCCTATGAAGTTTATCATAATTTATTTCATCTGTAGCCTAATAAACTGCATGGTTTTACGAGTCGTAGTGGGAGGACCACACACCATATCATTGCGTGACTCAAAGTTGACTTCAACATGATGGTTATTATATCATTATTTGCTCATGAAGGGATTTCCACTACCATTTCTCGCATATTTAATTTTACAAACATAAAAATATCCCACCATGTCGAACAAACAAATTATCTATCTGCATTTATAAAATTGTACCGAAACTTCCTGTTTCTATCACAGTGGTCGTGAGTTTTTTTTTATATGGTATGACTTTACTCGCATAAAAACTGTGGATGGAAATGTGGTTAATGTCTAGGCCGGACTCTAGGCTATGGAATGTCAGAGGCAAACATAGTAAATCTCTTTTCAGTGTGGCAATCTTGCTAAATGCTTAAATTGTTTTTCAAATACCATCAGGTACTTATAATTTAGTTACATGTATAGTGCCTTCAGAAAGTATTCACACCTCTTGACTTTTTCCACATTTTGTTGTGTTACAGCCTGAATTTAAAATGGATTAAATTTAGATTTAGTTGTCACTGGCCTACACACAATACCCAATAATGTCAAAGTGTAATTATGTTTTTCAAATTAATAAAAAATGAAAATCTGAAATGTCTTGAGTCAATAAGAATTCAACCCCTTTGTTATGGCAAGCTAAATAAGTTCAAGAGTAAAAATGTGATTAACAAGTAACATAGTAAGTTGCATGGACTCTCTATGTGCAATAATAGTGTTTAACGTGATTTTTGAATGACTACCTCATCTCTGTACCCCACACATACAATTATCTGTAAGGTCCCTCAGTCGAGCAGTGAATTTCAAACCAGATTCAACCACAAAGACCAAGGAGATTTTCCAATGTCTCGTAAAGAAAGGCACCTATTGGTAGATCTGTAAAAAACAACAACAGTCAAATCCCTTTCAGCGTGTTGAAGTTATTTATTACACTTTGGATGGTGTATCAATACACCCAGTCACTACAAAGATACAATTGTCCTTCCTAACTCATTTACCGGAGAGGAAGGAAACAGCTCAGGGATTTCCCCATGAGGCCAATGGTGACTTTTAAACAGTTATAGAGTTTAATGTGTGTGATAGGATAAAACTGAGGATGGATCAGCAACATTGTAGTTACTTCACAAAACTAACCTACAGTAATTGACAGAGTGAAAATAAGGAAGTATCAACACTACCGGTCAAAAGTTTTAGAACACCTACTCATTCAAGGGTTTTTCTTTATTTTTACTATTTTCTACATTGTAGAATAAGTGAATTCATCAAAACTATAAAATAACACATATTAATAATGTAGTAACCAAAACAGTGTTAAAATCAAAATATATTTTATGTTTTAGATTCTTCTTGGCATTCTCTCGACCAGCGTCACCTGTAATGCTTTTCCAACAGTCTTGAAGGAGTTCCCACATATGCTGAGCACTTGTTGGCTGCTTTTCCTTCACTCTGCGGTCCGACTCGTCCCAAACCATCTCAATTTGGTTGAGGTCGGGGGATTGTGGAGGCCAGGTAAAATAGCCCTTACACAGCACGGAGGGGTTTTGGGTCATTCTCCTGTTGAAAAACAACTGAGCCCAAACCAGATGGGATGGCGTATCGCTGCAGGAAGCTGTGGTAGTCATGCTGGTTAAGTGTGCCTTGAATTCTAAATAAATCACAGACAGTGTCATCAGCAAAGCACCGCCACACCATGCATGACACCTCCTCCTCCATGCTTTATGGAGGGAAATACACATGCAGAGATCATCCGTTCACCCACACTGCGTCTCACAAAGACACGGCGGGTGGAACCAAAAATCTCCAGTTTGGACTCCAGACCAAAGGACAAATTTCCACCGGTCTAATGTCCATTGCTCGTGTTTCTGGACCCAACTAAGTCTATTCTTCTTATTGATATCTTTAAGTAGTGGTTTCTTTGCAGCAATTCGACCATGGAGGCCTGATTCACACAGTCTCCTCTGAACAGTTGATGTTGAGATGTGTCTGCTATTTGAACCCTGTGAAGCATTTATTTGGGCTGCAATTTATGAGGCTGGTAACTCGACATTTTCCATATTGACTGACCTTCATGTCTTAAAGTAATGATGGACTGTTGTTTCTCTTTGCTCATTTGAGCTGTTCTTGGCATAATATGGACTTGGTCTTTTACCAATTAGGGCTATCTTCTGTATGCCCCCCTCCCCCCTACCTTGTCACAACACAACTGATTGGCTCAAACACATTAAGAAGGAAAGAAATTCCACAAATTAACTTTTAACAAGGCACACCTGTTAATTGAAATGCATTCCAGGTGACTACCTCATGAAGTTGGTTGAGAGCTTGCCAAGCTGCCATCAAGGCAAAGGGTGGCAATTTGAAGAATCTCAAATATAAAATATATTTTTATTTGCTTAACACTTTTTTGGTTACTACATTATTCCATATGTGTTATTTCATAGTTTTGACGTCTTCACTATTATTCTACAATGTAGAAAATAGTAAAAATAAAGAAAAACCCTTGAATGAGTTGGTGTTCTAAAACTTTCGACCAGTTGTGTACATAATACAAATATTCCAAAACATGCATCCTGTTTGCAACAAGGCACTAAAGTAATACTGCAAAAAATGTGGCAAAGCAATTAACTTTTTGTCCTGAATACAAAGTATTATGTTTGGGGCAAATCCAATACAACATATTCTCAGTTACCACTCTCCATATTTTCAAGCATAGTGGCTGCATCATGTTATGGGTATGTTTGTAATTGTTAAGGAATGGGGAGTTTTTCAGGACAAAACAGAAACGGAATGGAGCTAAGCACAGGCAAATTCCTAGACGAAAACTGGTTCAGTCTGCTTTCCATCAGACACTGGGAGATGTATTCACCTTTCAGCAGGACAAATCTCCAGCTAACCTAAAATACAAGGCCAAATCTACACTGGAGTTGCTTACCAAGAAGACATTGAATGTTCTGAGTGGCCGAGTTACAGTTTGACTTAAATCTACTTGAAAATTATGGCAAGACCTGAAATCAATCAATCAATTTTATTTATATACCCTTCGTACATCAGCTAATATCTCGAAGTGCTGTACAGACACCCAGCCTAAAACCCCAAACAGCTAGTATGCAGGTGTAGAAGCACGGTGGCTAGGAAAAACTCCCTAGAAAGGCCAAAACCTAGGAAGAAACCTAGAGAGGAACCAGGCTATGAGGGGTGGCCAGTCCTCTTCTGGCTGTGCCGGTGGAGATTATAAACGAACTATGCAAGATGTTCAAAAATGTTCATAAGTGACAAGCATGGTCAAATAATAATCATGAATAATTTTCAGTTGGCTTTTCATAGCCGATCATCAAGAGTTGAAAACAAAGTGTCTGGGACAGGTGGCGGTTCCATAACCGCAGGCAGAACAGCTGAAACTGGAATAGCAGCAAGGCCAGGCGGACTGGGGACAGCAAGGAGTCACCACGGGCGGCAGTCCGACGCATGGTCCTAGGGCCCAGGTCCTCCGAGAGAAAGAAAGAGAGAAGGAGAAAATTAGAGAGAGCCAAGAATTTCCATAAATGCAAGCATGGTCAAATAATAATCAGGAATAAATCTCAGTTGGCTTTTCATAGCCGATCATTAAGAGTTGAAAACAGCAGGCTGGGACAGGTAGGGGTTCCATAACGCAGGCAGAACAGTTGAAACTGGAATGCAGCCAGGCAGGCGGACTGGGGACAGCAAGGAGTCACCACGGCCGGTAGTCCGACTATGGTCCTAGGGCTCAGGTCCTCCGAGAGAAAGAAAGAGAGAGGAGAAAATTAGAGAGAGCCAAGATTTTCAAATGTTCCATAAATGAAAGCATGGTCAAATAATAATCAGGAATAAATCTCAGTTGGCTTTTCATAGCCGATCATTAAGAGTTGAAAAACAGCAGGTCTGGGACAGGTAGGGGTTCCGTAACCACGGCAGAACAGTTGAAACTGGAATAGCAGCAAGGCCAGGCGGACTGGGAAAGCAAGGTGTCACATGCCGGTAGTCCTGACGTATGGTCCTAGGCTCAGGTTCTCAGAGAGAAAGAGAGAAGAGAGAATTAGAGAGAGCATACTTAATTCACACAGGACACTGGATAAGACAGGAGAAGTACTCCAGGTAACCAACTGACCCCTAGCCCCCCGACACAAAACTACTGCAGCATAAATACTGGAGGCTGAGACAGGAGCGGTCAGGAGACACTGTGGCCCCATCCGAAGAAACCCGGACAGGGCCAAATAGGAAGGTATAACCACCCACTTTGCCAAAGCACAGCCCCCGCACCACTAGAGGGAAATCTCAACCACCAACTTACAATCCTGAGACAAGGCCGAGTATAGCCCACAAAGGTCTCCACCACAGCACAAACCAAGGGGGGGCGCCAACCCAGACAGGAAGATCACGTCAGTAACTCAACCCACTCAAGTGACGCACCCCTCCTAGGGACGGCATGAAAGAGCACCAGCAAGCCAGTGACTCAATGGTTGTCTAGCAATGATGGTTGTCTAGCAATGATCCACAACCAATATGACAGCGCTTGAAGAATTTTGTAAAAAATGATGGGCAAATGTTGCACAATCCAGGTGTGGAAAGCTCTCTCAGACTTACCCAGAAAGACTCACCTCTGTAATCTCTGCCGAAGGTGCTTCTACAAAGTAGACGTATTGGCTAATTGGGGTCTGAATACTTATGTAAAACATATATTTCTGTATTTAATTTTCAATACATTTGCAAACATTAAAAACACGTTTTCACTTTGTCATTATGGGGTATAGTGTGTAGATGGGTGAGGATTTTTATTTATTTAATCCAATTTAAAATCTTGGAAGAAGTCAAGGGGTATGGATACTTTCTGAAGGCACTGTATGTGCAGTTTAATACTGACACACTGACACAGCACTGACACATGGTCATGTTGAAAAAGTTGTTCTACTGCATAGTGTGACTCCCTTTGAACCACCTGAGCCTTGATCCTCATAAGGTACTTGCTAAGGGAATGACACACCCTTTCAATAGGAAGTTCCCACACATAGTGTATGTCACGCCTGCTCCCGCTCCCCCTTCCTGGCGCTCAAGGGCGCCAGGCTGCCCATCATTACGCACATCTGTCACCATTGTTACACGCACCAGCGCTTCTTTGGACTCACCTGGACTCCATTACTTTGTTGATTGCTCCTCCTATATCTGTCTGTTCCTCGGTTTGATCCCCGTGTCAGCATTATTGTCGTTATGTTTCCCCTGTCCAGACGCTGTCCTTGTTCGTTTCATGTCAGTTATTTATTTAATGTTCACTCCCTGTACTTGCTTCTCGTCTGTCAGTGTCTGTCCTTACACTGTATACACACAAACTCACAAGCAAACAAAGAATTGTATACACAGCAATTCCCTATTACTTATCGCTCAAACTAACCAGCATGTTTTCAAGTGTGGCATACAACGTCAATTCATTTTACGATTCAAAAATATTGTGAATGTTTTCATACATGTTTTGGGCTCTCTACACTTTATTGCTTGCAATGTTTCGACCAGAACACATCAAACATGTTTACTTGTCTAAGTCAATCAATATCACATACAACATCTCAGAATGTAAACTCAGCATTGGATAATACTGAGCGGGGAACTTGTCTCACCTGTAACAAAGCATTTTTGATAGACAATCTTGATTTTCACGTCAACATGAAAAGAGTTTATTCAACCCCACTGCATCTTCTGATTTTATGAGACACCACTGCTTTTCACCGCTGCAATGATCTGACCAGTGACTTACAGTAGGCCTATTGTGAAGCTTCAGTCCAACCATGAGGTACTCAGCAGCTAATATGATAACATTGATAGCATTATTTGTTCTTGAATATTTGTTTTATTTCTCAGAAATGGATACTCAAGTGGCATCAGGGCAGGGGTAACTTGACAATGGAAAATATGATCACAGTATGATTGTCTATCAAAGATGATAATAATAACAATCACATTGATCCGGATGATACATTTTGAAAACGACACTCCCTTACCTACTGTACACTTCAAGGCAAATTTTGAGTTAAATCTCAAGATCAATAGAGTGGATCACTTAACAGGCAGCTGTGGAAGCTGGGTCCTTTGGGAATTCTTGCCAGGAAGAACTTCCAATAATCTCCTCCTGGGCTTTAGTATCTCTAAAGAACTCTGATACCCTGGTCAGACAGGGAGGGAGGGACGATCATCTGAAATATTTTGATAATGTTATATCCCGATAATATTCACAATAGATGTGAACAAAACATGGAAATCTTCTCCAATACCTGGTTACCTAATGAGAGATATTCTGAGGCTTTATTTTTTATTTTATGTTACTTAACATTTATTTAAATCGGCAAGTCAGTTAAAAACAAATTATTATTTACAATGACTGTCACGTTCGTCGTATGAATCGGACCAAGGCGCAGCGTGGTATGCGTACATTCTTCTTTATTTAAGAATGAACACTGAACAAACGAACAAAATAACAAACTGAACCGTGAAGCTAATATGAGTAGTGTAGACAGGCAACTAAACATAGAACAAGAACCCACGAACACCAAAGGAGAAATGGCTACCTAAATATGATCCCCAATCAGAGACAACGATAAACAGCTGCCTCTGATTGGGAACCATATCAGGCCACCATAGACATACAAATCACCTAGACCTACAAAAACCCTAGACATACAAAAAACCCTAGACAATAGAAAAACTAACGTACCCACCCTAGTCACACCCTGACCTAACCAAAATATAAAGAAAACCGAGATATCTCAGGTCAGGGCGTGACAATGGCCTACCAAAAGGCAAAAGGCCTCCTGCGGGGACGGGGGCTGGGATAAAAAAAATAATAAAACAATATATATAAATGTAGGACAAAACACACATCACGACAAGAGAGACAACACAACACTACAAAAAGAGAGACCTAAGACAACAACATAGCAAGGCAGCAACACATGACGACACAGCATGGTAGCAACATAACAACAACATGGTAGCAACACAACATGGTAGTAGCACAAAACATGGTACAAACATTATTGGACACAGACAACAGCACAAAAGGCAAGAAGGTAGAGACAACAATACATCACACAAAGCAGCCACAACTGTCAGTAAGAGTGTCCATGATTGAGTCTTTGAATGAAGAGACTGAGATAAAACTGTCCAGTTTGAGTGTTTGTTGCAGCTCGTTCCAGTCGCTAGCTGCAACAAACTGAAAAGAGGAGCGACCCAGGGATGTGTGTGCTTTGGGGACCTTTAACAGAATGTGACTGGCAGAACGAGTGTTGTATGTGGAGGATGAGGGCTGCAGCAGATATCTCAGATAGGGGGGAGTGAGGCCTAAGAGGATTTTATAAATAAGCACCAACCAGTGGGTTGCAACCATTTGAGAACTGTGGTGGTTTACCTTGAACTAAATATGCTCTTATTATTTTTCTCTTTTTATTCTTTATTTTGAGTAGGGTCCGGACGAAGGCTGAAGGGACCAGAGCCTGACACGGTGGATGATTCAGTGAGTGGCTCTACTGATATGGCAAACCTATTGTTTGCATTGGTGGACATCATGTGAATACTAAAGACTATGGGAAAGACACCCAACTCATTTGAATTAATCTCCATATAGTAACAAAAAGAACTTACTTTTAACATTTTTGTTGTAGATATGTGAAGAGCCATCTGAGTTTATAGAGGGGGAGAGACCTCGCCCTCAAGGATCCTCCCCTGTAGATGAATACCCTGAGACTGACAAATACAAGGACAGTGATAAACAGGTACACAATGCTGTATATTTCATCCAACCATCATGTTGACTTGCAGTGTGGATTTTTGTCAGACCGTCTGATTTCTTTAACATTCATTTTAGGGTGGAGGTGGGAGTGGCAAAAAAGGAAAGAGAGGTTTTGGGTCCCTGTTTGAAAAGCGCTCCCCTGCCAAGATGAGTCAACTGGAGGTCAGACAAGTCTGCATTATCTTTAACTCATGGAGAAGCATGGCTTCAGGTTTTCATTTGTGGTACATAACATGTTGGTATTTCAACATTTCTCATGTTTTTCTTTCATTATTTTTTTTTGTGTAAACTCAGAGCCCAGAGTCAGGAGTGATTGTGAAAATGGCAAAAGAGACATGTGCCGAGGGCCTTGTTGTAAGTGGAGGGAAGGAGGGAATCTTCATCAAGGAAGTGAGGCCAGAGTCACCAGCCTCAAAGCTTCTTAGTGTACATGAGGGTAAGCAGACAAACAGCTCCATGTTCTTTCAGACGCTGAACCAAAAAAGTAGCCTATAGACCAAAAGCTGAAAGCAAAGGACATATCGGTGAAATGTGGAGTGAAATGGGTTAAATGTGAAGTAACAGAGCCAAGGTTGTTTTTGCTATCCAGGGTAAGAGACTCCCACATTTTTGGCTTTGAATGATCGTATATGTTAGAGTTCTACAGTTCAAATGTTGATTTATTGGTATTTCTATGTCTTCCTTTTGTTCATTCAGGTGATCAGATACTCAGTGCCACTGTGTATTTTGACGATGTTACATATGAAGATGCTCTACAGATATTGGAACATGCCCAGCCTTACAAGATGGAGTTACTTCTGAAACGCAAACCAATAAAGACATCCACCCTTGAGAGTGAACCAGCCCTTGAAATCATCCAAGTAACTATCACTATGTTCTTTTTCTGGATATGTAGATTAGTGTTATGTCTTTGGCTCTTTTTCTCATTCAGCAATCAATCAGCTATTCACTTTTGTTATCCTACAGGTGGAAGAAGGTTCCTCTCCGGAAATGAGGGGACATTCAAAGACAAAAAAGCATGGTGACCGAATCTCTTGGCCCAAGTTCCCCTCCTTCAGCAAAAGTCAAAAGTCCCATTTTAAGAGGTCTCACAGTACTTCAGAGGCAGATGATAAGAGGAAGCTGGAGCTTAGCCCTACAACAAGTGACACAGAGTCGCCAATAAAATCTCAGGAGGCTGTTATAGGAAAGACAAAGAAGCATAAGATAAAGATATCAAGCATGAAGATGAAGGGCCGCAAGAGCATGTCTGTTGAGCAGCC
Organism: Salvelinus sp. IW2-2015; assembly: GCF_002910315.2. Classification (NCBI taxonomy): domain Eukaryota; kingdom Metazoa; phylum Chordata; class Actinopteri; order Salmoniformes; family Salmonidae; genus Salvelinus; species Salvelinus sp. IW2-2015. The sequence continues at coordinate 13,941,556 of NC_036843.1, read as the reverse complement.
GGACCAGAACATACACATACTAACTGTAGAACGTGTAGAGGGTATGGAAAACCAACAGAGTCAAGATGACATACACTCACCGGATGGTCTAGAGAGCGCATCAGTAGATACATCTCAAGTATATGTATTAGAATCAGAATCTGAAAAAATTGAATCCACCAAGATAAGAAATGAATGCATTCTTCCAAACCTGGCAGGCTCTGAAACTAAACAACACAAGGTAGAACTCATTAGTCTGGACAAAACTTTGAAAACCACAGACAGAACAGTTGCTCTTGCTGATCAAGAAAGTCCCTCAACCAAGAAATCTCCAGAGGGAAAGAAAAAGAAGAAAGAGAATAAAGAGAGGTCAGAACTAAAGTTTACATTCAAGGGAAATGAGAAAAAAGACAAACACAAGCAAAACATACCAGTAAAATTATCACTAAAAAGCCTGAAGACACCAAGAGCAGATATGATAACATCTGATCTGTCTGCACATGACAATTCATTGCTGAGCCCAACAGTAGTATCACATACGGAGCTGGAGGAGTGTCAACTCCCAATTGATATCAACACTCAAGTAATCATCAATGAGAGTTCAGGGAAAACCCTACCCTCCACTGATATGGAAATGAGCATGCCAAAAGTAGACATCTGCCTTGACATGTCAGATATAGGACTTATCAGGAAATCCCCTCAGATTGGACAAGAACAACACTTGAAAGAAACATATGTTAAAACTGATGTGAATGCACAGGAAATTAGCATACATGCTAAGGTCATCAGTATTACAATGGAACCTGACTCGCAGATGGAAATACAAGCTTCAAAGTTACCTACAGAGAGAAGCATTGATGATGTTTTAGCACAAATTGGTACAAGATCTGCTCCCAAATTTAAACTGCAGAGGGTGGATCCTGCTGACTTTGTTACTGACAAACCCATAAAAATGACAGACGTGAAGATTGTAGAAATGGACGTGAAAGGACTTACAGTTGAGGATAAGGGTTTAAAGATACTTCCAAGCCGTGAGGATATTGAGATCCCAGGCATAGAAGATGCATCATTAACTAGCATCAAGGCCCCAGTGATAAAACAGCCTAAAACAGCATTCACTCTTCCTGTTGAAGAAATCCAGGCGCAGACTGTACAGATGGTTATAGACGTTGATAGAGTTAAAGAGGCTGTCTCCAAATTGCCAGGGTTCAAGCTGCCGAAGGGTGACATTGCAGGCCTGCCTGCTCATCAACAAATCACAATGACAGACGTGAATACAGAAAGAGTAGATGCCACCCTATCTAAAATCACAGACATAAAGGCACAGTTGGACACATATGTCAAAAAGAGTGACATAAATGCTTTACCAGAAAAGTTGAGCAGGAGCTCAGTTACCACATTCAAATTGCCAAAGACCCAACTTTTTGATCTAGGTGCTCATGAACCTATTACTATGACAGAAATAGACGATACAAAAACAAAACAGGAAGCTGGAAAGACCAATGAGGATGAAATCCAAATTGAACTCCATAAACGAGAGAACGTAGAGAAAGCTGGAATGGAAACTATACAACAAAAAGGAACTCCCAACAAAGTGGAAAAGGAAAAAGAGACTGGTGAAATTCTGGAGCCTAAGTTGGCAGTACCAGTACCTGAGGGGCCAACCATCACATCTGAGGAGAGAAATCGTATACCTGCCACTTACACTAAAGGATTAGATAAGAAGTCAAAGAAAGCAAATATTTCAATGCCTAGGTTTGGAATAACACAAACGGATATTAGATTCCCAGACATTGGGATTGGACTACCAAAAAGAGACACCTCGGTGGAAAAGAAGGATGAGGTCAAAGATGAAAGCAATGCATTGCACCTTGAAATGAAAATGTCAGAGGCTGAAATTAAACTCAGCAAAGTACCAGATTCGGAATATTCCACTATCAAAACTCATGTGACAGACCATCAAACACCTACAATACGAACTTTATGCTCAGAAACAATGCCAGAGGTACCTTCATCTGACATTAAAGGAGCAGTTATGGGCATTGATGTCCAATCTGTTGATGTCGGGAGAGCAGACATCCAAATACCGGATGTTGAAGTCGAAGTACCCTCCGTTGAAGTTGAAATACCAGAAACAGTTTATAAAGATATTGATGTGAAAATGAATAAACGACAGATATCATTCCCCAAAATTGGAGTTAAAGCCCCAGAGATTGATGTTAGTGTGCTAAAACCAGACATCTCTCTTCCCGAGGGAAACATGGAGGTCAAATTGCCTGAGGTGGAAATTGAAGTTCCAGAGCTTCAAGTGGAAGTGAAAGATACTGTAGGGTCCCCCTCAAGATTTAAAATCCCAACTTTAAAATTCCCTCAATTTGGAACAGTTGCTCCAATCGTCACAGTAGAGTTACCTGATGTGGACAAGGATATCAAACTTCATGGAACTGAAAGACCAGAACCCAAGCTGTCAATATCAGGAAAAGTTCATGCAGTTGACTTTGAGAAACAGAGTGACTTTAAAAAATCTAGTGTTAAGATCGCATCTATAGATGTGGATGTGAAGACTAAAGGACTTGAACTGGAGGGACAAGGAAGCAAGTTTAAACTGCCAAATCAGGGAATTTCATTACCAAAAGTAAAAGGTCCTGAGATCGATTTAGGTGTATCGAAGAAAGACATAGATGTCACTTTACCAGAGACCAACGTGGAGATCCAACCACCTGATGTTGAACTCAAAGTGTCTTCTGGTGAAGTTGAAATGCCTGAGCGAGCTGCTACAGAGATTGATGTGAAAGTGAAAAAGCCACGGATTTCATTTCCAGGGCTTGGATTTTCAAAACCTGAAGTATGTGAGGTTGATGTCAGTCTTCCAAAGGTGGATATTTCTCTTCAAGAAGGAAATGTGGGAGTCAAAAAGTCAGAGGTGGAAATGACAGCTCCAGAGATTCAAGATGAAGTGAAACATGATATTGAGCTTGAGGGACAAGGAAGTAAGTTCAAACTACCCAAATTTGGAATCTCAATGCCAAAGGTAAAAGGTCCTGAGATTGATTTAAGTTTATCAAAGAAAGTCATAGATGTCACTTTACCAGAGGACAAAGTGGAGGTCCAACCACCTGATGTTGAAATCGAAGTGCATTCTGGTCAAGTTCAAATGCCAGAGGGAGCTGCTACAGAGATTGATGTGAAAATGAAGAAGCCCCGAATGTCATTTGGATGGTTTTCAAAACCAGAAGTGAAAGCACCTGAGGTTGATGTCAGTCTTCCAGAGGTGGATATTTCTTTTCCAGAGGAAAAGTGGAAGGTCAAAGAGCCTGAGAGAAATGAAACTCCAGAGATTCAAGCTGAGTGAAAGATTACGTAGGCTCCCCCTCAAGATTCAAAATGCCAACTTTAAAATTCCCTCAAATTTGGAGCAGCTCTCCAAAACATCACAGAGAGGTAATCCTGATGTGGACCAAGACATCAAGGTTTATGAATACTGAAATTCCAGAAACCAAGCTGACAATGCAGCCATTAACATGAAAAAGCCAAGTATGTGACCCTTAAAGGCCCATCTATAGATCTGGATGTGAAGAGCAAAAGACTTGAACATTGTCACTTTACCAGAGGCCAGCGTGGACGTCCAACCACATAGCACGAACTCAAAGTGCCTTCTAGTAAAAGATGAAATCCTGAAGGTTGCTACAGAAATGGAGTTAAAAATGAAAAAGCCACGGATGTCATTTGGATGGTTTTCAAAATCAGAAGTGAAAGCACCGGAGGATGATGCCAGTCTTTCCAAAGGGATATTTCCTTCCAGAGGTAAAGGTGGAGGTCAAAGAGCAGAGGTGGAAATTAAAAGCTCCAAGAAAAATCAAAGTTGAAATGAAACATGGATTGAGCTTGAGGGACAAGGAAGTAAGTTTCAAACTACCAAAATTTGGAATCTCATTCCGAAGGTTAAAGTCCTGAAATTGACTTAAGTATCTCAAAGACAGATGTAGATGTCAACTTACCAGAGAGAAGAGCAGACCTCCAACTACCTGATGTTGGAAGTCGGAGTCCCTCTGTTGAAGTTGAAAATACCAAAGCAGTTTCTAAAGATATTGATGTGAAAATGAAAAGCCCGAATGTCATTCCCCAAATTTGGATTTCAAACCAGAAGTGAAAGCACCTGAGGTGATGTCAGTCTTCCAGAGGGGATATTCTTTTCCAGAGGAAAAGTGGAGGTCAAAGAGCCTGAAGTAAGAAATTGAAGCTCCAGAGATTCAAGCTGAGGTGAAAGATACTGTAGGCTCCCCCTCAAGATTCAAAATGCCAACTTTAAAATTCCCTCAATTTGGAGCAGCTGCTCCAAACATCACAGTAGAGGTACCTGATGTGGACAAGACATCAAGGTTCATGAATATGAAATTCCAGAAACCAAGCTGACAATGTCAGCCATTAACATTGAAAAGCCAAGTATTGACCTTAAAGGCCATCTATAGATCTGGATTTGAAGAGCAAAAGACTTAACATTGTCACTTTACCAGAGGCCACGTGGAGGTCCAACCACATAGCACTGAACTCAAAGTGCCTTCTGGTAAAATGAAATTCCTGAAGGAGTGCTACAGAAATGGATGTAAAAATAAAAAAGCCACGGATGTCATTTGGATGGTTTTCAAAATCAGAAGTGAAAGCACCGGAGGATGATGCAGTCTTCCAAAGGGGATATTTCTCTTCCAGAGTAAAGGTGGAGGTCAAAGAGTCAGAGGTGGAAATTAAAGCTCCAGAAAATCAAGTTGAAATGAAACATGGAATTGAGCTTGAGGGACAAGGAAGAAGTTCAAACTACCAAAATTTGGAATCTCATTGCCGAAGGTTAAAGGTCCTGAATTTGACTTAAGTATCTCAAAGACAGATGTAGATGTCAACTACCAGAGAGAAGAGCAGACCCCAACTACCTGATGTTGAAGTCGGAGTGCCCTCTGTTGAAGTTGAAATACCAAAAGCAGTTTCTAAAGATATTGATGTGAAAATGAAAAAAGCCCCGAATGTCATTCCCCAAATTTGGATTTTCAAAACCAGAAGTGAAAGCACCTGAGGTTGATGTCAGTCTTCCAGAGGTGGATATTTCTTTTCCAGAGGAAAAGGTGGAGGTCAAAGAGCCTGAGGTAGAAATTGAAGCTCCAGAGATTCAAGCTGAGGTGAAAGATACTGTAGGCTCCCCCTCAAGATTCAAAATGCCAACTTTAAAATTCCCTCAATTTGGAGCAGCTGCTCCAAACAATCACAGTAGAGGTACCTGATGTGGACAAGGACATCAAGGTTCATGAATATGAAATTCCAGAAACCAAGCTGACAATGTCAGCAAAACATTGAAAAGCCAAGTATTGACCTTAAAGGCCCATCTATAGATCTGGATGTGAAGAGCAAAAACTTAACATTGTCACTTTACCAGAGGCCAGCAGAGGTCCAACCACTAGCACTGAACTCAAAGTGCCTTCTGGTAAGATGAAATTCCTGAAGGAGTTGCTACAGAAATGGATGTAAAAATGAAAAAGCCACGGATGTCATTTTGGATGGTTTTCAAAATCAAGAAGTGAAAGCACCGGAGATGATGCCAGTCTTTCCAAAGGGGGATATTTCTCTTCCAGAGGTAAAGGTGGAGGTCAAAGAGTCAGAGTGGAAATAAAGCTCCAGAAAATCAAGTTTGAAATGAAACATGAATTGAGCTTGAGGGACAAGAAGTAAGTTCAAACTACCAAAATTTGGAATCTCATTGCCGAAGGTTAAAAGTCCTGAATTTGACTTAAGTTCTCAAAGACAGATGTAGATGTCAACTTACCAGAGAGAAGAGAGACCTCCAACTACCTGATGTTGAAGTCGGAGTGCCCTCTGTTGAAGTTGAAATACCAAAAGCAGTTTCTAAAGATATTGATGTGAAAATGAAAAAGCCCCGAATGTCATTCCCCAAATTTGGATTTTCAAAACCAGAAGTGAAAGCACCTGAGGTTGATGTCAGTCTTCCAGAGTGGATATTTTTCTTTTCCAGAGGAAAAGTGGAGGTCAAAGAGCCTGAGGTAGAAATAACTCCAGAGATTCAAGTGAGGTGAAAGATACTGTAGGCTCCCCCTCAAGATTCAAAATGCCAACTTTAAAATTCCCTCAATTTTGAGCAGCTGCTCCAAACATCACATAGAGGTACCTGATGTGGACAAGGACATCAAGGTTCAGAAATGAAAAATTCCAGAACCAAGCTGACAATGTCAGCAATTAACATTGAAAAGCCAAGTTATTGACCTTAAAGGCCATCTATAGATCTGGATGTGAAGAGAAAAAATTAAAATTGTCACTTACCAGAGGCCAGTGGAGTCCAACCACATAGCATTGAACTCAAAGTGCCTTCGGTAAAGTGAAATTCCTGAAGGAGTGCTACAGAAATGGAAGTAAAAATGAAAAAGCCACGATGTCATTTGGATGGTTTTCAAAACAGAAGTGAAAGCACCGGAGGATTGATCAGTCTTCCAAACGGGATATTTCTCTTCCAGAGGAAAGGTGGAGTCAAAGAGTCAGAGTGGAAATTAATAGCTCCAGAAAAATCAATTGAAATGAAACATGGATATTGAGCTTGAGGGACAAGAAGTAAGTTAAATACCAAAATTTGGAATCTCATTTGCCGAGTTAAAGGTCCTGAATTGCTTAAGTTGCTCAAAGACAGATGTAGATGTCACTTACCAGAGGAAGAGCAGACCTCCAACTACCTGAGTTGAAGTCGGAGTGCCCTCCTGTTGAAGTTGAAATACCAGAAGCAGTTCTAAAGATATTGATGTGAAAATGAAAAAAGCCCCGAATTTCATTCCCCAAATTTGGATTTTCAAAACCAGAAGTGAAAGCACCTGAGGTTGAATGTCAGTCTTCCAGAGGTGGATATTTCTTTCCAGAGGAAAAGGTGGAGGTCAAAGAGCCTGAGGTAAGGAAATTGAAGCTCCAGAGATCAACTGAGGTGAAAGATACTGTAGGCTCCCCCTCAAGATTCAAAATGCCAACTTTAAAATTCCCTCAATTTGGAGCAGCTGCTCCAAACATCACAGTAGAGGTACCTGATGTGGACAAGGACATCAAGGTTCATGAATCTGAAATTCCAGAAAGCAAGCTGACAATGTCAGCCATTAACATTGAAAAGCCAAGTGTTGACCTTAAAGGCCCATCTATAGATGTGGATATGAAGAGTAAAACACTTGAAATTGTCACTTTACCAGAGGCCAGCGCGGATGGCCAACCACCTAGAATTGAACTCAAATTGTCTTCTGGTGAAGTTGAAATGCCTGAAGGAGCTGCTACAGAGATTGATGTGAAAATGAAAAAGCCACGGATGTCATTTGGATGGTTTTCAAAACCAGAAGTGAAATCACCGGTGGTTAATGTCAGTCTTCCAAAGGGGGATATTTCTCTTCCAGGGGGAAAGGTGGAAGTCAAAGAGCCAGCCGTGGAAATTAAAGCTCCAGAAATTCAAGTTGAAATGAAACATGGAATTGAGCTTGAGGGACAAAGAAGTAAGTTCAAACTACCACAATTTGGAATCTTATTGCCGAAGGTTAAAGGTCCTGAAATTGGCTTAAGTGTCTCAAAGACAGATGTAGATGTCGACTTACCAGAGAGAAGAGCAGACCAACTACCTGATGTTGAAGTCGGAGTGCCCTCTGTTGAAGTTGAAATACCAGAAGCAGTTTCTAAAGATATTGATGTGAAAATGAAAAAGTCCCGAATGTCATTCCCCACATTTGGATTTTCAAAACCAGAAGTTAAAGCACCTGAGGTTGATGTCAGTCTTCCAAAGGTGGATATTTCTCTTCCAGAGGGAAAGGTGGAGGTCAAAGAGCCTGAGGTGGAAATTGAAGCTCCAGAGATTCAAGTTGAAATTAAACATGATGTTGAACATGAGGGACAAGGAAGTATATTCAAACTATCAACGTTTGGAATGTCATTGCCAAAGGTAAAAGGTCCTGAGATGGATTTAAGTTTATCAAAGAAAGTCATAGAAGTCACCTTACCAGAGGCCAGCGTGGAGGTCCAACCACCTAGCGTTGAACTCAAAGTGCCTTCTGGTGAAATTAAAATGCCCGATGGAGCTGCTACAGGAATTGATGTGAAAATGAACATACCACAGATGTCATTTGGATGGTTTTCCAAACCAGAAGTGAAATCACCTGAGGTTGATGTCAGTCTTCCAAAGGTGAACATTTCACTTCCAGAGGGAAATGTGGAGGTCAAAGAGCCTGAGGTGGAAATGAAAGCTCTGGAGAGTCAAGTTGAAATGAAACATGAAGGTTTATCAGTTGATGGAAAACTACAAACATCAGAGATGGCATTCAAAATGGCAACATTCAAATTCCCTACATTTGGTGCAACGTCAAAGGTTGTAGTCGATGTCTCTGATAAAGAGAAGGATATTAATGTGCCTGGGGTAGAAATTATAGATCAACTACTTGGAGCTTCATTACAAATTGATTTACCGGAACACGGGGACACAGTTGACATTAAAGGATCTAGAGAAGTACAGCTACATGATGCTGGATCTGAAAGGCCCTCAGTTAAAGGTGGAATGGCAATAGCCGAAGTGGATGTTCCTGAAGTTGAAGTTTCAAAACTGACAATTGATGATAAAGGCAATGGCTCCCCCAGCAAAGGTCAAGGCTCACCCAGTAAAGGTCAAGGCTCGCCTAGTAAATTCAAACTTCCAAGCTTCAAAATGCCCAGATTGAGCATTTCAAAATCCAAACCTGAGAATGAACATGATGATATAAATCCAAATGTTATTTTGGAGAATTATGAGATTCAAGTGAAACCACAAGAACCAGAGAAATCACCAAAGTTGACTTTGACAACATTTGGGGAGGTATTAAGAAGCATTGATGTTGAATTTGATGTTCCCAAATTAGAGGAAGTGGAAGAGAAGCTCACAGGCTCAAGGGAAGATATAACAGCCTCAGGGAAAACCGAACTAAATGCTCAAACCAGTGTTGAAACCCAGTCTAAGCATAAAGAGGAAGAAGCCAAAGAAAAATCTAAATTTGGGTGGTTTAAGTTTCCCACAGTTGGACTATCTTCTTCAGAATCTGCCAAGACTTTAGAAAAATACACTTCTGAGAAAGAAGGAAGTGAGAAAAGCCCTGACTCTGTGGAACAGGACGTCAGCTTGACCTTTTCAGTACACTCATCGGATGCTTTTGCAGATATTAGTTCAACAGTCACAAGCGAACAATTTGGTCCATCATTGGCCTCTCCAACCAAAGTCACAGTGAAATACTCCGACCCTATTGCCACTGAGGTACAGGGTGATGTCATCACCTCCACAGCAAGGACAAAATTGATCGCCTTTGAACCCTACTTGGCAGAGAAAGTCACCACTCCAATGTCCTCCGGAGTTTCCTCCTCATCAGTGGACACCCTAAAATTGGAGTCTGGTACACATGTCAGCACATCCAATATACAAGCAATACCAGACACACAGAAGGCCACGCTCTTAACAGATTTTGGATTGCAGACAGGGACCACTGGAGTTTCTTCTGCATCTTGGTCAGTGGACGACACCAACAAAACACAGAGTGAAGGGCAAACAGTTATTGAGAGGCATGTAGTTATGGAAATGTCAGGCACTGACAGGGAAACGGTTTTCATAACCCAAAAAGCTACACATGTGTTTGGGGCTGAGCACATCTCAGATGAAACAGCCTCATCTATCAAACAGATGAAAGACACTATGCAGTCTGAGAAAATGACATTTTTTGATGGGGCTGAATTGGAGTGACTGGGAGGAATACAGTATGATAAATCCCTCCATTGAGGAGTAATATCAGTCAGATTATTATTGTGCTCTTATTAATTGTGCTTTAATTTATGACCAAGTTTTAATATATACAGTTCAATGTTTTGAGTGTTTACTGAGTACACTATATAAGTTCACAAATTGGCATACAAGCCCATGATACAGGTAGCGATGTAAAAGCCAACTTTGTCACTTCAATGTAATTACTACCACTGAGACCAGGTCAATTCTACAGTAACAGAGTGACAGCAGCTAGGTTTCCATCCAATTGGCGACAGATTTTCATGCGAATATTCAAAAATCTGCATAAAGAAAATATGTAATTTTCAAAATACATAAATCATCCCCGTATGATGCAATCTGCAGCATACAGGGATGATTTCTATATTTTGAAAGTTACATATTTTGAAAATTTGATTGCTGATAAGCAAAACATTTTGGGACTATGTCAACAATGAACTAATGAAACAAATACCAAAAGATCGTTTCTGGGTGGAATTTTTCTTTAAGTTTATGCATTAACTCAGAATTATTAAAGTTAGGCATTAACTCCAAATGGTTAAGGTAAAGGTTAAGGATTGTGACAGACATAAAACAAAAATATCAAAAAAACTTTATTTCGCTGGATTCGAATACGCAGCCTTTGGTAGATGCTTTACACATCGTCTCCCAACTTCCTCAGACATGAATGGTCATCCAATACTGACATCTATCGGGTGACTTGCCTCTTCCAAAGTCATAGTGGGTGGACCACACAATAGCATTCAGCCTGGTCTCATAGACTAGACGTAACATAGTAAACGCAATTACGGCATACAAATTAGTTTGGTATGGTTACATAAGACAGAAGGTTACATAAAGCAAAAACAAATGTAAGGTGGCTGGTTGGGGTGGGTGTATAACAGGAAAGTCTAGCAACCGAAAGGTTGTCTGCTTGAATCTTATCATGGACAACGTTTGCATTTTAGCTAATTATCAACTTTGTAACTACTTGCTACTTTGCTACTACTTAGCATGTTAATTAACCCTTCCCTAACCTTAACCTTAACCCTTTAACCTAACTCCTAACCATAACCCTTAATCCCTAACCCCTAGTCTAGCTAACATTAGCCACCTAGCAAACATTAGCGCTAACCACCTAGCCACCTAGTTAACGTTAGCCACAACAAATTGGAATTCTTAACATATCATACCTTTTGCAAATTCGTAACATATTGTATGATATGCATCGGATATGCATTTACTATGTTAGGTCTACCCCTGAGTTCAGGTTGCAGCATCATGTGACTCCAATTGACTTCAATATGATGTTTTTTATATACAGTAAATATTTGCACATAAAAGCGTTTCCATCACCATTTCTCGCATAATTAATTTTACTGACACAAAAAGATCCCACCTTGTCTAGCTTATTTAGTTTTGTCAAAAAAAATAAGTTAACTGACAAATTTGCTGTTTCCATCAGGCCTGTTGTGAAAAAATATTATCTGACGTAGGCTACTTTCTTCGCATAAAATCAGAACATTTTACAAAAATAAATTTACTTGAAGAACAGTGCAAATGCAAAGTTTTATAACAGAATGAGAGTTTGTGCCTCATTCTGTTACCAGCATTTTTAGTGGTTGTTTCCTGGTTTGCAGAAATTGTAATAGTTTGCCTAATTTCAGTTTGTGACAAAACAAGCATGTACAGTGTAGAGAATCATTGTACCATCTAAACCGCTGTGAAATATATTTCCATAACTAAAAATAGAGCATTTTCAGCTGTTTGAAGCTGGTGTACAAAACTGGAAGTATAAGACGCAAAAACGAAACGTAAGAACTGGAAGCATAGAAATAGCGCACATAGAACAGATCTACCACTTCTTGCTTTCAAAGAAAAGGACAGATCTATAACTCACATTTATATGTGAATTTGGTCCCGTTGCCCAAACAGTTACGTAATGCAGCTTTAAAAGTAGTCGTTGTGCATAGAGTTGTATGGTTTGTTTAACTTTGCAATCATTGATTTTGGTTTGACATACATTTTAAAGTAAAATATCTGAGTCTCAGTGTCACTCTGTTACCATGGAATTGCACACCACTGAGACCATTGCTGTTTTTAGACATCTCTGCAAATTGTTATGCTGTACATATAATGAAGAGGAACTTGTTAATCCACTGCCATATGCATTTATGAATGACCTCTGATGTCTGCTCTTCATTCGACTTCTGGGCAGCCATATATAGATATAAGGTATAAATGATTATGAGTCTGAAAAAATGAATACGTAATGATATACATACAAACCATGCAACATTAATAGAACAAAAACAGAACACATTTAAGGAACTATTCAAATCTGTACACTTAATACCATGTAATACATTATGCTAAAATTGAATGCTTGTAATCACAGTAAAAAGCAGAAAATATATATTGATGCAACTATATTTTGATTATAATGATGCCTAGATTTGATTTGCAAAGTAGTTTTTGTGCAAAGTAGAAACATTTTAAAGCCTATGTAAATAGTTGATTTATTCATTTATATTGTAGAGGTTGTATTTGTTACTCATAAGGTACTGTATTAGGAAAGGAGAGGGGATTCTAAGGCAAACTGTCCTGGCTGTCAGTTACTTTGATTGTTGCTCTTATTCTGCACTGATGTAGTCAATGTACTTGCAAAACTATACATAATAAATATTCTAAAATATTAAGAAGTGCATGTCCTTACTGCAACATGTATCTACATTAAATATCACTCAGATTTCTGTTTTCTTCTTTACAGACATGCCATATCCAGCAATGTAGAATTGAGCTAGTTTCTATAGCAGGCCCGTATATATATATATACGGGCCATTGTTGTGGATTATGTAGGCTGGCTAGCTACAGACTATGAGTTATTCAACATCATTTAATTGGTAGGCCCACTCTTGGTGGTATGTGTGCACATTTGACAGTGTGGCTTTAACTACCATAAGACCGCTGCTCAGGCAGGCTTAGTTAGATGTCTAGGAGAGGAGAGGTTTGCAACTATTAGTGAATAAACATGACTAAATGCCTGCCATTTAATGTGGATGGTAGGAACATTTGCAAAGCTGTATGTTTGCTTGAGGAAGTGCGTTGAAGTGTTTCAATCATGTTGCATGCAGCAATGGAATGAACTGATGCAGTAGTACCTGAATGCTGTCACTAGAGGTTAGTAGTGTTCTAATCATACAGCTCAGAATGAATTTGGCACTCAGCTGTGTAAGAGCAGTGTCAGTAAAGTTGTCCGCGCCTGAGAGGATGGCAGCAGGGATGACAGTGATATCTCGAAGCTACATCGGCAGCTCCACAATGAATCAGTCAGACAGACCACTGACTGTTAACCAGTTCTCCAATTGCCTTATCTACACACAACATAAACACAACCCTATATTCAAGTGTTGTAACTGTAGTTCTACAGTAGCCTACTGTGTCCTACTCTTTCCATATTGCATAAAAATAGGGAGGTAGATAGCCAGTTATCTGTTCACCTGCTCTGAGGGAAAATGAGTGAGCTTCATAATGTAATACAAATATAAATGGTACAACACACAGTGTAGGCTGCTATGTATGTGATGTCCAATAATGTCATGGCATCTCCATTTGTGGGATCTGTTTCAATTGGAAGTGACTTAAGGGCAATTCCATGGCAACAGAATTACTCAAGAGACTTTTCACTTTAAAATGTATACCAAACAAAAACATTGATTTCAACGTTTAACAAACCATACAATGTTATGCACAAGGACTACTTTTCACAATTTTCATTGAAAATTGTACAAAAACAAATTTAAAGGAATAACTGTGCAGATACAACATTTGTTAACAGAATAAAACTAAGGGAGATTTTACTGTAAATCTGTTGCCAAACTTTACATCTGCACAGTTTTTCCAGTAACTGTTTAATTTAATTTGATTGACTGTGTAAATTGTTTAAAGTAGTCATTGTGCATAGAGTTGTATGGTTTGTTAAATTTTGAAATCAATGGTTTTTGTTTGGCACACATTTTCAAGTAAAAAAACGGAATCTCAGCATAAATCCGTTATCGTGGAATTTCCCATGATCAAATTTGAATTGAAAACATGGAAAAGATAGGGAAATTACACAAGCTCCAGATGTGTGGTGTTACAACTGAAGAATGCCTGGCCTTTGAATTGCAATTGAGATGATGTGAAACTTGACATATTAGACACTGGCAATGGTGTTTAGTCATGGAGGCTATGAATGGTAGACAGTTGCCCTTATCATGACTCCAATTGCATTACATTGGAGTCATTCCACATCCCTTTTGATTAGCTAAGGGGATTATTTAAGTGTGAAATGCTCTATCTAGAAACAAATTGATCCTTGATTATAATACGGTTTTGGAAACCTTGAATACTCAACTTAATTATCAGCCCAAAATTACTTATTATTAGCTGTTTTACAGATCTACACAGAGTTTTTTTGTGTAACACAGCTACATGAGCCAATGTATTTTTTTTCTTCCCTCCCGAGTTTCCATTATCTCAGTTGTTGTTTTAGGCTAGTTCAGGTAAATGTGCAATGCAAAACACCTCCGTGGGATTCCATTAAAATGGTGCATAGTAAGTTTATCTTTTGTGTTTCAAAAATTATTTTTTCTACGAAAGTTAAGTTAGAAACATTTCCAAAAACCATAGCGCAAGCAGGGATTATAAACATTTCTAAATGTTAAAACAGAGCGTCGGGATTGTAGTTCATAAAAAATAAAATAAATCATAAACAACAGGTGTAGATGAACAGTGAAATGCTTACGCACGGGCCTGTCCCAACAATGCAGAAACAAGAGAAATAATAGAAAATTAAAACACGTAATAATATTAGATACACAATGAGTAACGATAACTTAGCTAAATACTGTACAAGGGGTACCAGTATCAAGTCGATGTGCAGGGTTACGAGGTAATTGAGGTAGATATGTACATATAATTAGGAATTAAGTGACATATAGTAAACAGTAGCAGCAGAGTATGTGATGAGTCAAAAAAGTTAGTGCAAAAAGGGTCTATGCATACATACAGTGTATTCGGAAAGTATTCAGACCCCTTCCCTTTTTTCATATTCTGTTACGTTATAGCCTTAATCTAAAATGTATTGAATATATATATATTCCTCATCAATTTACACACAATACACCATAATGACAATGCAAATACAGGTTTTTAGACATTTTTGCAAGTTTATTAAAAATGAAAACAGAAATACCTTATTTACACAAGTATTCAGACCCTTTGCTTTGAGACTCGAAATTGAGCTCAGGTACATCCTGTTTCCATTGATCATCGTTGAGATGTTTCTACAACTTGATTGGCGTCCACCTGTGGTAAATTCCATTGATTGGACATGATTTGGAATGGCACACACCAGTCTATATAAGGTCCCACAGTTGACAGTGCATGTCAGAGCAAAAACCAAGCCATGAGGTCGAAGGAATTGTCCGTAGAGCTCCAAGACAAGATTGTGTCGAGGCACAGATCTGGGGAAGAGTAACAAAACATTTCTGCAGCATTGAAGGTCCCCAAGAAAAGTTTGGAACCACCAACACTCTTTCTAGAGCTGGCCGTCTGGCCAAACTGAGCAGTCAGGGGAGAAGGGCCTTGGTCAGGGAGGTGGCCAAGAACCCGATGGTCACTCTGACAGAGTGTAACAGTGTTGCTTCCGTCCCTCTCCTCGCCCCAACCTGGGCTCAAACCAGGGACCCTCTGCACACATCAACAACTACCTCCCACAAAGCATCGTTACCTATCACTCCACAAAAGCTGCGGCCCTTGCAGAGCAAGGGAAACAACTACTTCAAGGTCTCAGAGCGAGTGACGTCACAGATTGAAACGCTATTAGCGTGCACCCTGCTAACTAGCTACCGATTTCACACTGGTTACACTCACACCCCTTTGACCTCCTCCTTTTAGGCAGCAACCAGTGATCCGGTTCAACAGCATCAATGTAACAGTGTTGCTTCCGTCCCTCTCCTCGCCCCAACCTGGGCTCGGACCAGGGATCCTCTGAATACATCAACAACTGCCTCCCACGAAGCATCGTTACCTATCGCACCACAAAAGCCACGGCCCTTTCAGAGCAAGGGAAACAACTACTTCAAGGTCTCAGAGCGAGTGACGTCACCGATTGAACCGCCATTAGCGCGCACACCGCTAACTAGCTAGCCATTTCACACCGGTTTCAAGAGCTCCAGAGGTACTCTGTGTTGTTGTCGTGTTGTGTTGCTACCATGCTGTGTTGCCATGTGTTTCTGCCATGCTATGTTGTTGTCTTAGGTCTCTCTTTATGTAGTGTTGTGGTGTCTCTCTCGTGATGTGTGTTTTGCCCTATATATACAGTATATATATTTTTAAATCCCAGACCTCGTCCCCGCAGGAGGCCTTTTGCCTTTTGGTAGGCCATCATTGTAAATAACAATTTGTTCTTAACTGACTTGCCTAGTTAAATAAAGGTTCAATTCAATTAAATAAAAATAAAAAGATGGGAGAACCTTCCAGAAGGACAACCATCTCTGCAGCACTCCACCAATCAGGCCTTTATGATAAAGAGGCCAGACAGAAGCCACTCCTCAGTAAAGGCACATGACAACCCACTTGGAGTTTGCCAAAAGGAACCTAAAGAACTCTCAGACCATGAGAAACAAGACTCTCTGATCTGATGAAAGCAAGATTGAACTCTTTGGACTGAATGCCAAGCGTCACGTCTGGAAGAAACCTGACACCATACCTACGGTGAAGCATGGTGGTGGCAGCATCATGCTGTGGAGATGTTTTTCAGCGGCAGGGACTGGGAGACTAGTCAGGATCGAGGGAAAGACGAACGGAGCAAAGTACTTGAGCGATCCTTGAGCTCCAGAGCGCTCAGGACCTCAGACTGGGGGCAAAGCTTCAACTTCCAACAGGACAATGACCCTAAGCACACAGCCAAGACAACGCAGGAGTGGCTTCGGGACAAGTCTTTGAATATCCTTGAGTGGCCCAGCCAGAGACCGGACTTGAACCCGATCAAACATCTCTGGAGAGACCTGAAAATAGCTGTGCAGCGATGCTCCCCATCCAACCTGATTGAGCGTGAGAGGATCTTCAGAGAAGAATGGGAGAAACTCCCCAAATACAGGTGTGCCAAGCTTGTAGCATCATACCCAAGAAGACTCAAGGCTGTAATCGCTGCCAAAGGTGCTTCAACAAAGTACTGAGTAAAGGGTCTGAATGTGATATTTCAGCTTTGTATTTTTGTAAATTTGAAAACTTTTCTAAAAACCAATATTTGCTTTGTCATTATGAGGTATTGTAGATTGATGAGGGAAAAAAACAATGTAATACATTTTAGAATAAGGCTGTAACGTAACAAAATGTGGAAAAAGTTAAGGGTCCTGAATACTATCCGAATGCACTGTATATATTCCGGGTAGCAATTTGGTTAACTATTTAACAAACTATTAAACAGTCTTTTTTTTTTTTTATTATTATTTTTTATTATACCCATTTTTCTCCCAAATTTTGTGTTATCCAATTTATAGTGTGGTAGTAGAGAGAATTTTGTCTATGACTTGGGTGACTGGAGACTTTGACAATTTTTAGGGCCTTCCTCTGACACCGCCTGGTATAGAGGTCCTGGATGTTAGGGAGCTTGGCCACAGTGATGTACTGGGCCTTCTGCGCTACCCTCTGAAGCGCCTTTCTGGTCGGATGCCAAGCAGTTGACATACCAAGCGGTGATGCAGCCAGTTTGCCACATTGCCAGGTCTCTGAACTCCTCCCTATAGGCTGTCTCATTGTCGTCGGTGATCAGGCCTACCACCGTCGTGTCGGCTGCAAACTTAATGATGGTTTTGGAGTTGTGTGCGGCCACTCAGTTGTGGGTGAACAGGGAGTAGAGGTCTTCACTGGTCCAAAAAGTTGGACCCTTTCCAAAATGGACTTGGAGCTTTCCCACCCGATATGCATAGCTTATTTTTTTAAATATAGAGACCCATTCCGAACTGACCCGAGGACAACTAGACCCGTTCCGTATAGGCCTGGTTGGATCCAGACCCAGAGTGAGGGAAGCAGCAGAGCATTTATTTTTTAAGCTACTTCCTTAACCAGAGCTGATAAAGCACGAGAGGAGGGAGACTGAGGTGCAGCTCTAGCATTCGGGGGCGGGGCTGTACTGTGAGCGTGTAACGCACGTCGTCGGGAGAAGGAGAAGAGGACCAAGGTGCAGCGTGGTAAGTGTTTATATTATTTAATAAAATACGCAACACTTGACAAAACAACAAATACGACAAACGAACAGTCCTGAAAGGTYAAACAAACACTAAACAGGAAACAACCACCCACAAACAGGTCTGTGAAGACCTCTAACAAGGAGTACAGGATGGGACTAAGCACACACTCCTGAGGGGCTCTAGTGTTGAGAGTCAGCATGGTGAATGTGTTGTTGCCTATCCCTCAACACCTGGTGACTTCCTGTTAGGAAGTCCAGGATCCAGTTGCAGAAGGGAAGTGTTCAGTTCCAGGGTCCTTAGTTTAGTGATGAGCTTGGAGGGCACTATGGTGTTGAACGCTGCAGTCAATGAACAGCATTCTCACGTAGGTGTTCCTTTTGTCCAAGTAGGAAAGGGCATCTGTGGATCCGTTCGGTGGAGATGTGATGGTGTGGGGGTGCTTTGCTGGTGACACTGTCAGTGATTTATTTAGAATTCAAGGCACACTTAACCAGCATGGCTACCACAGCATTCTGAAGCAATACGCCATCCCATCTGGTTTGTGCTTATTGGGACTATCATTTGTTTTTCAACAGGACAATGACCCAACACACCTCCATGCTGTGTAAGGGCTATTTGACCAAGAAGGAGAGTGATGGAGTGCTGCATCAGATGACCTGGCCTGCAAAATCACCCGACCTCAACCCAAATAAGATGGTTTGGGATAAATTGGACCGCAGAGTGAATGAAAAGCAGACAACAAGTGTGGGAACTCCTTCAAGACTGCATTCCATGTGAAGCTGGTTGAGAGAATGCCAAGAGTGTGCAAAGCTGTCATCAAGGCAAAGGGAGGCTACTTTGAAGAATCTCAAATATTAAATATATTTAGATTTGTTTAACACTTTATTGGTTACTACATGATTCCATATTTGTTATTTCATAGTTTTGATGTCTTCACTATTATTCTACAATGTAGAAAATAGTAAAAATAAAGAAAAACCCAAACTTTTGACTGGGACTGTATATACAGTTGAAATCAGAAGTTTACATACACCTTAGCCAAATACATTTAAACTTCGTTTTTCACAATTCCTGACATTTATTCCTAGTAAAAATTCCCTGTCTTAGGTCAGTTAGGATCATCACTTTATTTTAAGTATGTGAAATGTCAGAATAGTAGTAGAGAGAATAATTTATTTCAGCTTTTATTTCTTTCATCACATTCCCAGTGGGTCAGAAGTTTACATACACTCAATTAGTATTTGGAGCATTGCCTTTAAATTGTTTAACTTAACTTAATAAGTTGGGTGAATTTTGGCCCATTCCTCCTGACAGAGCTGGTGTAACTGAGTCAGGTTTGTAGGCCTCCTTGCTCGCACACGCTTTTTCAGTTCTGCCCACATAGTTTCTATAGGATTGAGGTCAGGGCTTTGTGATGGCCACTGCAATACCTTTGTTGTCCTTAAGCCATTTTGCCACAACTTTGGAAGTATGCTTGGGGTCATTGTCCATTTGGAAGACCCATTTGCGACCAAGCTTTAACTTCGCTACTGATGTCTTGAAATGTTGCTTCAATATATCCACATAATATTCCTCCCTCATGATGCCATCTATTTTGTGAAGTGCACCAGTCCCTCCTGCAACATGATGCTGCCACCCCCATGCTTCACTGTTGGGATGGTGTTCTTCGGCTTGCAAGCGTCCCCATTTTTCCTCCAAACATTATGGCCAAACAGTTCTATTTTTCAGTTCTATTTTTGGTTCATCAGACCAGAGGACATTTCTCCAAAAAGTACGATCTTTGTCCCCATGTGCAGTTGCAAACCGTAGTCTGGCTCTTTATGGCAATCCTTGTCATATGAAGATAAATTATAGATAAAACTTATCGGTGCTCATTGGCCATTGGACATAAACATTACACAACAAGTTGGAAATCGCAAATTCAACAATGAGTGATTTTGAAGGAATCAATGGCTAACTACAAGCGTTGCAAAGCAGACTTCAGTGAGTTCAAGACAACTGGGAACTATGAAAAAAACGAGCTCCGACTGGGAAAATGCGTTTTGAACAGTCATCCAACTCGACTCGGAATTCCAAGTCAGGAACTCGGGCCTCTTTCTAGAGCTCTGACCTGATGATCACTGATGTCAGGATTCAACCTTGTTTTTTCCCGAGTTTACAGTTGTCTTGAAAGCACCATAAATACAGAAAGCCAGATTTTGATGACAAAGTTTGATGACAAAATTTGCCCACAAGAAGGACTGCCACCTTCCTGTTCAAGTGAGCACAGCACAACAATGTGAGTCCAAAAATGTATTGTATGCTGCTTCATAAATTATGTAATATGCCAGGGAGGTATGTATACTGTAGCTTAGAAAGAAATACTAAGTGTATGTTGTGTAGTAAGCTGTTAGTAGCCCATGTGCCTCACCCTAATAATTTGGTCCCTTTCCCCCTCATAACTTAGCCTACTGTTCTGACTTGGTTGTGCACATGTAGCCTATAGCCTGTTTTAGAGAAACGTAATCCTTGACTATTGTAAGAGCTTTCGTTGTCTGCTTATATGCCCCCTTTACTTATCCTATGGTTCTGACTTGGTGTACATAGAGAATACTGTAAGAATGGCCCATGTTCTGAATTCTGTCACTGTACATTTCAAAAGTGCTGAACAAATAGTTATAAACTCAGCAAAAAAAGAAACGTCCTCTCACTGTCAACTGCGTTTATTTTCAGCAAACTTAACATGTGTAAATATTTCTATGAACATAACAAGATTCAACAACGGCGACATAAACTGAACAAGTTCCACAGACATGGGACTAACAAAAATGGAATAATGTGTCCCTGAACAAAGGGGGTGGGGCAAAATCAAAAGCAACAGTCAGTATCTGGTGTGGCCACCAGCTGCATTAAGTACTGCAGTGCATCTTCTCCTCATGGACTGCACCAGATTTGCCAGTTCTTGCTGTGAGATGTTACCCCACTCTTCCACCAAGGCACCTGCAATTTCCCAGACATTCCTGGGGGGAATGGCCCTAGCCCTCACCCTCCGATCCAACAGGTCCCAGACGTGCTCAATGGGATTGAGATCGGCCATGGCCATGGCAGAACACTGACATTCCTGTCTTGCAGGATATCACGCACAGAACGAGCAGTATGGCTGGTGGCATTGGCTTGCTGGAGGGTCATGTCAGGATGAGCCTGCGGGAAGGGTACCACATGAGGGAGGAGGATGTCTTCCCTGTAACGCACAACGTTGAGATTGCCTGCAATAACAACAAGCTCAGTCTGATGATGCTGTCATACACCGCCCCAGACCATGACGGACCCTCCACCTCCAAATAGATCCCGCTCCAGAGTACAGGCCTCGGTGTAACGCTCATTCCTTCGATGATAAACGCAAATCCGACCATCACCCCTGGTGAGACAAAACCGCGACTCGTCAGTGAAGAGCACTTTTTGCCAGTCCTGTCTGGTCCAGCGACGGTGGGTTTGTGCCCATAGCCGATGTTGTTGCCGGTGATGTCTGGTGAGGACCTACCTTATAACAGGCCTACAAGCTCTCAGTCCAGCCTTTCTCAGCCTATTGCGGACAGTCTGAGCACTGATGGAGGGATTGTGCGTTCCTGGTGTAACTCGGGCAGTTGTTGTTGCCATCCTGTACCTGTTCCGCAGGTGTGATGTTCGGATGTACCGATCCTGTACATGTGTTGTTACACGTGGTCTGCCACTGCAAGGACGATCAGCTGTCTGTCCTGTCTCCTTGTAGCACTGTCTTAGGCGTCTCACAGTACGGACATTGCAATTTATTGCCCTGGTCACATCTGCAGTCCTCATGCCTCCTTGCAGCATGCCTAAGGCACGTTCATGCAGATGAGCAGGGACCCTGGGCATCTTTCTTTTGGTGTTTTTCACAGTCAGTAGAAAGGCCTCTTTGGTGTCCTATGTTTTCGTAACTGTGACCTTAATTGTCTACCGTCTGTAAGCTGTTAGTGTCTTAATGACCGTTCCACAGGTGCAATGTCATTAACTGTTTATGGTTCTTTGAACAAGCATGGGAAACAGTGTTTAAACCCTTTACAATGAAGATCTGTGAAGTTATTTGGATTTTTACAAATTATCTTTGAAAGACTGTAACGCTTGTCGTGGTTGGAAGAAGAGGAGGACCAATGCGCAGCGTGCTAAGTGTCCATAATGATATATTTATGCCATAGTTTGTTCATCTCAATTGTCAGTTGAAACCACATTTGGTGGCGGCAAGTCAGCCATATCAGCTATGTTTTTTAAACGGCAGTAAATGAGGCTGAATGAACTGTTTCACTACCAGACAAGGCTCTGTTGATAGCCAGGTGTAGCAGCGGTAAGGATTCACTCCATGGTGCTGAAAAAAAAGCTCTGCTGTAGGGACAGCTTTATGTAGTCCCAACCAGTTTGTGGGTACCTTTTGTCGCCGTTATAGTCCAAGTAATGTATTGTTTAGTGTTGTGTTGTGTAGTGGCTTTACTGGCATGCGTTAATATTTGTTAGATTTTTTTGCCCCACCAAGATTTACATGTTAAAATCGCAACTGTCCTAGTGTACACTCTTGGGTAATAGTTTTGGCAGAATAATCAATTATTCTCTTGTCTCTATACTACCTGTGGTCTCTCAGTAGGCAATGGTGTCAGTCGAGTCACCCGACTGCGCAAGTGCGCATACTCCAGTACTCGCGTGCTGGGGAAACTTCATTCGGAACATTACTGTGTATAAGGACACTTGTCTCTCGGATTTCTCTCTCTCTTGAAAAAAAAAGATTCTGAAAAAACACCTTCCTCAACTCCGCTTTGAAGGACGTAAACACTCCAAACAGGTAGACATTCATGATTAAGGTGCGCACAGTTAGAGTTAGTAGCCTATAAACAGTTTGAGTTTATCAACAAATGGCTTAGGACAAACACAAATATCCTATAATAATAGAGAATAGAGTGTTCAAATGTAGTGTTTTACAGTTTAGCACTGAGTCTCTGTGTCTGCATTTCGGACAGAGCTGGACAATTGCAACTACATTGTGTCACGGTATGACATGGGTGCGTCTTAATACGAGGAGCTGCCTCCTTTCCTATGTCATATTTCTTAGTCCTTACTAATATGAAAGGATTGGATATAGGTGAGTGCATTTTAGCAGTTACTCCAGCTCAACAATATTGCTTGGCTCTGAAATAGGACAATAGTAAAGATTACACTTGTATTTGAACCTGTGTCTCTGACAAGAGAAACACTTTATTGGGTTGGAATGTATGCAGACTTTGCTTTTGAATAGTTGGATGCACCTTGATGACATTCTTTCCATCTGCATCCATCTTATCACTCACACACCTTTCCTCCTAGTCACATCATGCTGTGGTATATTATTTTAACCTGATGTCTGTTGGTGTCATGCCATCATTACAGTAGGTTAGGTGTCTTTGTTTTTTTATTTTTTTTATTTCACCTTTATTTAACCAGGTAGTCAAGTTGAGAACACGTTCTCATTTACAATTGCGACCTGGCCAAGATAAAGCAAAGCAGTTCGACACATACAACAACACAGAGTTACACATGGAGCAAGTGAGGTGAGATAAGGGTAACAAAATATATATATATAAATAAATAAAAATATAATAAAAATATAAAAAAGGCCATGGTGGCGAAGTAAATACAATAACACTGGAATGGTTGGTTTGCAGTGGAAGAATGTGCAAAGTAGAGATAGAAATAATGGGGTGCAAAGGAGCAAAATGAATAAATAAATACAGTAGGTAAAGAGGTAGTTGTTTGGGCTAAATTATAGATGGGCTATGTACAGGTGCAGTAATCTATGAGCTGCTCTGACAGCTGGTGCTTAAAGCTAGTGAGGGAGATAAGTGTTTCCAGTTTCAGAGATTTTTGTAGTTCGTTCCAGTCATTGGCAGCAGAGAACTGGAAGGAGAGGCGACCAAAGGAGGAATTGGTTTTGGGGGTGACCAGAGAGATATACCTGCTGGAGCGCGTGCTACAGGTGGGTGCTGCTATGGTGACCAGCGAGCTGAGATAAGGGGGGACTTTACCTAGCAGGGTCTTGTAGATGACCTGGAGCCAGTGGGTTTGGCGACGAGTATGAAGCGAGGGCCAGCCAACGAGAGTGTACAGGTCGCAGTGGTGAGTAGTATATGGGGCTTTGGTGACAAAACGGATGGCACTGTGATAGACTGCATCCAATTTATTGAGTAGGGTATTGGAGGCTATTTTGTAAATGACATCACCGAAGTCGAGGATTGGTAGGATGGTCAGTTTTACAAGGGTATGTTTGGCAGCATGAGTGAAGGATGCTTTGTTGCGGAATAGGAAGCCAATTCTAGATTTAACTTTGGATTGGAGATGTTTGATGTGAGTCTGGAAGGAGAGTTTACAGTCTAACCAGACACCTAGGTATTTGTAGTTGTCCACATATTCTAAGTCAGAGCCGTCCAGAGTAGTGATGTTGGACAGGCGGGCAGGTGCAGGCAGCGATCGGTTGAAGAGCATGCATTTAGTTTTACTTGTATTTAAGAGCAATTGGAGGCCACGGAAGGAGAGTTGTATGGCATTGAAGCTCGCCTGGAGGGTTGTTAACACAGTGTCCAAAGAAGGGCCAGAAGTATACAGAATAGTGTCGTATGTTGTATGGAGTAACACTACATACCAAACTCTTAACCCACAGCAATGTGTACCCAAGCTTTCGCAATTACATTGAACCATGCTAAGTATGACTTCACAACTGATATTGAATAAGAGAAGCCTTTCCCTTGGAGCGAGGACGGCCGAGGGGTCAAGACACACAGTGACCACAGGAATTCCATCTAGGGACAATATGTGCTTTTGAGTAGGAATAAAGGAGCAATTAGCTTGAAAATATACCATAGTAATATGACACAAGGAAGAAAAAACAAAACACATCCAGGTTTAAAGGACAGAATTCAGACTTTCATATCATCAGTAATTACTACATAGTACACGCTTGAAAACACCCAAAACAGCTGTCTTTTTCCAAACTTTGCCAACTGCTATACTCAGAAAATCACACAGACTGTCATTCCCATTTCATACGCTGCTTACGTCCATATCAATACGAAACAAAAGAAACAAAAGAAGCCTTCTTCAGACAAGTTTCTGCTACACAGTCTGAATATTTTCTGAGTTTAGGTTGTTCTTGAAGTGCCAGGTTTCTGTATGCTTATTTGCATGTGAGACTGGAAGTACAGGACCCTGTAAAGTGACTATGATTTCTGTGTCAAAACACTTTCAACTTTAGGGCTGTCTCGTTGGACCACAGAGGCTGGCTTGGCACTACTGTACTCTCTAGTCAAAGTTGTCATCAAATAAGCAACAGCTGAGCGAGCGAGGGAAGCAAGAATGACCAAGAAGGGAGATTAAAAAAGCATCACAATTGACTTGAGTAGCTCTGAGTAGAACTGCGATTCAGATGTAGGATCTTCATTTGAGACAGTTTTCTACAGCAGGAAAATAATCCTGCAGCAACAGGAAATGTGAATTATTATGTGGATTATAATGAATGGACATTTTTGTTGGGGTTTATACATTTTTTGTAAGGGAAAATCAAGTCTGAAATTTCTAAGTGGAAATTACAAACTTCAGAAGCCTTTTTAAACCTCAAATACACTACAAGTGTATTGCAAGAATGTTCTCCTGCAACAGGGTGATCAAATTAAGATCCTACATCTGTATGAATTTATTATAGAAATAAACCACATCCGTTTCTTTGCATAAAAGGGTATACAACAGCAGTATTGCCTTGGTCCCCTTGTTGTTCATAGGATGACTGAGGTGATGAACACACAGGAACCTGTGATAAAGGACTTCAATGTAGCTGGAGCAGTATCAGGGGATCAGGGCATATCCTTTCAGGTGAGTCTACTGTTGCCTCAATCCGTCCGTCCATCCATCCATCCATCCATCCATCCATCCATCCATCCATCCATCCATCCATCCATCCATCCATCCATCCAACAGTCACTCAACCAAGAGATTAATTGACAGCCTACCAATTACGAATGTGCCTTTAATTTTGGATCTTTCTTGTAAAATGTTGTATGAGCTCTCATTGCAAGGATCTCAGATTTGAACTTCAAATCCCTATAAGAAAGAGTAAAACACCCTAATAAAGAGTCAATCGACCCTACTTCTTGTGTCCAGATTTTCCCAGATACCCATGAGCGGAATCCCAAGCTATCCAAGAGACTTCCCTCTATTGTGGTGGAGCCCTCTGATGGGGGCAATGTGGAAAGCGGGGAGCTCCGCTGGCCCCCTATGGATCCCAACTCTGTAGAGGCCCCAGGCGGGATGCAGCCCCACAAACACACTCCTCTTCAGACCACACAGGACCAGACCGCAGGTAGGATAACCTGGCATGATATTCTGATTACCTCAATGTAAAGTGTGTGTGTGTGAGAGAGACTCTTTCCCTATCTGATTGTGACACCTCTCTCCATGTGTCTCCCAGATGAAGATCTGAATCTCGGGGTGCAGGACAGCAGTGAAGTGGTGTATGGGGCCGTAGTGGAGGAATCTAACTGAGAAGATCTTCCATCCACCTCCACAGCTGCTATCACTGTAAATGTGTCCAGAGTAACAAAGATAGACAGGTGGGCAGGGGCACTAAGGAGAGTGGAGGAGGGACTTGGAGGGTCGTTACCTTCACACCCTGCGCACTGCAAGAAAACCAATGAGTTCATTCTGATGTTTCAGGCTATACAGCGGTCTGTAAAAGCTGTCTTCAATAGCGTGCTTGTGCAGTTTCATATACATGCAGACTAGATCACAGCTACGCAGCACTGAATAATTTTGTTGTCCTCTCATTGTAGATATTTTGATACCTTGTGTAAAAATGTGGAGTACTTTGTAAGAACTGAGGTGTTTTTGAACAGCAGTATTCAAAGTTGTGTCCAGCATGTATACTCCAAGTAAAATGTAAGCTAGATAAAGTGGTGACAACTGTGGGTATTCCTGTCTAGTGAAAAACTATGATTCTGAATGTGTAAGTGAGTTCTTTCAACTTGTTCTACCATAAAAAGCAGCAGCTAACATCCAGAGATAGTCCTAGTTGTTACAATCAATGGGAGTAAAAATGCTGTGTATGTACCGCAACTGCATTTTTCTCCTCTGCAGTTTATATAAACAATCAAAAAAAATCAAAAAGTGAGTGCTGAGATTGAAGCCTCAGTTATTGCACAAACAATAAAGTCTTTAGGCTTGCCAAACCTTTTTTGTTGATTTTGTCAGCCTGTGCCTTTATACTTTTCTCCCCCTCTCTCTCTCACCCTCTTCATGTCGATCCACTCCCCACCATCCACAATCTCCATGTCTGATGGCTCTCTTGGATCTGGTTTCCTGGTATAGGTCAGATTCAGTGTCTTCATCTAGACACAGACATGAGTGGCAGGGACTCAATCTTATTTTTCTATCTCTCTTTCCTTTTTGGATGTGACCTTTCAGCTGACAGCCTTGTTAAGAGCCCTTCGGCACAGCAAACATGCTCACCTCTGGAAAAACAAAAGGGCAGCATTGGAGAGCAAAGGAGTGAAAGAGAAAAAATAAATATGGTGTAGAATATTTTATCAAATGTCTATTTTAATGGAATGTCAATACTGTGCACTATTTAGAGGCTCACTGGGTCTTCAAATTTGATGAAGACTCACAATGATGTATCAAAATATTAGACAAGGTACCAAACTACTGCAGCAGGACTCCTTGATTTAGTATGTTACTCCTTGATTCTTTTTATAACTATTTCAACATAAACACCAGACATCATTTTTCTCTTTGGTCACAATAGCATATTGTGCCCTCAAGTAGAAATAGTTGTGCTTTTACATACAGCTACAGCCATGTCAAAAGGTAACAGCCATTTGACATGGCTGCAGCATCACCATGGCAAGCAGATTTCCATATCATTTCTGAAGCTATATTTGACCCAGTTGTATAAAACCTGCCTGTTGATTCTCTCTCTGCATGTTGATACAATCACCATCACCAGTGTCCCCTTTTATCATGGTGATTATCATCACAAGTACATTTACAACCTTCTGTCTGTGTTTTTTCCATCCTCTTTGATTTTTATTTTGTTCCATTTTGTAGGACAAAGAGTGAGCCACGTCAGACAGCCACTTCCCTCCCTGTTGATGTAAAAGTGCCTTTTGATAGAATAGCATTAAGGTGAGGTGCATCAGGTGTTTTTTTTTCAGCTTTTAAAAGGGATCTTTGTTCTTGTGGTGCCCACGCTGTGTTCCCACTTTCATCTTCCTCTTCTGCTGGCTTCAAACAGGTCCTTCAAAGCGGGTCGTGATGGGTCAAGTTAGATTCCCCACCACACACCACACCTAACCTATCTCTGCTCAGTCTCACCACCCACCCAGCATCCTCAGCCTTTAACATCACTTTCAGCCTCCTCTCGCCCAGCAGGAACTGGATGGGGATGTTGTCTCCCCATCATCAGGGCAGCAGGGCAGAGAACTCTCATGGCAGGGTCATTAAGCTTAAATGAGGCCAAGGTCAGGAAAACTAGGACATGCCTGTCCATTTGCGTCCGACTGTCTTTTCCCACCCAGACCAAGGACTGAAATTAAGGCTTTGTCTTTTGGCAGTTATTCACTCACTGTAAATGATGTGAAGGTGAGAGAGAACCTTTAGAGGCAGAGCTTCTCCAATGAGGCCATAAAGATTCACAGCATAATCTCCCAACAGTGATTCTCTGCCTCTTGTTTACTGTCCATATGGTCATTTATCCTGCAAAGGCTCTTAACCACACCAACTTAAACTACTATACATTCAGTTCATGTAATCAGGGAGATAGAACAACAGCCTCACTACAGAATTACAAGCAAAAATGCACTTTCTGAATGCTTGTTTTATAGAATAACATTAATCAGTGTAACATGGCCACTATCATTTCAGTGAAGAACTCAAGGCTACTTCTCTCTGTTAGTGATGCAGTCCACATATGTACCACATCAGAAGGTCACACCTGTAACCTTTCCAACACGCATTAAATGTCATTTTAATCAATTGTAGATAAGAGGCACTACAAATGGCAGAGCCGAGGAGAACTTCAGTTGGCAGCATAAAATGGCACATTAACAGTTTCTTTGTCACAATCATCTGAACTGTCGCAGTGTGAATCCTTTCATGAGACAGATTTGTTTCTAGTATGTTTCTCTAAGATAAAGTTATAATTATGCAGTGCATTCGGAAAATATTCAGATCCCTTGATTTTTTCCACATTTTGTTACGTTACAGCCTTATTCTAAAATTGAGGAGGTCGTTTTTTCCCCTCATCAATCTACTCACAATACCCCATAATGACAAAACAGGGTTTAAAAATGTGTTGCAAATTTATAAAAAAATAAATAAATGACATAATACATTTACATAAGTATTCAAATCAAATCAAATTGTATTAGTCACATATGCCGAATACAACAGGTGTAGACCTTACAGTGAAATGCTTACTTACAAGCCCTTAACCAACAATGTAGTTAAAAAAATTACGAACAAGAATAAGAAAATACAAGGAACAAGTAATGAAAGAGCAGCAGTAAAATAACAATAGCGAGACTACATACAGGGGGTACCGGTACAGAGTCAATGTACGGGGGCACCGGCTGTTTGAAGTAATTGAGGCAATATGTACATGTAGGTAGCGTTATTAAAGTGACTATACATAGATAATAACAGAGAGTAGCAGCGGAGAAAAAGAGGAGGCGGGGGGGGGGGGCAATGCAAATAGTCTGGGTAGCCATTTGATAAGAGTCTTATGGCTTCGGGGTAGAAGCTGTTTATTAACCTCTTGGACCTAGACTTAGCGCTCCGGTACCGCTTGTTGTGTGGTAGCAGAGAGAACAGTCTATGACTAGGGTGGCTGGAGTCTTTGACAATTTTTAGGGCCTTCCTCTGACACCGTCTGGTATAGAGGTCCTGGATGGCAGGAAGCTTGGCCCCATTGATGTACTGGGCCGTATGCACTACCCTCTGTAGTGCCTTGCGGTCAGAGGCCGAGCAGTTGCCATACCAGGCAYTGATGCAACCAGTCAGGATGCGCTCGATGGTGCAGCTGTAGAACCTTTTGAGGATCTGAGGACCCATGCCAAACCTTTTCAGTCTCCTGCGGGGGGAATAGGTTTTGTCGTGCCCTCTTCACGACTGTCTAGGTGTGCTTGGACCATGTTAATTTGTTGGTGATGTGGACACCAAGGAACTTGAAGCTCTCAACCTGCTCCACTACAGGCCCCGTCGATGAGAATGGGGTGTGCTCGGTCCTCTTTTTCCTGTAGTCCACAATCATCTCCTTAGTCTTGATCACGTTGAGGGAGAGGTTGTTGTCCTGGCACCACCCAGCCAGGTCTCTGACCTCCTCCCTATAGGCTGTCTCATCATTGTCGGTGATCAGGCCTACCACTGTTGTGTCATCGGCAAACTTAATGATGGTGTTGGAGTCATGCCTGACCGTGCAGTCATGAGTGAAAAGGGAGTACAGGAGGGGACTGAGCACGCACCCCTGAGGGGCCCTCGTGTTGAGGATCAGCGTGGCGGATGTGTTGTTACCTACCCTTACTGCCTAGGAGCGGCCCGTCAGGAAGTCCAGGATCCAGCTGCAGAGGGAGGTGTTTAGTCCCAGGGTCCTTAGCTTATTTATGAGCTTTGAGGGCACTATGGTGTTGAACGCTGAGCTACTGTATAGTCAATGAATAGCATTCTCACATAGGTGTTCCTTTTGTCCAGTTGGGAAAGGGAAGTGTGGAGTGCAATAGAGATTGAATCATCTGTGGATCTGTTAGGGCGGTATGCAAATTGGAGTTCAGACCCTTTATTCAGTACTTTTTTGAAGCACCTGTCATGACGTGGCCCTTTCTGGGTATAGAGCGTGGCATCCCACTCTCTCTCCTACACCCAGGTTCTGTTATCTCAGGTCGTAAATTCCTGGAGGAGACTCTCTACTTCTGGCCATGTAGTATAGAGAGAGAGAGTTTCGCAGTAGAAAAAAGGAACTTCTTCTACATCACAGAACTTGAAAACTGAACAATATCCATGTTTTGGAGAATGTGTAAACGGTCGGTGGAGAAGCCAGCTACGACCCGGTCTGTTTTGTTTCATGTTTGTGACCTCATGAAAGACAATACAGCCACATTACCATAGCTCTGTTTATACAGGTTCCTCTGTTAAGAGGTTTGCATCTAATTATTGTATAAAATGAATGAGTAAATATTCAACTATTTGTGAAATTATGTAAGGTGATGTTGAACCGTTAATGTGAGAGAATTAGATTCCCTGTAAAGTTTAACTAAGTCATTGGCCCGCCCCCATGAGCACAGACATGATCTGGCTCATGGGACAGCCCTTTTCTACTGTTACGAATAAAACCCCCACCTGAAGAAATCCTCTTCAGACCACACGTACCTCGGTCAGCTGAGGGGCGAAGGTTGAGTAGAGACCACAAAAACCTCAGTCTAAGCTAAGGTTGTAATGGTTGTTGAATCCCTAACCATACCACATGGAGCATTGGCTACATGGGCGGAAATGGTTTAACTCTGAGACTATTGATCCCGACAGAATAAGAGCAAATCTTCGATACTAATTACTAGTCTGCAGCTAGAAATTATGTGAACCTGAGATACGAAGACCGACAACCGCCGAAACATCTATTCTATAAGAACATTTCTGAATGGTACTCTGAGGTATCCATTCAAACCACGAAAGACTCCAGGGAAGCAGAGAGACGTTTGGATGAACTTTCCAACAGAGAGACGGACGATTCCAACAGAGATCACGACGACACACTGAGCGTAAATATATATTGATTGCAATTATTCCCGAATGAATGAGCGTTCATGTGCAAAGGATTAGCATTTCAATTAATATAATTATCAACTGTGTAGTGTCTCTTTTGTCTTTCCCGCCATTCTCAGTCCACACCCACTTCCCTTGGTCCACCAAGCCGTCATATCGGCTTAGCCCATTAGGGAACCTCCCCTATCATTTCCTAGTAACCATATCTACTGTTTATTTGTTTATGCATTTCTGTGATTATTTAGTTAGTAAATAAATTATTAAGACAATTGGTGTATGGATGATTCATAGTAAAGGCTGGGTTCGTGCAGATAACCAACAATTTACGACGTTTGGAATGAGACTAACGTGAGGTAAATAATAATTCATTAATTAGAAGAGTTATATTAGGAAAATTATAACTTTGTAATCTGAAGATTTTCCTTGGTGCCCCGACTTCCTAGTTAATTACATTTACATGATTCGTTTAATCACGTAATAATAATTACAGAGAATTGATTTGATAAAATAACAGTCTTCAATTTAATGATGCCAAAGACACGACACACCTTTGGCAGAGATTACAGCCTCGGGTCTTCTAGGGTATAACGCTACAGGCTTGGCACATCTGTATTTGTGGAGTTTCTCCCATTCTTCACTGCAGATCCTCTCAAGCTCTGTCAGGTTGGATGGGGAGCGTCGGTGCACAATTATTTTCAGGTCTCTCCAGAGATGTTCGATTGGGTTCAAGTCCGGGCTCTGGCTGGGCCACTCAAGGATATTCAGAGACTTGTTCCAAGCCACTCCTGCATTGTCTTGGCTCTGTGCTGAGGGTTGCTGGCCTTTTGGAAGGTGAACTTTCGCCCTAGAACTTTCGTCCTGAGCGCTCTAGAGCAGGTTTTCATCAAGGATCTCTTTGTACTTTGCTCCGTTCATCTTTCCCTCGATCCTAACTAGTCTCCCAGTCCTTCCCGCTGAAAAACATCCCCACAGCATGATGCTGCCACCACGATGCTTCACCGCAGGGATGGTGCCAGGTCTCCTCCAGACGTGACGCTTGGCATTCAAGCTAAAGAGTTCAATCTTGTTTTCATCAGACCAGAGAATCTTGTTTCTGAGAGTCTTTAGGCACCTTTTGGCAAACTCCAAGCGTGCTGTAATGTGCATTTTACTGAGGAGTGGCTTCTGTCTGGCCACTCTACCATAAAGGCCTGATTGGTGGAGTGCTACAGAGATGGTTGTCCTTCTGGAAGGTTCTCCCATCTCCACAGAGGAACTCTGACGCTCTGTCAGAGTGACCATCGGGTTCTTGGTCACCTCCCTGACCAAGGACCTTCTCCCCTGATTGCTCAGTTTGGCAGAGCGGCCAGCTCTAGGAAGAGTCTTGGATGTACCAAATTTATTCCATTTAAGAATGATGGAAGCCACTGTGTTCTTGGGGACCTTCAATGCTGCAGACATTTGTTGGTACCCTTCCCCAGATCTGTGTGTAATGTGTGTCGTCGGAAGGAGACCAAGGTGCAGCGTTGTAGGCGTACATTCTTTTAATTAAATGTTCCACCAAGAAAAACAATAAAAAATACAACGAACGAAAAGCTTCGTCGTGCAAACTACATGCACTCAAACAAAGACAAGATCCCACACTGAAGGAGGGAAAAAGGGCTGCATAAGTATGATCCCCAATCAGAGACAATGAAAGACAGCTGCCTCTGATTGGGAACCACACTGGCCAAAACACAAAGAAATAGAGAACATAGAATGCCCACCCAAATCACACCCTGACCTAACCAAACATAGAGAATAACAAGGATCTCTAAGGTTAGGGCGTGACACTGTGCCTCGACACAATCCTGTCTCGGAGCTCTATGAACAATTCCTTCGACCTCATGGCTTGGTTTTTGCTCTGACATGCACTGTCAACTGTGGGACCTTATATAGACAGAGTCTGTGCCTTTCCAAATCATGTCCAATCAATTGACTTTACCACAGGTGGTCTACAATCAAGTTGTAGAAACATCTCATTGATGATCAATGGAAACAGAATGCACCTGAGCTCAATTTCGAGTCTCATAGCGAAGGGTCTTAGTACTTATTTAAATAAGATATTTCTGTTTTCGCTTTGATGTTATGGGGTATTGTGTGTAGATTGAAGAGATTTTTTTTATTTAACACATTTTTTAATAAGGCTGTAACGTACAAAATGTGGAAAAAGTCCAAGGGTATGAATACTTTCCGAATGCACTGTATTACAAATCAGAATAAATCATCCAAATCATATAATTTGAGTATATATTACAAATATTCAAATTACTGTGCATAGATCTTGCAACTGTACCAACTGTACACTTAGAAACGGGTCAGTTCCTCCTCACAGGCGTGCACACACGCACCCACCCACTCACCCACCACCCACCCACCCACCCACCCACACACACACCACACACACACACACACACACACACACAACACACACACACACACACACACCACACACACAACACACACACACACCACACACACACAACACACACACACACACACACACACACACACACACACTTTCTCACTCAGAGTGATTCATTATTGGCAAACAGCCAATCCCAATGGGTAGGAGTGCTATATTTACCATTGCACTCCATGATGAAGCAGGAGGGAATGATAAAACAGCCCCTTACAGACAAATCTCTCGACATGAACGATGAAGAGAAAGAAAGGTTGTAGATATTTGATAGAATTTATCTTTCCAGACACAAACCAGTGACTGAATTGGGTTCCAAAAACAAACAAACAAGCAATCAGCATCTCTAGAGAAAAACCTCTCTGACCTCTGGATGTAGGTAGTTGAGTTCCCCTTCGTTGGGTTGCACAATGGGAGTATGAGGCATCTCCAGGTAGTGTTTGAAAAACATTTTTGTTGCTGATGTGATGCCTGTGTTTCCAGTGGTATTACTGGTGGTTTTTCTAACATTCCCCAGTTTCATGGGCAAACCCTGGGCATCTCTGGTACTCACACACTAAACGGAGCCAATGTTACAGTATAGCTTTATGCATCATTAATGAGCCCCCATCCTCCTGCCCCCAGACGCTCAAAGCCCCCGTGGTTGGCTCATATTACCACCCTTTCCCTGGCACTACAACGGTGAGAGGGGGCAGATGTATACTATCATACCTGTATCTGGCATGTCAGAGCTTACCTGCCATCACATAAAACAGATGGCTCTTGACTTTCAATATGCAGTCACACAAGGTTGGCAGATATTCCAAAGTTTATTTTCGACCTCCAAACACAGCTGTATGTTTCTGTCTCCACATAGCTGGTGAATAGAAATACATTGTGTTTGTCACAAACAGACAGCTTAACTTGAGTGGATTGATTATGAAACCAGCCAGCCACCTATGTCGGTGACACTGACCGATGAGGGTGGATAGTTGTTGCAGAACAGCCTGGAAAAGACCACCTTCCTGCTACAGGATGGGCTCAGGCTAGGCTGGAATCCCTCTGATGTGAGCTTATCGATCTTTGGGTATTATATGACATTTGAAGAGCAGTTTTTGTTTTTGCTTCGTTGCTCGTGTTGTTGGAAAATATGATTTTCAGTGCTGAAAGATTTACTACAACACCCCTAAATACACAATATTTTCATAAAATATTTTGTTATAATTTTTGTTACCTCTAAGCTAAATCCATCCCTCTATCTTAGTCCTATAGAGATGGAAAGAGATCTCTCCTTAGAAATAACCCATTTTCCCAAGGACATTACCATTGCGGGCTTCCACCATTTTAAAATAGTGGGCTGGGGATTCCTATGGGTTGGGAGCGGTCAGCCAATGATCAGAGCATTGTCTTCTTCTTCAAATTGGGTGCTATTGTTTGTAAGTGGCTTTAAGCTAAATCACCGCCATCTAGTGGCAACCAGTGGTGTAAAAAGTACCCAATTGTCATACCTGAGTAAAAGTTAAGATACCTTAACATAAAAGTAAAAGTAAAAGTGGAAGTCACCCAGTAAAATACTACTTGAGTAAAAGTCTAAAAGTATTGGGTTTTAAATATACTTAAGTATCAAAAGTAATTATATATGCTACAATATACTTAAGTATCAAAAGTAAAAGTATAAATCATTTGAAAATACTTATATTAAGCTAACCAGACAGCACAGTTTTCTTGTTTTGTTTAATTTACAGATAGCCAGGGGCACACTCCAACACTCAGACATAATTTACAAATTAAGCATTTGTGTTTAGTGAGTCCGCCAGATCAGAGGCAGTAGAGGTGACCAGGGATGTTCTCTTGATAAGTACGTGAATTGGACCATTTTCCTGTCACCCTCCACCTCTCAAAATGTAACAAGTACTTTTGGGTGTCAGGGAAAATGTATGGAGTAGAAAGTACATACTTTTTTTTAGGAATATAGTCGGGTAAAACTAAAAGTTGTTTACACCACTGGTGGCAACAATAAATGAATGACACACAATATTTGTTTCAGTCATCAATGGCACTGCCCTTGCTCTCACAGACACCTAATGGGACAAATAAAAATATGAGTCTTCTAGCTAAGTCTATGGTTTAAGTCTATGGTTATTCCTCATCTCCTATTTGCTCTTGTGCCCTCTTTCCCCTCTGTCACTTTCACAATTTTCTCTCCGGACACACAGAGCTCTGTTTTGACTGGATTACTCACTGAGCCCATCCAGGCATCTTACAGCCCAGTCTGCTTGTCAAATGCAATCACAATGGCTGGCATGTCCATCTCATACAGGGAGATGATCCTCCTCTCTGGTGGCACATCTAACAGCTGGGATATTACCATTTGACCATCCATGACCATCCTCAGTGCCAGGAGGGGAGCAAGGAGTGGATTGTGATCAGATCTTCCTGACTACTTTCGTAGGTAGTCAGGCACGCATTGTACACTTACAAGTGTAGACTGATCTGGACAGTGAAACCATTTAAATCATCATTATCCCGCCTTCTAAAATAATTTACAGGTGGCACCATTGACTTATGGCATCAATATGTGTATAAAATAAATACATATTATTTTGAAAGAATAGCTGTCAAATAATTTGCATACAGGGAGGGACCAGTAAATCGGGTCACAATACTGACACAGTGAATGGATATGAAAAACATTTTAATACCATGTGTAGACATATTTCTGTAAATGTGGGCACAATCAGAATGTGGACCAGATCAGGACAAAGGGCGCATGTTGGTGCCAGGTAATAAAGGAGGCTTCTGAAACCTACTCTAGAGTATCATGGTCACACAATATATCGATAGTATAAAAAAAATATGTATAATTGAAATAGTCAGCACAATAAGATAATATAAAGTACATTGAGTAAATGTCACTACCACTACCTGGTATAATTTTATCATACGCTAAATGTACTGATCAAACAGTACATTTATAGATGATTGACAGTAGCCTATGCTAATATCGTACATAATACACCTACATTTTTGCCTCCATAAGTCTGTTTACTTATGTGACCTTTCTCACAAGACAGACCATTTAAACTACTGTGAAAATGCTCCTATTAAAGTAAATGTATTCTTTTCAAATGGTAAAGCTCTCAGTGGATTATAGTGCAACCATTAAGGCTGTTGCTCACATGCTCCTGCCACCAGCTGATACAGTTGAAGTCGGAAGTTTACATACACTTAGGTTGGAGTCAATAAAACTTGTTTTTCAACCACTCCACAAATGTCTTGTTAACAAACTATCGTTTTGGCAAGTCGGTGAGGATACACTAAGTTGACTGTGCCTTTAAACAGCTTGGAAAAGTCCAGAAAATGATGTCATGGCTTTAGAAGCTTCTGATAGGCTAATTGACATAATTTGAGTCAATTGGAGGTGTACCTGTGGATGTATTTTAAGGCCTACCTTCAAACTCAGTGCCTCTTTGCTTGACATCATGGGAAAATCAAAATAAATCAGCCAAGACCTCAGAAAAACAATTGTAGACCTCCACAAGTCTGGTTCATCATTGGGAGCAATTTCCAAACGCCTGAAGGTACCACGTTCATCTGTACAAACAATAGTACGCAAGTATAAACACCATGGGACCACGCAGCCGTCATACCGCTGAGGAAGGAGATGCGTTCTGTCTCCTAGAGATGAATGTACTTTGGTTCGAAAAGTGCAAATCAATCCCAGAACAACAGCAAAGGACCTTGTGAAGATGTTGGAGAAAACGGGTACAAAAGTATCTATATCCACAGTAAAACGAGTCCTATATCGACATAACCTGAAAGGCTGCTCAGCAAGGAAGAAGCCACTGCTCCAAAACCGCCATAAAAAAGCCAGAATACAGTTTGCAACTGCACATGGGACAAAGATTGCACTTTTTGGAGAAATGTCCTCTGGTCTGATGAAACAAAACTAGAACTGTTTGGCCATAATGACCATCGTTATGTTTGGAGGAAAAAGGGGGATTCTTGCAAGCCGAAGAACACCATCCCAACCATGAAGCATGGGGGTGGCAGCATCATGTTGTGGGGGTGCTTTGCTGCAGGAGGGACTGGTGCACTTCACAAAATAGATGGCATCATGAGGGAGGAAAATGATGTGGAAATATTGAAGCAACATTTCAAGACATCAGTCAGGAAGTTAAAGCTTGGTTGCAAATGGGTCTTCCAAATGGACAATGACCCAGAGCATACTTCCAAAGTTGTGGCAAAATGGCTTAAGGACAATAAAGTCAAGGTATTGGAGTGGCCATCACAAAGCCCTGACCTCAATCCCATAGAAAAATTGTGGGCAGTACTGAAAAAGCGTGTGTGAGCAAGGAGGCCTACAAACCTAACTCGGTTACACCAACTCTGTCAGGAGGAATGGGCCAAAATTCACCCAACTTATTGTGAGAAGCTTGTGGAAGGCTACCCGAAACGATTGACCCAAGTTAAACAATTTAAAGGCAATGCTACCAAATACTAATTGAGTGTATGTAAACTTCTGACCCACTGAGAAAGTGATGAAAGAAATAAAAGTTTAAATAAATCATTCTCTCTACTATTATTCTGACATTTCACATTCTTAAAATAAAGTGGTGATCCTAACTGACACAAGACAGGGATTTTTTACCAGGATTAAATGTCAGGAATTGTGAAAAACTGAGTTTAAATGTATTTGGCTAAGGTGTATGTTAACTTCTGACTTCAACTCTATCTGTGACCATGGCTGGTGTAAAAGCCCAACGGTCTGAATTGTCTGAGGAAAGTTCCACTGAACATGGCTCGAAACACATCCCACAAATCTCTTCTGACAACCTAGAGAGAGAGAAAACATTTCACCCCTCTTCTCCAGCTCTTTTTGCCCTTTCTCTCACTCACACACATTTTCATAAAAGCTACTCTGACAACATAGGGCTGGAGAGAAACACATTTCACCTGGGTGTTCTCCTTCCTCCGCTGAGTAGAGAGAGGGAACAGGATGAGTCATGGCACAGAGAGACTGGAGGAATTAAACAGACTTGATTTGTTGCATAATTCAGGTTTCCTGACACTCTCCTGTACTGCTGAAGGTGGGAGGGGGGCTAATTTTCATATCATGCTGAAGTTAGACACATACATGAGCAGAACATTGATAGACAGAATTACATTAAAAAGCACTTTGTGTGATTCACCTCTATCACGTATACACAAGGGAGTCAAGAAGCAGGTGCAGAAAGAGGGTTTAATAATGATGATGCTAGGTAGATGAACAAAAGGGTAGCGTACTGAATGTGAAAATAAATCAATACTGCCTGATGACTGAGGCTACTGAGGGCTAAATAAAGGGAAAGTAATCAAGGTAATGATGAAGTCCAGGTGTGTGTAATGATGGGGAGTAGGTGTGCGTAATGATGGTGAGTAGCTGTGCGTAATAATGGTTTCCAGGACCAGTAGTTAGTAGACCGGCGACGTCGAGCGCTGGAGAGGGGGAGCGGGAGTAGGCATGACAATATTCCCCCTGAAAAGCAGCTCCAGTTGTAGGACGACGCCGACCAGGAGGACGGCCCCGAGGGCGAGGAGCGGGCCTGTCCAGACGACGGAGTTGGAAATCCCGGACGATGTTGTGGTCCAGGATGTCGGCCGCCGAAACCCAACAGTGCGCCTCTGGGCCGTACCCCTCCCAGTCCACCAGATACTGAAGCCGCCCCTACGACGTTGGGAGTCCAGTAGGGACCTGACAGCATTGGCAGGGGTCCCATCGATGTCCAGGGGAGGCGGAGTGGTGTCGCGGTGTGCGGCATCAGCCATGGGACCATGAACCACCGGCCTAAGGAGGGAAACATGAAAAGAGGGTGAGATCCGGTAGTTGGTGGGCAGTTGTAAATGGTAAGTTACCTCCTTGACCCTCCAGAGGACCTTGAAGTGCCCCACAGACCGGGGTCTCAGCTTCCAGCAGGGCAGGCGGCGCGTGAAGTTCCTGGTGGAGAGCCAGACGCGATCACCAGGATGGAACACGGGAGCCTCACTGCGGTGACGGTCCGCCTGATCCTTCTGATGGCGGACAGCGCACTGGAACCTCACGTGGGCTGCATTCCACATGCCGGAACCACTCGTCCACTGCAGGGGCCTCATTCTGTCTCAGAGTCCAAGGGGGAGGAGTGAGTTCTGGGCATACTCCGTCCAGTGAAGGAACCGGGCATACTCCCCCTGTCGGTCCTGGCAGTGACTCCTTAGGAACCTCCCCAGCTCCTGGTTGGTCCTCTCCACCTGCCCGTTGGACTGAGGCCGGTACCCAGATGTGAGGCTGGCCATGGCCCCCAGCTTCTCCATGAAGGCTCTCCATACCCGGGACGTGAATTGGGGGCCACGGTCAGAGACGATGTCCTCCGGAAGGCCATAGTGCCGGAAGACCTGCTGGAACAGTGCCTCAGCAACCTGGAGAGCTGTAAGGAGAGCTGAGAGAGGGATAACACGGCAGGATTTGGAGAATCTGTCCACAACAACCATAACAGTGGTGAAACCATCAGATGGGGGGAGATCAGTAACGAAGTCCGCCCCTCTGCCCTATTGGACACCGGGTTGGGACGCATCGGACACCACAGAAGCTGGTGCCCCTCCTGGCCGCAATAGGGACAGATTGGTGTGTGGCCCCTACCTCCATGGGTTCAGGCTATGCCTCAGGACAGCTGAAGGAGGAGGGCGAGGAGAGAGGTAGGTGCCGGAACTCCCGAAGAAGGTTATCCAGACGGATGGCCATCGGGATGAGTGCGTCCAAGGATGTGTTGTGAATCCCGACATGTCAACTTCATCTGGACCTCTTCGCGCAGTGCTCTCCGGAATAGAGTGCGGAGAGCCGGCTCATTCCATCCACTGGAGGCTGCCACAGTCCGAAAGGTGAGGGCATACTCCGCAGTGTTCTGGGCACCGTGCTGGAGTTGGAGAAGTCGTTCACCTTCCTCTCTGCCTTCTGGAGGATGGTCGAAGACCTTCCTGAATAGAGCCATGAACCTCTCATTGGAACCTAGCTCTTCCTCTCCTCTCTCCCAGACGGCGGTAGCCCACTCCAACGCCCGCCCGGTCAGCAGGGAAATGACCGTGGCAACCTTGGACCTCTCGGTAGTGGGAGTTCCCTTCTGAAGGGCAAAATAGAGGGAGCACTGGAGTAGGAAGCAA
The DNA here is from genome assembly GCF_002910315.2 of Salvelinus sp. IW2-2015. NCBI lineage: Eukaryota > Metazoa > Chordata > Actinopteri > Salmoniformes > Salmonidae > Salvelinus > Salvelinus sp. IW2-2015. The sequence continues at coordinate 13,900,145 of NC_036843.1, read as the reverse complement.
TGGTATTTCGATCGAGTACCGTCATACTTATCCGAAAGGGACAGTCGGACATCGCCGACCTGGGCAGATAGCTGGGTAGGATGGGGGACTGGCTCACTGTGACGACCAGTGGTAGGATGCCCTCTGATAGGGGTAGGGAGAGCCTCGCTGGTGGTGTCGAGGCGGTAGAGAACGTGGAGGAGCTCCTCCATGGCCGTACCCAGTTGCACCAGCTGGTCGTGGTGTTGATGGAGTAGATGACCCTGTTCCTTGAACGTCTGCAAGATGGTTTTATCCTCTGTTGCTTCCATATTCTGAGGCAGTATTTTATCACGTACTGTATATGCAGGGAGTCAGGAAGCAGGTGCAGAAAGAAACTTTAATACTGATGATGATGATGATGATGATGCAAGGCAACGTATTGTACGTGAAGATAAACCAATACTGCCTGATGACTGAGGCTACTTAGGGCTAAATAAAGGGAAAGTAGTCAAGGTGATGATGAACTCCAGGTGTGCGTAATGATGGTTGCCAGGGACGTTGGTTAGTAGACCGGCGACATCGAGCACTGGAGAGGGGGAGCGGGAGGAGGAGGGAATACCTGACAGGTGCATCACACATTTTTATTTTACAATAAATTACATCACCAAGTGGTGAGCAAAATAAAGAGTAGTACCTAAAATAAAGACAGGCAACCTACAACTGTAACTATCACATACAATAGGTGATTCTGGTCTCACAGTGTCAACATATGAAAACATTCATATCACTAAGCATTAAACACTGCAAAGTCCCAATCCTAAAGGCCTCCTCTGAGAGAGCTGACAAGGCTATTTAAAGCTCTTCGCTTTGGGGATGACAGTCGATAATCTATCTCGCTCTCTACTGTACTGGGAATGTATAATTTAACACAAAGTATGCAGCACTAAAGTGACAAATTGTGTCTCTATTCCTCTCCTGGTTGCTGTGCTGTTCATGAGTGACTGTGGAGAGGATGGACCATTCCTAAGTGACCTCCATCTCCCTGGTTGGGCAGGTTTATCTCTCTGAAGCTAAAACCAGACCTGACACACTCTGTCTGGGCTCTGTCTGGGTGGTGGTGATGAGGTATGGAAGTTTTATTTTACAATGGATGTAGGGCTCTGTAGCCTGAATGCAAAGTAGCTGATTTCCATTTTAAAAGGGAGAATAAAGGGAGAATAAATGTTGGGTTTCCACCGATATACTGACTATTAGACGCAGCCTAGTTTAACTGTGTTAGGACAAGGGTAGAGTGATGTGAATGTTTTACTTCTTTAAAAAAACTTTATTTATAGATTTTCAGATATGAGAACAGAAACAGTACAACCCAACAGCTCATTTTCCCATCCCTCCCTCCCTCCCTCCCATCCATCCATCCCTCCAACCCACCCACCAAGGCATCATACAAGGATATGCTAGAAAAGTAAATTAAATATGACAGAAACAAACAGTAATACAAACAAAAACAATGGAAAAAGTTCAATAAAACGAAGTAAAAGACAGGCTCTCCAAAAACGGCAGTGAACGGGTTGTGGCTAACAGTTGTATGACATATGTGAGAATGCCTCAAAAATGGGATCCCAGAAGCCACTCAAAGATTGGCATGACCAAAACATGTGTCCCACAGTCGCTGGACTGGTGGCATCTCAAACACTTGGGGTCAACATTTGGATATATTTTTGACAATCTGTCATTTGAGTAATGAAAGTGGTGCAAAACCTTAAACTGAATGAGCCCATGCCTTGTGCAAAATAATGAGGTGTGGATACGCTCAATACTTTGTTGTCATATATCATCGGGTAGGACAACACCAATGTCTTGCTCCCATGCAGATTTTGTACCTGCCAAGGAAGGCGGATTAATGTTCTGTATTATGTTGTATAATCTGGAGATTGTGCCCTTCAGATACGGGTTAAGATCTAAGCACCTATCAATTGGACACTAAGTGGGCTCAAGTGGAAATGAAGGGAAATGTTTTTGGCAAAGCTGCGAGTTTGCAGATATCTAAAAAAGTGGGTATTGGGAATATTACGGTCAACCTTCAGAGTATCGAATGAGACCAATGTGTTTTCAACAAATAGGTCACAAAAAAACACCAGACCATTCCTATACCAGAACGCTGTGTCAATCTGCGATGTTGGTAAGAGATCATTAAATGTTAATAGAGAGAAGCCGCTTGCTTGTTTAAACCTAAAGTGATTTTGGAATTGGGAGCAGATTTTAAGGGAGTTCTTGACAATGGGATTCAAAACATGGGTGCCAAGGTTCATGGGCAGTGGGGAGCACAGGAGGGAGACCGGAGAAGTTGGAAGGCTTGACTGTAACTCCATGATGGCCCAAGTTGGACCATCCTTGTTTTCAAATGTAGAAACCCAATAAACACATTTAGATATATTTGCTGACCAATAGTAGTGTAGAAAATTGAGGCTTAGGTCTCTCTAAATATGTCACAGTTGTGTGTAGAGACGGACCAAGGCGGACCAATTTATGTGAAACTTACACAAAACAAAAGGAAACAAACAACGAACCCGTAACATAAGAGGTGCTACATGCACTAACTCAAAACAAGATCCCACAAAACACAGTGGGGAAATGGCTGCCTAAATATGATCCCCAATCAGAGACAACGATAAACAGCTGCCTCTGATTGGGAACCATACCAGGCCAACATAGAAATAAAAAACCCTAGATAGGAACACCCCCCCTAGTCACACCCCGACCTAACCAAAATAGAGAATAAAAAGGCTCTCCATGGTCAGGGCGTGACAGTACCCCCACCCCCCCAAAGGTGCGGACTCCGGCCGTAAAACCTGAAACCAACTGGGGAGGGTAGGGGGGGGTGACTATTGTCGGTGGCGGCTCCGGTGCGGGTCTTTGCCCCCACCCAGACCACGGGTCCGGTCATGGAGCCAGGTAGAACACCATGCCCGGATAGGGCATCGGCGCAGAGGAGGGCCCCGGCCATGGAGCTGGGTTGGACGCAGCACCCGGACTGGGCACCGGCGCAGAGGAAGACTCCGGCCTTGGAGCGGGACTGGACGCCGTGCCTGGACTGGGCACCGGAGCAGAGGGAGGCTCCTGCCCTGGAGCGGGACTGTACGCCTTGCCTGGACTGGGCACCGGCGCAGAGGAAGGCTCCTGCCATGGAGCGGGACTGGACGCCGTGCCTGGACTGGACATCGGCACAGAGGAAGGCTCCGGCCTTGGAGCGGGACTGGACGCCGTGCCTGGACTGGGCACCGGAGCAGAGGGAGGCTCCTGCCCTGGAGCGGGACTGTACGCCTTGCCTGGACTGGGCACCGGCGCAGAGGAAGGCTCCTGCCATGGAGCGGGACTGGACGCCGTGCCTGGACTGGACATCGGCACAGAGGAAGGCTCCGGCCTTGGAGCGGGACTGGACGCCGTGCCTGGACTGGGCACCGGCATAGAGGAAGACTCCTGCCATGGAGCGGGACTGGACGCCGTGCCTGGACTGGGCACCGGCGCAGAAGGAGGCTCCGGACCGTGGACCGTCGCAGGAGGTTCCGGACCGTGGACCGTCTCAGGAGGTTCCGGACTGGGGACCGTCGCCGGAAGCTCTGGACTGGGGACCGTCGCCGGTAGCTCTGGACTGGTGACAAGCACTTCAGGGCAAGTGCGGCACAGGACGTACCGGACTGGGGAGGCGCACTGGCGGCCTGATGCGTGGGGCCGGCACAGGTGGCACCGGACTGGTGACACGCACTTCAGGGCGAGTGTGAGGAGCAGGCACAGGACGTACCGGACTGGGGAGGCGCACTGGAGGCCTGATGCGTGGGGCCGGCACAGGTGGCACCGGACTGGTGACATGCACTTCAGGGCGAGTGCGAGGAGCAGGCACAGGACGTACCGGACTGGGGAGGCGCACTGGAGGCCTGATGCGTGGGGCCGGCACAGGTTGCACCGGACTGGTGACACGCTTTTCAGGGCGAGTGCGAGGAGCAGGCACAGGATATACCGGACTGTGGAGGCGCACTCGAGACCTGGTGCGTAGAGCCGGCACAGTTTTAACCAGACTGCTAGTACGCTCCTCAGGACGAGTACGGAGAGCTGACTCAGGTGGCAGTAAACTGATGACACGCTCCTTAGAGCGAATGTGGTGCATCATACACCAACCCAACAACTCTCTCATTTCTCTCTCCTCTAGTTTCTCCATCAACTCACTGACAATCTCTGACTCTCTCCGTTCCTTCTCCTCCAGTTTCTCCCTCTTCTCCCAGACTGGCTCTGGCTCACGCCTCGGCTCCGCCGACCACCCCGTGTGCCGCGTACCCCAGCGTCGTCGCTGTCCTTCCTTCTCTCCTTGCGTCTGCTTCCACGGAAGGCTTTCGTGTCCTGACATGATTTCCTCCCAAGTCCAGGATGTCTTCTCCTCCTTTATCTCCTCCCAAGCCCAGGATACCTTCTCCACCTGGGCACGCTGCTTGGTCCTGTTGTGGTGGGATCTTCTGTCACGGTTGTGTGTAGAGACGGACCAAGGCGCAGCGTGCTCTGAGTTCCACATCTTTATTTATGTGAAACTTACACAAAACAAAAGGAAACAAACAACGAACCGTAACATAAGAGGTGCTACATGCACTAACTCAAACAAGATCCCACAAAACACAGTGGGGAAATAGCTGCCTAAATATGATCCCCAATCAGAGACAATGATAAACAGCTGCCTCTGATTGGGAACCATACCAGGCCAACATAGAAATAAAAACACCTAGATAGGAACACCCCCCCTAGTCACACCCCGACCTAACCAAAATAGAGAATAAAAAAGGCTCTCTATGGTCAAGGCGTGACAAAATATACCTTTGTCATTCGTGGATTTGACTTACTCCAAATGAAGTTGGAAATGTAGCTGTCCAGTTGTTTGAACATCGACTTTGTGACTTGCTAATGAAATGGGAAGAGACAACCACCTTATGAAATTCTGCTTAGTGCGCTCCAGGGGTGTTTTGAAGTTATGTTTAAACAGAGTCTTAAATGACCATGTGACCTTTATCCCCAAATAAGTAAAGACCTGATGCTCCACCTTAAATGGGAAATTGGCATACCCAATTCCTTCTGCTAACTGATTAACTCTTGAAGCTAGGGGGCAGAATTTGTATTTTTGGAAAAATAACGTTCCCAATGTAAGCTGCCTATTTCTCGGGTCCAGATGCTAGAATATGCATATAATTGACAGAGTAGGATAGAAAACACTCTAAAGTTTCCAAAACTGTCAAAATATTGTCTGTGAGTATAACAGAGACGGTCCCGTGTGGCTCAGTTGGTAGAGCATGGCGCTTGCAACGCCAGGGTTGTGGGTTCATTCTCCACGGGGGGACCAGGATGAATATGTATGAACTTTCCAATTTGTAAGTCGCTCTGGATAAGAGCGTCAGTTAAATGTAAATGTAACTGACTTTGCAGGCGAAAACCTTATAAAACCTTATTTTGAAAAATCCCTGTTCCATTGCCTGCCTTTCGTCCATTTAAAGGAATATCAACCAGATTCCTATTCCTATGGCCTCCTCAGGGTGTGAACAGTCTTTAGACATAGTTTCAAGCTTTTATTCTGAAAAATAAGCGAGATATATAAAATCGTGTCAGTGGATAGCCAGATGTCCTTCCATTAGTTGATGCGCTCGAAAGTGGTAGCTCAACATTCTCTTTCTCTCTTGTATTGAATAGTTTACAGTCCGGTTGAAATATTATCGATTATTTATGTTAAAAACAACCTGAGGATTGATTATAAAAAACGTTTGACATGTTTCTACGAACTTTACGGATACTATTTGGAATTTTCGTCAACCCTTGATGACCTGCCTAAGGCTGTGGAATACTGAACATAACGCGCCAACCAAATGGAGGTTTTTGAATATAAAAATAATCTTTATCGAACTGGGAGTCTTGTGAGTGCAAACATCCGAAGATCATCAAAGGTAAGCTATTAATTTTATTGCTTTTATGACTTTCGTGACCAATCTACATTGCTGCTAGGTGTTTGTAATGTTTTGTCTAGTGATCGATAAACTCACACAAACGCTTGGATTGCTTTCACTGTAAAGCATATTTTCCAAATCTGACAGGTGGATTAACAACAAGCTAAGCTGTGTTTTGCTATATTGCACTTGTGATTTCATGAATATAAATATTTTTAGCAATTCTTTTTGAATTTGGCGCTCTGCAATTCAGCGGTTGTTGATGAAAATGATCCCGCTAAAGGGATCCGTGCGTCAAGAAGTTAATGGGGAAGAGCACACTTTTTGTTAGGTTTAATTTATAACCAGAGAATGTCCCAAAACCTTGTAGCATGTCAAAGAGATAGGGTATAGGCTCCACAGGGTTAGAAATGTATAAAATAAGATATTCTGCATATAATGACATATAGTGAATTATGTCGTCCTTAGTGTTCCCTTAATCCTCTCCTACGCACACAGGGCGACAGCAAGAGGCTCCATAGCCATATCAAATAGGAAAGGGGATAAACAGCAACCCTGCCTGGCCCCCCTGTGGGGAGGGAAGTAGCTGGAGGTAACATTGTTGTTGCGAACACAAGTCTCTGGGGACGAGTACAAAGATAATTTGATACCTTAGACATGCTTTTAACTACTCCCACACAGTAGAATGAGACAAATTAAGATGGCACCGAAGAACATGGCTGATGTTTTACATTCTCCCAACCAATTGTGCATTTTTTAAATACATTTTTTGCGTTTTGTGTAACTTTTTAAAAACTTATTTTGTACATAATGTTGCTGCTACCATCTCTTATGACCGAAAATAACTTCTGGACATCAGAAAAGCAACTACTCACCACGGACTGGAAGAAACTTTTTCCTTTAACGAGTCCGACAAGAAGGATATCTTGCTTTCACTGGAACAGGCCCAGATCCACGCCTTTTAAGTGAAGAAAAGATGCTGGAAAAGGGGACGCAGATCGGGGATCCTTCTGAGAAGCCGAAGGTGAGCAAGTAAACTCCCAATGCCTTCCATTCTCCATGCTAACGTGCAATCGTTAGAAAATAAAATTGATGACCTATTATTAAGATTGTCCTACCAACGGGACATTAAAAATCGTAACAACTTATGTTTCACCGAGACGTGGTGAAGATACGGACAACATAGAGCTGCCGAGATTTTCCATGCACCGGCAGAACAGAGACGCTACATCTGGTAAGACGAGGGGTGGGGGTGTGTGTATTTTTGTCAATAACAGCTGGTGCGCGATGTCTAATATTAAAGAAGTATCGAGGTATTGCTCACCTGAGGTAGAGTACCTTATAAGTTGTCGACCACACTATCTACCAAGAGAGTTCTCATCTGTATTATTCGTAGCTGTCTATTTACCACCACAAAGCGAAGCTGGCACTAAGACCGCTCTCAACCAACTCTATAAGGCCATAAGCAAAGAAGAAAATGCTCACCCAGAAGTGGCGCTCCCAGTGGCCGGGGACTTTAATGCAGGCAAACTCAAATCAGTTTTACCAACTTTTTACCAGCATGTCACATGTGCAACCAGGGGGAAATAAATCCTAGACCGCCTTTACTCTACACACAGAGATGCATACAAAGCTCTCCCCCGCCCTCCATTTGGCAAATCTGACCACAATTCTATCCTTCTGATTCCTGCTTACAAGCAAAAACTAAAACTAAAGCAGGAAGTACCAGTGACTCGCTCAATACGGATATGGAAGTGGTTTGTAGTAAGATTGAATCTTACTACACCGGCTCTGACGCTCGTCGGATGTGGCAGGGCTTGAAAACTATTACGGACTACAAAGGGAAACACAGACGCGAGCTGCCCAGAAGTGCGAGCCTACCAGACGAGCTAAATGCTTGTTATGCTCGCTTCGAGGCAAGCAACACTGAAGCATGCACGAGAGCACCAGCTGTTCTGGGTCACTGTGTGATAACACTCTCGGTAGCCTATGTGAACAAGACCTTTAAATAGGTCAACATTCACAAAGCCACTGGGCCAGACGGATTACCAGGACGACTCAAAGCATGCGCGGACCAACTGTCAAGTGTCTTCACTGACATTTTCAACCTCTCCCTGACCGAGTCTGTAATACCTACATGTTTCAAGCAGACCACCATAGTCCCTGTGCCCAAGGAAGCGAAGGTAACCTGCCTAAATGATTACCTCCCCGTGGCACTCACGTCGGTAGTCATGAAGTGCTTTGAAAGACTGGTCATGGCTCACATCAAAAGCATCCTCCCGGACACCCTAGACCCACACAATTCGCATACCACACCAACAGATCCACAGATGACACAATCTCAATCGCACTCCACACCGCCCTTTCTCACCTGGACAAAAGGAACACCTATGTGAGAATGCTGTTCATTGACTACAGCTCAGCGTTCAACACCATAGTGCCCACAAAGCTCATCACTAAGCTAAGGACTCTAGGACTAAACACCTCCCTCTTCAACTGGATCCTGGACTTCCTGACGGGCCGCCCCCAGGTGGTAAGAGTAGGCAACAATACGTCTGCCAGGCTGATCCTCAACACTGGGGCACCTCAGGGGTGTGTAATTAGTCCCTTCCTGTATTCCCTGTTCATCCGGACTGCGTGGCCAAACACGACTCCAACACCATCATTAAGTTTGCTGACCACACAGTGGTAGGCCTGATCACTGACAACGATGAGACGCACTATAGGGAGGAGGTCAGAGAACTGGCAGTTTGGTGCAAGGACAACAACCTCTCCCTCTGTAAGCAAGACAAAGGAGCTGATCGTGGACTACAGGAAAAGGCAGGCTGAACAGGCCCCCATTAACATCGCCACCGGACAATTTATATTGAGAAAAAAAGGAGTACTGTTCAGCAGTGGGTTTGCTCCCCCTCCATGGATCAGACAAATTATAGAAGTCTAGAAATGAGTTGATTACTGAGCCTGATTTAGAAATTACATTGTTGGGTTTCGGTCTGGATTTGTTTAGACTTGGATGCAATACACAATTGAAATCTCCGCCCAGTATCAAATGAAGAGTTAAGGTTGGGAAGGGTTGCAATGAGGTCAGAAAAATTGAGCGGCATCCCAATTAGGACCGTAGGGGTTAGCCAGAATAACCTGTGTGCTAAACAATTTCCCCATCACTATAACATATCTGCCATTAGTATATGAAATGACTTTGGAGGAGACAAACGGGGTGCCTTTTCTGGTAATGATAGCTGGCCCTCTGGCCTTAGCACCAAAGTTGGAGTGAAATATTTGGTCTACCCATCCTCTTTTTAGTTTATCATGGTCGCTGAACCAGAGATGGGTCTCTTGGAGAAAAATAATGTCTGGACTTAAAGACTTAAGATGAGCATACATTCGGCTACTCTTGACCATATGGTTAATTCCTTTTAAGTTCCAGCTGATAAAGCATGTGGAGCCTAGAGTATGTGAATTAGGTATAGTCATAGTAATTAGAAATTAATGTTAGTACGATCACATGGCCAGTGTGCTGAAAGGTCAGAGTAATCAAATATAAAGAAAATAAAAAACAGCTAAAAACAACAAAATACCCAGAAGAAAACCTTGGACCCATATGCTGGCCTTCCCCCTGTTGGAAGGCTGCCTCTACCTCTCCTAGACTAGAGCAAGATACTACCATGCTACCAGGCGAACATAATCAAGTTTACACATAGGGAAGGGATTCTGGAGGGAACCACCTCAGTTCTCAAATGTATCTTGTTCAATATGCCTATTTGAAGGATAGTAAAACAATATATAAAAAGGAGGAATATGTCTCCCCCCCAACCAACCCCATCCACTTGGGATGACTTTAAAAAAAATAACAATAATGATAATGAAAGGAAAACAAACCCAGTATAATTTAACATTTGTATAAATGTAACCCTCGGTTGAACATCCTAACAAGCCAGAACACTGAAAATTGACTGTGAAACATTTGATAATTAATACCCGTCCTGCAGTGTTCGCTCGGCTGTACAACCTGCGGTCCCATGCCAGCAACCACTAAGCACCAAGGCGGACCAACCAGTCTTAAAGTAAAGAATAATACACGTGGTCCTTTGGGAGTATAAACTTGTAGGTATTAAACATGAAAGTAAACATGGAAAGTTTTAAGTTCCTCGGTGTACATATCACGGACAAACTGAATTGGTCCACCCACACAGACAGCGTTGTGAAGAAGGCGCAGCAGCGCCCCTTCAACCTCAGGAGGCTGAAGAAATTCGGCTTGTCACCAAAAGCACTCACAACCTTCTACAGATGCACAATCGAGAGCATCCTGTCGGGCTGTATCGCCGCCTGGTACGGCAACTGCTCCGCCCACAACCGTAAGGCTCTCCAGAGGGTAGTGAGGTCTGCACAACGCATCACCGGGGGCAAACTACCTGCCCTCCAGGACACCTACACCACCCGATATCACAGGAAGGCCATAAAGATCATCAAGGACAACAACCACCCAAGCCACTGCCTGTTCACCCCGCTATCATCCAGAAGGCGAGGGTCAGTACAGGTGCATCAAAGCAGGGACCGAAGACTGAAAAACAGCTTCTATCTCAAGGCCATCAGACTGTTAAACAGCCACCACTAACATTTAGTGGCCGCTGCCAACATACTGACTCAACTCAAATAATGGGAATTGATGGAAATTATGTAAAAATGTACCACTAGCCACTTTAAACAATGCCACTTAATATAATGTTTACATACCCTACATTACTCATCTCATATGTATATACTGTATCTATACCATCTACTGCATCTGCCTATGCCGTTCTGTACCATCACTCATTCATATATCTTTATGTACATATTCTTTATCCCTTTACACTTGTGTGTATAAGGTAGTAGTTGTGGAATTTTTAGGTTAGATTACTTGTTGGTTATTACTGCATTGTCGGAACTAGAAGCACAAGCATTTCGCTACACTCACATTAACATCTGCTAACCATGTGTATGTGACAAATAAAATTTGATTTGATTTGAAGTATGTTAGTAGGGTATCCTATTAAGGCATGTAAAGAGAGGTCAGTGGCTAGCCTTAGCTTGCGACTATATCACATTTTAAGGTATGACCCAGGTGCAGACAGTGTTGAAGAAACAAAAGTTTCTTCTTTAAACAAGGGCAGGCAAACAACAGGTCAAGGCAGGCATGGGTCAATAATCCAGAGAGGGTGTAAGACACCGGAATAGCAGGCGGGCTCAGGGTCAGGTCAGGCAGAGGTTGGTAATCAAGAGTAGAGGCAAAGGTACAGGACTGCAGGCAGGCTCAGGATCAGGGCAGGCAGGCAGGAAAGGTCCAAACCGGGAAACTAGAAAACAGGGATTACAAAAAAGACAGGAGCAAGGGAAACCACTGCTAGGTTTGAACGAACAAAACGAACTGGCACAGACAGACAGAAAACATATGTATAAGTACCCAGGGGATAATGGGGAAGATGGGCGACACCTGGAGGGTGGTGGAGACAAGCACAAGGACAGGTGAAACAGATCAGGTGCGTGACAGACTAGGCTAATTAATACCTTGACACCTAGCACCGAGGCTGTACAGCCGCAGCTAGTTGGTAAAAGCTAATTGTGCCATGTACTGTAAATAAAATACTATTCAAACTATATTGTCCTTGTGAGAACATGTCACGCATCATTGTTCATAACGTTAATGTCACGCCCTGACCATAGTTTGCTTTGTATGTTTTATGTTTTGTTTGGTCAGGGCGTGATCTGAGTGGGCATTCTATGTTGTATGTCTAGTTTGTCTGTTTCTGTGTTTGGCCTGATATGGTTCTCAATCAGAGGCAGGTGTTAGTCGTTGTCTCTGATTGGGAACCATATTTAGGTAGCCTGTTTTGTCATTGTGGGTGTGGGTGATTGTCTATGTGTAGTGTTTGTGTCAGCACTATTGTTTATTAGCTTCACGGTTGTAATTTTGTTGTTTTTGTAGTGTTCAGTTTTTTCAATTAAAATGACGAACACGTACCACGCTGCGTATTGGTCCTCCGATCCTTCTCGATTCTCCTCGTCAGATGAGGAGGACGAAGAACAGCGCGTGACAGAATCACCCACCACAAAAGGACCAAGCAGCGTGGCAACGGGCAGCAGCAGCGATCACAGACTCCTGGACATGGGAGCGAGATCTGAACTATGTCACTACTTGGGAGGAGATAGACAGGTTGTCGGTCGACCCAGGGAGAGTGCCGGAGCCCGCCTGGGATTCTCTGGAGCAGTGTGAGGAGGGATACCGGCGAAGGAAGGCAGCACGGCAGCGCGAAGGTACGAGAGGCAGCCCCCAAAATTTTGGGGGGGCACACGGGGAGTGTGGCTAAGCCAGGTAGCAGACCTGAGCTCACTCCTCGTGCTTATTATAAGCAGCGGCGTTACTGGTCAGGACCGTGTTATGCGGTTAAGCGCACGGTTCGCCAGTACGTGCCATAGCCCGGTGCGCTATAGGGCAGCCCCCCGAAAGTGTCATGCGAGTGTGGCATCCAGCCAGGGGTATGGTGCTGCTCAGCATGTCTGGTCGCGGTAACGCCGTTTCGGTCCAGGGTATCTGCGCGGCTCTGGTGGTGCTTTCCGGGCGGCTGGAGGGTGCAGTGCGTCCTATGCCTGCGCTCCGTTCATGCCGGGTAAATGTGGGAGTGGAGCCTAAGGGAGAGGTGCGCATAGTAGGCACTAGATCTCCAGTGCTCACCCACAGCCCGGTTCAACTGTGCCTGCACTCTGGGAGGGTCCGGGCTAGAGTAGTTATCCAGCCTGGGGAGTGGTGCAGGGCTGCGCACCAAGCTCCAGTGCTCCCCCACAGCCGCGTCTTCAGGTGCCTCCCCTAACACCAAGCCTCCTGTAGGTCTCCCCAGCCTGGTGGGTCTGTGGCAGCCACGCACCAGGCTGTCTCTCCGTCTCCTCCCTACAGAGCCGTCGTCTGTCCAGCGCCGCCTGAGCTGCCCGTTTGTCCAGCGCCGCCTGAGCTGCCCGTCTGTCCAGCGCCGCCTGAGCCGCCCTCTGGCCGCGCCGCATGGCCGCCGTCTGTCCAGCGCCGCCTGAGCGCCGCCGTCCAGCGCCGCCTGAGCAGCCCGTCTGTCCAGCGCCGCCTGAGCCGCCCGTCTGTCCGCGCCGCCTGAGCCGCCGTCTGTCCAGCGCGCCTGAGCGCCCGTCTGTCCAGCACCGCCTGAGCCGCCCGTCTGTCAGCGCCGCCTGAGCCGCCGTCTGTCCTGAGCCGTCAGAGCCGCCCGTCTGTCCTGAGCCGTCAGAGCGCCGCCAGTCAGGAGCCGCAGAGCGCCCGCCAGTCAGGAGCCGCCAGAGCTGCCAGTCAGGAGCCGCCAGAGCCGCCCACCATCAGGAGCCGCCCGTCAGTCCTGAGCCGCCGTCAGTCCTGAGCTGCCCTCAGTCCTGAGCTGCACGTCAGTCCTGAGCTGCCCTCAGTCCAGAGGCCCCCCTCAGTCCAGTGGGGCCCTTCAAGAGGGTCGCCGCCAAAGGACGCCAATAAAGTGGACTAAGACTATGGTGGATGGGGTCACGTCCAGCGCCAGAGCCGCCACCGCGGACAGATGGCCACCCAGACCCCCCTATAGGTTCAGGTTTTACGGCGGAGTCCGCACCTTGGGGGGGTACTGTCACGCCCTGACCATAGTTTGCTTTGTATGTTTTATATGTTTTGTTTTGGTCAGGTGTGATCTGAGTGGGCATTCTATGTATGTAGTCTAGTTTGTCTGTTTCTGTGTTTGCCTGATATGTTCTCAATCAGAGGCAGGTGTAGTCGTTGTCTCTGATTGGGACCATAGCACGCACCCTGGGGAGCTCCAGTGTTGAGGTCAGCGTGGCAGATTGTTGCTACCTACCCTCACCCCTGGGGCGGCCCGTCAGGATGTCCAGGATCCAGTTGCAGAGGGAGTGTTTAGTCCCAGGATCCTTAGCTGAGTGATGAGCTGGTTGAGAGAATGCCAAGAGTGTGCAAAGCTGTCATCAAGGCAAAGGGTGGCTACTTTGAAGAATCTCAAATATAAAATATATTTTCATTTGTTTAAAATGTTTTGGGATACTACATGATTTCAATGTGTTTTCATAGTTTTGATTTCTTCACTATTATTCTACTATGTAGAAATAGAAAATAAGAAAAATCATTGAATGAGTAGTGTGTCCAAACTTTTGACTGGTGTCCAGACAGCGATGTAAGTAGGTGTTGGGCTGTAAGCACAACCCCACCTGTGGACGTCGGGCCTCATACCACCCTCATGGAGTTTGTTTCTGACTGTTTGAGCAGACACATGCACATTTGTGGCCTGCTGGAGGTCATTTTGCAGGGCTCTGGCAGTGCTCCTCCTTGCACAAAGCGGAGGTAGCGGTCATGCTGCTGGGTTGTCCTACGGCCTCCTCCACGTCTCCTGATGTACTGGCCTGTCTCCTGGTAGTGCCTCCATGCTCTGGACACTACGCCGACAGACACAGCAAACTTTCTTGCCAAGCTCGCATTGATGTGCCATCCTGGATGAGCTGCACTACCTGAGCCACTTGTGTGGGTTGTAGGACTCCGTCTCATGCTACCACTAGAGTGAAAGCACCGCCAGCATTCAAAAGTGACCAAAACATCAGCCAGGAAGCATAGGAACTGAAGAGTGGTCTGTGGTCACCACCTGCAGAACCACTCCTTTATTGGGGGTGTCTTGCTAATTGCCTATAATTTCCACCTTTTGTCTATTCCATTGCACAACAGCATGTGAAATTTATTGTCAATCAGGTTGCTTCCTAAGTGGACAGTTTGATTTCACAGAAGTGTGATTGACTTGGAGTTACATTGTGTTGTTTAAGTGTTCCCTTTATTTTTTTGAGCAGTGTAAGTGCAATGGTATCAAATACATCAAACACAAAACAATTCACAAAAATACACACAAATCTCAAAGTAAAACAAATGGAATTAAGATATATATAAATATTAGGACGAGCAATGTCCTAATAAGTGACATTGACTAGAATACAGTATATACTGTACATATGAAATGAGTAAAACAGTATGTTAACATTATTAAAGAGACCAGTGTTCCATTATTAAAGTGACCAGTGATTCCATGTACATAGGGCAGCAGCCTCTAAGTTGCAGGGTTGAGTAACCGAATGGTAGCCGGCTAGTGACGTGACTAAGTTCAGGGCAGGACACTGGGTGGAGGCCGGCTAGTGATGGCTATTTAACAGTCTGATGGCCTTGAGATAGAAGCTGTTTTTCAGTCTCTCGGTCCCGGCTTTGATGCACCTGTACTGACCTTGCCTTCAGGATGATAGTGGGGTGAACAGGCCGTGGCTCAGGTGATTGATGTCCTTGACGATCTTTTTGGCCTTCCTGTGACATCGGGTGCTGTAGGTGTCCTGGAGGGCAGGCAGTGCGCCCCCGGTGATGCGTTGGGTAGACCGCACCACCCTATACAGTTCCTTCGGAAAGTATTCAGTCCCCTTGAATTTTTCCACATTTTCTAACGTTACAGCCTTATTTTAAAATTGATTAAATAGTTTTATCCATTCATCAATCTACACACAATACCCCATAGTGACAAAGCAAAAACAGCTTTTTAGAAATTGTTGCTAACTTCTTAAAAATAAAAATATTACATGTACATAAGTATTCAGACCCTTTACTCAGTACTTTGTTGAAGCACCTTTGGTAGCGACTACAGCATTGAGTCTTCTTGGGTATGGCGCTACAAGCTTGGCACACCTGTATTTGGGGTGTTTCTCACATTCTTCTCTGCAGATCCTCTCAAGCTCTGTCAGGTTGGATGGGGAGCGTCGCTGCACAGCTATTTTCAGGTCTCTCCAGAGATGTTCGATCGGGTTCAAGTCCGGGCTCTGGCTGGGCCACTCAAAGACATTTAGAGACTTGTCCCAAAGCCACTCCTGCGATGTCTTTGCTGTGTGCTTAGGGTCATTGTCCTGTTGGAAGTTGAACCTTCTCCCCTTTCATCAAAGATCTCTCTGTACTTTGCTCTGTTTATCTTTCCTCTCGATCCTAACTAGTCTCCCAGTCCCTGCCTGTTATGCTGGTGAATGAGGACCCAAAAGCGACGTAATAGAAACAGAGTCTTTATTCCAGTCTTAAACAAACAATGATACTCCTGGATATTATCAAAGGTAAATCCAAAACAGGAAACTGAAATCCTCTCGTCAGTAGAGAGGAACGACTGGAGACGCGACCACAGACTGCAGGTCGCTTCAGGAAGGCACAGGCCGTAGCTGACATAGACACCTGCTCACACGCAGCATCTGAAGAAGGCAAAAAACACGACAGGGCGGAACAAGGACACAGCAGCAAACATCAACACAGAATCCGACAAGGACAGAAGCGGAAAACAGAGGGAGAAATAGGGACTCTAATCAGAGGGCAAAATAGGGGACAGTGTGAAAGAGTAAATGAGGTAGTTAGGAGAATGAGAAACAGCTGGGAGCAGGAACGGAACGATAGAGAGAGAGAGCGAGAGAGGGAGAGAGGAGGGGGAGAGAGAGGGATAGAAGAGAGGGAAAAACCTAATAAAAAGACCAGCAGAGGGAAGCACAGGGACAAGACAGATGATCAATGACAAAACATGACAGTCCCCCCCATCACGAGGCGCTCCTGGCGCACTCGAGGAGGAACCCTGGCGGCAACGAAGGAAATCATCAATCAACGAACGTCCAGCACCTCCGAGATGGAACCAACTCCTCTCCTCAGACCGTACCCTCCCAATCCACTAGTACTGGTGACCACGTCCCGAGAACGCATGTCCATGATCTTCCGTACCTTGTAATAGGCGCGCCCTCGAAGACGGGGGGGGGGAGGGAAGACGAACGGGGGCGCGAAGAAAAGGCTTGACACAGGAGACATGGAAGACAGGGTGGACGCGACGAAGATGTCGCGGAAGAAGCAGTCGCACAGCGACAGGATTGACGACCTGAGAGACACGGAACGGACCAATGAACCGCGGAGTCAACTTGCGAGAAGCTGTCGTAGGGAAGGTTACGAGTGGAAAGCCACACTCTTCTGACCGCGACAATACCTAGGACTCTTAATCCTACGTTTATTGGCGGCTCTCACAGTCTGCGCCCTGTACGGCAAAGTGCAGACCTGACCCTCCTCCAGGTGCGCCACAACGTTGGAACAAAGCCTGAGCGGAGGGAACGCTGGACTCGCGAGCTGACGAGAACAGAGGAGGCTGGTACCAAGACTACTCTGAAACGGAGATAGCCCGGTAGCAGACGAAGGAAGCGATTGTGAGCGTATTCTGCCCCAGGGAGCTGGTTCTGCCAAAGCAGGGTTTCGAAAAGAAAGGCTGCGTAATATGCGACCAATCGACTGATTGGCCTTTCTGCTTGACCGTTAGACTGGGGATGAAACCCGGGAGAGGACTGACGGAACCAATCAAACGAACAGAACTCCTCCAAAACTGTGACGTGAATTGCGGGCCTCTGTCTGAAACGGCGTCTAACGGGAGACCATGAATTCTGAACACATTCTCAATGATGATTTGTGCCGTCTCCTTAGCGGAAGGAAGCTTAGCGAGGGGAATGAAATGTGCGCCTTAGAGAACCTATCGATAACCGTAAGAATCACAGTCTTCCCGCAGACGAAGGCAGACCGGTAATAAAGTCTAAGGCGATGTGAGACCATGGTCGAGAAGGAATGGGAACGGTCTGAGACGACCGGCAGGAGGAGAGTTACCTGACTTATGTCTGCGCGCAGTCGAACAAGCAGCCACGAAACGGCCGTGTCACGCTCCTGAGTAGGCCACCAAACCGCTGGCGAATAGAAGCAAGCGTACCCCGAACGCCGGGGTGGCAGCTAACTTGGCAGAGTGAGCCCACTGAAGAACAGCCAGACGGTAGAGACAGGAACGAACAGAAGGTTACTAGGACAAGCGCGCGGCGACGCAGTGTGAGTGAGTGCTTGCTTTACCTGTCTCTCAATTCCCCAGACAGTCAACCCGACAACACGCCCTTCAGGAGAATCCCCTCCTCGGTCGGTAGAAGCCACAGAAAGAACTAAAGAGAGGATAAGGCATCAGGCTTGGTGTTCTTATCTCCCGGGCGATAAGAAATCACGAACTCGAAACGAGCGAAAACAACGCCCAACGAGCTTGACGTGCATTAAGTCGTTTGGCAGAACGGATGTACTCAAGGTTCTTATGGTCAGTCCAAACGACAAAAGGACGGTCGCCCCCTCCAACCACTGTCGCCATTCGCCTATGGCTAAGCGGATGGCGAGCAGTTCGCGGTTACCCACATCATAAGTTGCGTTCATGGCGACAGGCGATGAGAAAGTAAGCGCAAGGATGGACCTTATCGTCAGAATGGAAGCGCTGGGACAGAATGGCTCCCACGCCCACCTCTGAAGCGTCAACTCGACAATGAAGTTGTTAGTGACTCAGGAGTAACAGGATAGGAGCGGATGTAATCGCTTCTCTGAGGAGATCAAAGCCCTGGCGGCACCGACCACTTTAAAGCAAGTCTTGACAGAAGTCAGAGCTGTGAGAGGGGCAGCACTTGACCGAAATTACGAATGAAACGCCGATAGAAAATTAGCGAAACCGAGAAAGCGCTGCAACTCGACACGTGACTTAGGACGGGCCAATCGCTGACAGCCTGGACCTTAGCGGGATCATCTGAATGCCTTCAGCGGAATAACAGAACGAGAAATGTGACAGAGAACATGAAAGGCGCACTTCTCAGCCTTTCACGTAGAGACAATTCTCTAAAAGGCGCTGGAGTACACGTCGAGTATCGTGCTGAACATGAATCTCGAGTGACGGTGAAAAAATCAGGATATCGTCAGGTAAACGAAAACAAAGATGTTCAGCATGTCTCTCAGTACATCATTAACTAATGCCTGAAAGACAGCTGGAGCATTAGCACGACCGAACGGCAGAACCCGGTATTCAAAATCCCTAACGGAGTGTTAAACGCCGTTTTCCACTCGTCCCCTCTCTGATGCGCACGAGATGGTAAGCGTTACGAAGGTCCAACTTAGTAAAGAACCTGGCTCCCTGCAGAATCTCGAAGGCTGACGACATAAGGGGAACGGATAACGATTCTTAACCGTTATGTCATTCAGCCTCGATAATCACGCACGGGGCGCAGAGTACGTCCTGTTTTCTTTAACAAAAAAAACCCCGCTCCGGCGGGAGAGGAAGAAGGCACACGGTACCGGCGTCGAGAGAAACAGACAGATAATCCTCGAGAGCCTTACGTTCGGGAGCCGACAGAGAGTATAAGTCTACCCGAGGGGAGTGGTCCTCGGAAGGAGATCAATACAACAAATCATACGACCGGTGAGGAGGAAGAGAGTTGGCTCTGGCCGACTGAAGACGTGCGCAGATCATGATATTCCTCCGGCACTCCTGTCAAATCACCAGGTTCCTCCTGAGTAGAGGGGACAGAAGAAACAGGAGGATAGCAGACATTAAACACTTCACATGACAAGAAACGTTCCAGGATAGGATAGAATTACTAGCCACATTAATAGAAGGATTATGACATACTAGCCAGGGATGACCCAAAACAACAGGTGTAAAAGGTGAACGAAAAATCAAAAAGGAAATGGTCTCACTGTGGTTACCAGATACTGTGGGGTTAAAGGTAGTGTCTCACATCTGATACTGGGGAGAAGACTACCATCTAAGCGAACAATGGGCGTGGGCTTCCCTAACTGTCTGAGAGGAATGTCATGTTTCCGAGCCCATGCTTCGTCCATAAAACAAACCTCAGCCCCAGAGTCTATCAAGGCACTGCAGGAGCAGCCGAACCGGTCCAGCGTAGATGGACCGACAAGGTAGTACAGGATCTTGATGGAGAGACCTGAGTAGTAGCGCTCACCAGTAGCCCTCCGCTTACTGATGAGCTCTGGCTTTTACTGGACATGACATGACAAAATGTCCAGCAGAACCGCAATAGAGGCAAAGGCGGTTGGTGATTCTCCGTTCCCTCTCCTTAGTCGAGATGCGAATACCTCCCAGCTGCATGGGCTCAGTCTCTGAGCCGGTGGGAGGAGATGGTTGAGATGCGGAGAGGGGAAACACCGCTAACGCGAGCTCTCTTCCACGAGCTCGGTGACGAAGATCTACCCGTCGTTCTATGCGGATGGCGAGTGCAATCAAAGAGTCCACGCTGGAAGGAACCTCCCGGGAGAAATCTCATCCTTAACCTCAGCGTGGAGTCCCTCCAGAAAACGAGCGAGCAACGCCGGCTCGTTCCAGTCACTGGATGCAGCAAGAGTGCGAAACTCTATAGAGTAATCCGTTATGGATCGATCACCTTGACATAGGAAGCCAGGCCCTGGAAGCCTCCTTCCAAAAACTGAACGATCAAAAACCCGTATCATCTTCCTCTTTAAAGTTCTGATAAACGTTAGAACACTCAGCCCTTGCCCCAGATAGCTGTGCCCCACTCCCGAGCCCGACCAGTAAGGAGTGATATGACGTAAGCGATCCGAGCTCTCTCTTGAGTATGTGTTGGGCTGGGAGAGAACACAATATCACCATGGGTGGAAAAGGAGCGACACTCAGTGGGCTGCCCAGAGTAACATGGTGGGTTATTAACCCTAGGTTCCGGAGACTCGGAAGACCAGGAAGTAGCTGGTGGCACGAGACGAAGACTCTGAAACTGTCCTGAGAGATCGGAGACCTGAGCGGCCAGGGCTTCAACGGCATGACGAGCAGCAGACAATTCCTGCTCGTGTCTGCCGAGCATTGCTCCCTGGATCTCGACGGCAGTGTAGCGAGAATCCGTAGTCGCTGGGTCATTCTTGGTCGGATTCTTCTGTTATGCTGGTGAATGAGGACCCAAAAGCGAGTAATAGAAACAGAGTCTTTATTCCAGTCTTAAACAAACAATGATACTCCTGGATATTATCAAAGGTAAATCCAAAACAGGAAACTGAAATCCTCTCGTCAGTAGAGAGGAACGACTGGAGACGCGACCACAGACTGCAGTCGCTTCAGGAAGGCACAGGCCGTAGCTGACATAGACACCTGCTCACACGCAGCATCTGAAGAAGGCAAAAAAACACGACAGGGCGGAACAAGGACACAGAACAGCCAACATCAAACAAGATCCGACCAGGACAGAGCGTGAAAACAAGGGAGAAATAGGGACTCTAATCAGAGGGCAAAATAGGGGACAGGTGTGAAAGAGTAAATGAGGTAGTTAGGAGAATGAGAAACAGCTGGGAGCAGGAACGGAACGATAGAGAGAGAGAGCGAGAGAGGGAGAGAGGGAGGGGGAGAGAGAGGGATAGAAAGAGGGAAAGAACCTAATAAGACCAGCAGAGGGAAGCACAGGGACAAGACATGATGATCAATGACAAAACATGACACTGCCGCTGAAAAAAATCCCCACTGCATGATGCTACCATCACCATGCTTCACCGTAGGGATGGTGCCAGGCCTCCTCCAGACGTGACGCTTGCCATTCAGGCCAAAGAGTTCAATCTTGCTTTCATCAGACCAGAGAATTTTGTTTCTCATGGTCTGAGAGTCTTTAGGTGCCTTTTGGCAAAGTCCAAGCGGGCTGTCATGTGCCTTTTACTGAGAAGTGGCTTCCGTCTGGACACTCTACCATAAAGGCCTGATTGGTGGAGTGCTGCAAAGAGGGTTGTCCTTCTGGAAGGTTCTCCCATCTTCACAGAGGAACTCTAGAGCTCTGTCAGAGTGACCATCAGGTTCTTGGTCACCTCCCTGACCAAGGTATTTCTCCCCCAATTGCTCAGTTTGGCTGGGCAGCCAGCTCTAAGAAGAGTCTTAGTGGTTCCAAACGTATTTAATTTAAGAATGGTGGAGGCCACTGTGTTGTTGGGGACCTTCAATAGTGCAGAATTGTTTTGGTACCCTCCCCCAGATCTGTGCCTCGACACAGTCCTGTCTCGGAGCACTACGGACAATTCCTTCGACCTCATAGCTTGGTTTTTTATCTGACATGCACTGTCAACTGTGGAACCTTATATAGTCAGGTGTGTGACTTCCCAAATCATGTTCAATCAATTTAATTTAACACAGGTGGACTTGTAGAAACATCTCAACAGAAAGAGGATGCACCTGAGCTCAATTTAGAATATTATAGCAAAGGATCTGAATACTTATGTAAATAAGGTATTTCTGGTTTTTATATCTAAAAACCTGTTTTCGCTTTGTCATTATGGTGTATTGTGTGTAGATTGCTGAGAATTTGTATTTATTTAATCCATTTTAGAATAAGGCTGTAGCGTAACAAAATGTGGAAAAAGTCAAGGGGTCTGAATACTTTCCCGAAGACACTGTATATACAAAATTACAAAGCATATTAAGAAAAAGAAAATAAAGAAAATGTATCAACACAGAGGTCTCTGATCGTTACTACGATAACTCTGTGGAGACCGAAGTGGCCTCCAATGTTATCCAAGCCTGAGACTGGGTTTGGTAATTTGTAAGTCTAATAATAGCACATCTGCCTGAAATCAGTAAATGATATCCTCTTAACAAAACATACAAGACAGAGTGAAAATGAATATGATTTAGCATAATCTCCTTATATTACTGTTATAGCCATCTATAGTGAAGGGGAAACGCACCAAAATGGGTCCTATCAAGGATCCTTCTGTGCTCCAGCCTAGCTAACTGTAACAAAAAAGGTATGGAAGTTTTAGGCATGAGTGAGAAGATGGGAGTGTTAGTCTGTGATTCCATGAGTTATGTTAAGCTGTTGACGCTAAATCCAACTTCAAGAACAGTGCTTCGGATAAGTGTAATCCTCTCTCTCTCTCTCTCTCTCTCTCTCTCTCTCTCTCTCTCTCTCTCTCTCTCCTCTCTCTCCTCTCTCTCTCTCTCTCTCTCTCTCTCTCGCTCGCTCGCTCGCTCGCTCACACCACAACACACTACAACACACACACACACACACACACACACACACACACACAGTTGAGTGATAACATTGTATGTCCACGAACACACAGTTGTTGACTCTACATGAGTCGGCAGGTAGCCTAGTGGTTAGAGCGTTGGTCCAGTAACCAAAAGGTTGCTGGTTTGAATCCCTGAGCTGACAAACTAAAAATATGTCAGTCTGCCCCTGTGCAAGGCAGTTAACCCACTGTTCCCTGCATGCCAAAACCTTGGATGCTCTTCTCTGAATTAGAGGGGTTGGGTTAAATGCAGGAGACACATTTCAGTTGTACAACTGACTATATATCCCTCTATTCCACATCTTGACTAGAAATGTTTACTTATGTCCTTGGCTGTAGGACAAAACCTTTTGCCTATGATAACAAATTATTTGAAAATATACACTACATGGCCAAATGTATGTGGCACATCTCATTCCAAACTCATGGGCATTAATATGGAGTTGGTACCCCCTTTGCTGCTATAACAGTCTCCACTCTTCTGGGAAGGCTTTCCACTACATGTTGGAACATTGCTGCAGGCACTTGCTTCCATTCAGCCACAAGAGCATTAGTGAGGTCGGGCACTGATGTTGGGCGATCCAATTGATCCCAAAGGTATTCAATGGGGTTGAGGTCAGGGCTCTGTGCAGGCCAGTCAAGTTCTTCCACACCGATCTTGACAAACCATTATGGACCTTGCTTTGTACACAGGGGGCATTGTCATGCTGAGTCCCTTATGTAGGAAAGGGCCTTCCCCAATCTCTGACACACAGTTGGAAGCACAGAATCAACTAGAATGTCATTGTATGCTGTAGCGCTAAGATTTCCCTTCAATGGAACCAAGGAGCCCCAACAATGAACAAACAATCACAGACCATTATTCCTCCTCCACTAAACTTGACATTTTTTTTGTATATATTTTTTATTTAACCTTTATTTAACTAGGCAAGTCAGTTCAGAACAAATTCTTATTTACAATGACGGCCTACCCCGGCCAAACCTGGACGACGTTGGGCCAATTGTGTGCCTATGGGACTCCCAATCACAGCCGGATGTGATACCGCCTGGATTCGAACCAGGGACTGCAGTTGGCACTATGCATTCGGGCAGGTAGCTGTAACTGTAACGTAACAAAATGTGGAATATATATATATTTTTTGGGGGGGGTAAAAGATTCATGCTATATTTACGTGTTGTGTTAAAGGCATAGAATAGGATACACTTCACCCTATCAGAGCAAATACCAAGGCTATAGGGCAGGGTTCCCCAACTTGCAAAAATAAATAAAACACTTTTATTTTGATTGTTGGACATAAAAGACTGTAAAAACACCAGCAAATCAGCTTCATGTGGTTTTAATTTTGGAAATCTGTTAAAAAGTATTCCCACGCATAATGTCAACGTATACAAATGTATGCAATGTTTAAAAGTATTATGTTTTAGTCAAAGATCAAATCAAATTATATTGGTCACATACTCATGGTTAGCAGATGTTATTGCGAGTGTAGAGAAATGGTTGTGCTTCTAGATCCGACAATGCAGCAATATCTAACATGTAATCTAACAATTCCACAACAACTACCTTATACACACACATTTTAGTAAAGGAATGGAATAAGAATATATCCATATAAATATATGGATGAGCAATGACAGAGCGGCATAGGCAAGATGCAATATTATGTCTGTTTGGGCTTATTGCGTTCAATTTGCAGTCCTCAAATTTTTCGTAATTATGTTCCGGCCCCCTGACCATCCATTCAAGAAATAATCGTTCCGTGGCTGAATGTAGGTGATGATCCCTGCTATAGGGGCAATCATAGATAGATGTCGAACAATTAGGAGAATTCCACCTAAAGTAAGCTAAATAGTTATCACCCCTGAGCCTTAAGGTCAGCAACAAGTATGATACCATATATACTGTAATTTCCAGCCTTGATGAGATCAACAAACAAGTAGGCCTAATTGACATGTGGTCATTGGGGAAGTTGTCTAAATATTGTCTACAGTCGCCCTCCAGTGACAAGCAACAGGAATGACAGGCGAATATTGCTTGGCTAGTTCTCTTTTCTAAGTATTGTTTTGCTATTTAGAGATAGACCTGTCGCCTATTTTGCGTAGTGTAGACGTTGAAATGTCTCAAAACTATGACTGAAAATAGTGCAGTCCGGTTTATCAGCATCGGTGTCATTTTATTTGCCATGGACGTAGGCCTACACCAAATATTTTACACCAACAAATACAGTGTAATGATTAACTTATTTTCTAACAATAAACCGCTCGAGTCTCTGAGTCACATGGTGATTTTTGCTTCTCTCATGCTGCTTGGCACGCTGCCTAAAAGGGATTTTATTTTTCATGTTTCTTGAGGTCGTATCAACTTCCAACCTCGCGCAGGTTGTCTCGTGACCACATGATTGCTCTTTAGATACCTGGCGAGGTGAACATGAAAGTGAAAACAGCTGTAAACCCATGTGAAAACCCCTGGGCTGGTAGGCTACTCACTCACTGCTCCAGACAGTAGAGTTGCTCAGGTGAGTGAGGCTATATTACCTGAAATCTTGTGGTGTCTTTTGAATTGTGAAAGGGTATATTCTTGTAAACTAAATGTGTCTGTCTATATGTCTAAAATAAGAGCAGAGGATTATGCTATGGCAGATTGTTTTTACAGACTAGGCTTCATGCTTCATGGTGCATTTGTCATGCAATTGTTTAGCCTCTGCGTGCTAAGTATTGCTCTAAAAATGGTGATGTATAGGGCTAAGCAGAGACATATTTCAATAGATAAAGTTAACTTCCCTTTAAAAAAATACAGGCAATTTGAGCATGTTACTGCAAATATCAACAAATAGGCTCTCTCAGGAAAATGTAAGTTTGTTTTATTCATTAGTTTGTTATGAATATTCAAAAGCCAAATCAATTAGGTGGTACAGAAAATATTCAATGATTACCATTACAGCATAATTCTATACAGACATTTACATGTGTCTACTGTTTACAGACAAAGACATTTATATTAGAGAGTGAGTAGGCCTTCATGTGTTTTACTAATTAACCATTGCCTGCTGCCTCATTTGATTGTTCTTTGCCCTTGTCACACTGTCTGTCACTTCTTCCTCTGGACAGTACCTTCCTGTTTCTGTTAGAGGCCCTCGGACCAGTGCATACCAATAACAATGGTATTTTAGTGTAAACAAACTGTAATCCAACCCTGGTTGTCTGTACTCAGTCCTTCAAAACAAACCACCACTGGACCCAACAGCTAGTCCCTCTCACAGGGTATAGGTTGTTTTTTAGGTTTTTATTCTCAGTTTACAGATGTAGGAACTTAATTTTAACCAGTTTGCTACAGCAGGAAAATATTCCTGCAGGTACAGGAAATGTGAATTATTATGTGGATTATAATTAAATTATAATTTTCGTAAGGAAAAATTAAGTCTGAAATGTCAAAGTGGAAATTACAAACTTCAGAAACCTTTTAAAACTCAAATACACTACACATTTGATATTTTCTGCATTGCAGGAAAGTTCTCCTGCAACAGGGTGATCGAATTAAGATCCTACATCTGTACCTCTCTTACACATTCACGTCAGAAGTGGAAAATCCATTCTTATCAGTGACTCATGGTAATTACAGGTTATACACAATGTATCCATAATATGATTCTTATGCATGTAGGAATGCTACCCTTATTTTTAACTTGAGGTACTTTGCCAGGTCGGGTTGGTTACCGCGACGGCACACCCTTTCCCCCTTACCTTCCATAGAAAATGGCATGTTGGCTGTAAACATAAGCTTTGCTCCTGTTCCTGCTGACTGCTGTGACAGGCACCAAAAGTTAAAGGCACTTTTAACAACACATTCAACAGACAACTCCTTGCCTGAAACAAGGGACATTCAATGCCAAGCAGAGATCAGATGGCAGGGATTGGGGAACCTGGGGACATGGAGGAGGTGAATGAAGCTCAGGGTCTAGAGGGGGACAGATCCTCCCTCAAATCCACTATGGAGAGGAACGTGAAGACACAACCTGACGGCCCGGTGAAGGAGAAGAAACTGGGGATGATGAAGCAATTCAGGGAGAGCATCAAGCGGGTTGGAGAGAGGGGTCCTCTGGCCTCAAACAGCCAAGAGTCAAAGGACAAATCCAATTCAGAACAGGGGGGACATGGTATTGACCCTGAAGTGACCTCACCAACCCATCAGCTGCCACCCCCTCCCTCACCATGTAAGTTTTCCTCAGATTTGTCCCTCTGTCTAATTAAGTGAGTTATGAAATATGCTCTTGAGTCAAGAAATGGCTTCTCAAGGTCATGGGAAAAGGACGTCTCAGGAGACACAGAATGACAGTAGAAATGGCAGGAAGGACTCTCTAATTGGGAATTTCAGCTGGACATGAGCCAGTCTGAGCAGGGGGCTTTCATCATTACTCAATTACTGACATTCCTATCTTAATGAAGTTTATACAAAACTCGGAAACAGCTGCCAACCAAGCAGGATATACACTAACATAATTAACCTTTGTACAATAACACAGATTTTTTTAATGACGAATCTGACAGAAGCTGCTTAACTAGTTGTCAAGGTTGTGTGACTTCTTCTGTGTGTGCGTATGCGTTTGTGTGACTGTGCGACTGTCCGTGTGATTGTGTGTGTACGGTCAGCACACCTACTATTACACTGCAAAGTTGTTTAATTACTAGCATTATTCAATGTCATAGAGAACTTTCTCTTGCTCAGGTTTGAGTGCTGGGTCTCCTATGGCCTCTCCCCTGAAGGGTCTAGGTGGGGAGGGAGGAGAGAGTGCAGAAGATTCACTCCAGAAAAAGCACACCAGAACACGCTCAGGTACACCACTGTTTACCCAACCAACCAGAGCTTGTTCAATCAATGGTTGACAATAAATACTGTTCAAAGACAAGCACAAATACATATCATTTACTGAGAGAATTCTAGAGCGCTCGTTGGGATATTCTGAGTCTTTGTAAAGTCTTCGTAATCCGTAATCTGTCTTGTCCATCTATAGACCCATCGGCAATTGGGGACTCTCTTCTAAAGAAGGGGGCTTCCATTCGACGGAGTTTGCGACTTGTGGGGAATAAGAAGGACAAGGCCCTCAAACAGGAGCAGCTCCAGCCTGTCACTGAGATCACTGTGGATGAGAAGAGAGAGAAGGAGAGGGTAGAGATAAAAGAGTCATACATACTCCCAGAGATACCCCTCACACCCCTCTCAGGTGAGGTTCGTTCTCTCTCACTCATCCTCTTGTCCATTTTTATTTGTTTTAGCAGTAGAGATCACAAAATATATAATTTGTGATGTAGATCACTATGGCTGTGTCTGTGCAGTATGTGTGTATTAGGTATAACCGCATAAGCTTCTATGCATTAATGCCTTTACTCTGTTTGCTCTTACACTCCAGTGATGCAGATCAATAAGCTGATTGGGATGGAGGTGCTGGAGGAGGCCTATCTGAACCTCCTCTCCCTGTGCCAGGAGTTCCAGCAGGAGAGGGAGGAGTGCACGGAGGAGGCCTCCTCTATGGAGCTGGCCAAGAAGGAGAAGGACCTGAGGCTCCTTTACAATGCCCTGCTGGACAAGGTGAAGGAAATAGTGCGGGACTCCAACTCCTTTCCCTCTCGCAACAAGGATCTCTTGGTGCATGTGGCCCATGTCATCCAGGAGGAGGAGAAGAGGGAGGCAGAGCCTGGGGTCGCGGGCATGGTTGGGCCTGGGGGTTGGCGGGGGGCCTGGAGAGAGGCTGTGAGCGAGGGTGTACAGGCCACACTGAAGAGTGTTCACTTGGACAGGCCCGAGCAGAATACCTCCTGGCTGGCTATCCACCTGGGTATGCTGGGCAAGGCCATCGTGGAGGACTTGAAGAAGGTGAAGGGAGAGCTGCAAGGCTCTTACCCACCCAGCTTCAATGTGTTCAGCACCTATGTGAGCTGTTACCATGGTGCTGTCAGCCAGCACCTGAAGAGGCTTCAGCAGCAGGTGACAGATCTGAAGGACTACTACACCCTGCTGGACTGGATCATCAATCACTATGAGAGGTGAGGAAGACTTAAAGTCATTGTCTTGAGTAAGAAGTGTGTGTGTATATATATATATATATACAGTGGGGCAAAAAAGTATTTAGTCAGCCACCAATTGTGCAAGTTCTCCCACTTAAAAAGATGAGAGAGGCCTGTAATTTTCATCATAGGTACACGTCAACTATGACAGACAAAATTAGGAAAAAAAATCCAGAAAATCACATTGTAGGATTTTTTATGAATTTATTTGCAAATTATGGTGGAAAATAAGTATTTGGTCAATAACAAAAGTTTATCTCAATAGTTTGTTATATACCTCTTGTTGGCAATGACAGAGGTCAAACGTTTTCTGTAAGTCTTCACAAGGTTTTCACACACTGTTGCTGGTATTTTGGCCCATTCCTCCATGCAGATCTCCTCTAGAGCAGTGATGTTTTGGGGCTGTTGCTGGGCAACACGGACTTTCAACTCCTCCAAAATTTTCTATGGGGTTGAGATCTGGAGACTGGCTAGGCCACTCCAGGACCTTGAAATGCTTCTTAGAAGCCACTCCTTCGTTGTCCGGGCGGTGTGTTTTGGGATCATTGTCATGCTGAAAAGGACCACACCACGTTTCATCTTCAATGCCTTGCTGATGGAGGGAGTTTTCACTCAAAATCTCCACGATAAATGGCCCCTCATCTTTTCCCCTTTCCATGGATCAAGTCGTCCTGTGTCCCTTTGCAGAAAAACAGCCCAAACATGAGTTCTCACACCCCATGCTTCACAGTAGGTATGGTGTTCTTTGGATGCAACTCAGCATTCTTTTGTCCTCCAAACACGACGAGATTGGAGTTTTTAACCAAAAAGTTCTATTTTGGTTTGCATCTCTGACCATATGACTTCTCCCAATCCTTCTTCTGGATCATCCAAAGCTCTCTAGCAAACTTCAGACGGGCCTGGACATGTACTGGCTTAAGCAGGGGACACGTCTGGCACTGCAGGATTTGAAGTCCCTGCGGCGTAGTGTGTTTATGATGGTAGGCTTTTTACTTTGGTCCCAGCTCTCTGCAGGTCATTCACTAGGTCCCCCATGTGGTTCTGGGATTTTTGCTCACCGTTCTTGGTGATCATTTTGACCCAACGGGGGGAGATCTTGCGTGGAGCCCCAGATCAAGGGAGATTATCAGTGCTTGTATGTCTTCCATTTCCTAATACTGCTCCCACAGTTAATTTACTTTCAAACCAAGCTGCTTACCTATTGCAGATTCAGTCTTCCCAGCCTGGTGCAGGTCTACAATTTTTGTTTCTGGTGTCCTTTGACAGCTCTTTGTTCTTGGCCATAGTGGAGTTTGGAGTGTGCTGTTTGAGGTTGTGGACAGGTGTCTTTTTATAACTGATAACAAGTTCAAACAGGTGCAATTAATACAGGACGAGTGGAGGACAGAGGAGCCTCTTAAAGAATAAGTTACAGGTCTGTGAGAGCCAGAAATCTTGCTTGTTTGTAGGTGACCAAATACTTATTTTCCACCATAATTTGCAAATAAATTCATAAAATCCTACAATGTGATTTTCTGGATTTTTTTTTCTCATTTTGTCTGTCATAGTTGAAGTGTACCTATGATAAAATTACAGGCCTCTCTCATCTTTTTAAGTGGGAGAACTTGCACAATTGGTGGCTGACTAAATACTTTTTTGCCCCACTGTATATATATATATATATATATACAAAAATATGACTCAAGATGATGAGTAGTATTGTATCTGAGAGACACCATCCCTGTTGAACAGTGAGAAGGTAATGAGTAGTCCTTCATTGAGACCAGAGATGGAAGCTGAGAACATAGGCCTCTCCCTGGAGGAGGGTTTCCTGGACCAGCTCAAGGGGAAATACTGCATGCGGGCAAAGGTGAGGGATTGAACACTCCACTAAGAGACAGATGGATAGATGTTTAGGAAGAATTCAGGTTGAATGCAGGTACCACACTGATGAGCAAAATATAAGTTTTTGTAAAACTCTTCTAGTACTTTAGCCTTTATTCTTTTGCTTTCCATGTCTTTTCCAGGAGGACATGAGAGCTTCACTGGATAAAATATTAGAGATTGAAAATGAGGACATGTGGATAAAGAAACAGGCACCAGAGACTGACGATGAACACTTTTTTAAATCTGACATACACATGGATATCTGGACGGTATTGTTTTGTCATGATTTTATATAATGCAATAGCATCATATCTCCGTTAGAGGGCAACATTGCCTACTTAGTTACATTTTAATTATAGCGGCAGGCTACTAAGGCTACTATAACTCTGTAGGACTTGAAACTGATGTTGTTCTTTGTGTAGAAAGTTAAGAGCAATGCTGTAAACTCCAAGAGGATTGATGCAGACCTGGAGATGAGAATAGTCTGTTCCTGCCTAGAAGAGTTACAGCAGTTTCCCAAGCGGTATGCTCTGCAACAGTCCAGAGTCTGCTCTTTCTATCTCTATCCTAACCATTATTCACTGGAACATAAAACTGGACCTTGTCCTTTGTTTGTTAATAACTCCATGACATTATCTCTCCTTCACTCTCTCTACATCTCCATAGATTTGAGAACGAATTTAGGTACTGCTGTAACAGTATGGAAAACCCTTCACTTTGGGCTGACTATCAGATAACCTACATCAACAGCTTTAAAGCTCTTAAGTAAGTCAGATTCCTCTCTTCACTACATCTGGTCAACGACCCTGCCCTTTCCTCTGCCCTCAACACACTGTAGACGGGAATGTCCTGGACAACAGTTGATAGACAGTCAGTTCAGCTTTCCAGACACTTTGGGGTACATTTACCAAAGGATGGTGTGAATAAATAAAAAATAAGACCGCAGTCTAAAAGATTTACCTGAGAACAGAAGTCTTGGCTCAGAAGACAAAGTCTCAGCATTAAAGGAAAACTGGGACTATGAAATGACTATTTCACAGGCATTTCCTGGATCCCATACTAGGTCATTTAGCCTGCCTGCAAGATAAACATTAAAAAAATACACACCAATAAATGTTGAATTATGGTTAAATATGCATCTTATCTATCTTACAAACATACTCAAACACACTAACATGCAGGCACAGTGACACACTATATCATATTACTGTATAAATTACAGTGAAACTATTGAAGACTAAACCCAGCTAGCACATAACGTTCTCAGAACCATGTGTTTCCATGCTTCAAGATTGTTTTGATTAAGCAGACTGGGATATGTTCCGGGTAGCCTCTGAGAATAATATCGATGAATACACAGATACGGTAACTGAGTTTATCAGGAAATGTATAGGAGATGTTCTACCCACTGTGACTATTAAAACCTACCCAAACCAGAAACCATGGATATATGGTAGCATTCGCACCCCCTGGTTCGAATCCAGGCTGTATCACAACCAGCCATAATTGGGAGTCCCATAGGGCGGCGCACAATTGGCCCAGCGTCGTCCGGGTTTGGCCAGTGTAGGCCGTCATTGTAAATACGAATTTGTTCTTAACTGTCCTGCCTAGTTAAATTAAATAAATACATTTGCGCAATTTTAACCATGGCAAGGTGACTGGGAATATAGCTGAATACAAACAGTGTAGTTATTCCCTCCGTAAGACAATCAAACAGGCAAAACGTCAGTACAGAGACAAAGTGACGTCTCAATTCAACGGCTCAGACACGAGACGTATGTGGCAGGATCTACAGACAATCACGGACTACAGAGGGAAAACCAGCCACGTCGCTGCCACCGACGTCTTGCTTCCGGATAAGCTAAACACCTTTTATGCTCGCTTTGAAGTTGACACAGTGCCACTGACGCGGCCAGCTACCAAGGACTGTGGACTCTCCTTCTCTGTGGCCGACATGAGTAAGACATTTAAGTATGTTAACCCTAACAAGGCTGACGGCCCAGACGGCATCCCTAGCCGCGTCCTCAGAGCATGCGCAGACCAGCTGTTTACGGACATTCAATCTTTCCCTATCACATTCTACTGTCCCCAAATGCTTCAAGATGTCCACCATTGTTCCTGTTCCCAAGAAAGAGAAAGTAACTGAACTAAATTACTATCACCCTGTAGCACTCACTTCTGTCATCATGAAGTGCTTTGAGAGACTAGTCAAGGATCATATCACCTCTACATTAACTGACACCCTAGACTCACTTCAATTTGCTTACCGCCCCAATAGATCCACAGACAATGCACTGTACACTGCTCTATCCCATCGGAA
The DNA here is from genome assembly GCF_002910315.2 of Salvelinus sp. IW2-2015. NCBI lineage: Eukaryota > Metazoa > Chordata > Actinopteri > Salmoniformes > Salmonidae > Salvelinus > Salvelinus sp. IW2-2015. The sequence goes on along the minus strand of NC_036843.1, from coordinate 13,867,060 downwards.
CAAGAGGAATACCTATGTAAGAGTGCTGTTCATTGACTACAGCTGAGCCTTCAACACCATAGTACCCTCCAAGCTCATCATTAAGCTTGGGGCCCTGGCTCTGAACCCCGCCCTGTGCTTTCTGGGTCCTGGACTTCCTGACGGGCCGCCCCCAGGTGGTGAAGGTAGGAAACAACACCTCCACTTCGCTGATCCTCAACACAGGGGCCCCACAAGGGTGCTTGCTCAGCCCCCTCCTGTACTCCCTGTTCACCCATGACTCCGTGGCCATGCACGCCTCCAACACAATAATTAAGTTTGCAGACGACACAACAGTAGTAGTCCTGATTACCAACAATGATGAGACAGCCTACAGGGAGGAGGTGAATGCCCTGGGAGTGTGGTGCCAGGAAAATAACCTCTCACTTAACGTCAACAAAACAAAGGAGCTGGTCGTGGACTTCAGGAAACAGCAGAGGGAGCACCCCCCTATCCACATCGACAGGACCACAGTGGAGAAGATGGAAAGCTTCAAGTTCCTCTGCATACACATCACTGACAAACTGAAATGGTCCACCCACACAGACAGTGTGGTGAAGAAGGCACAACTTACTTACTGACTTTATTGTCCCCATGGTGAATTTTTGTTGCAGTGTCATGTACACATTTAAAGTGGCGTTTAAATACAAAACAAAATTGACAATACAACTTTCATACCAGTTACATACCAATAAAAAACATATTATCAGAAATAAAGAAAGAAATAATAACAGCACCTCTTCAACCTCAGGAGGGTGAAGAAATGTGTCTTGGCACCTAAAACCCTCACAAACTTTTACAAGTTCACAATTAAGAGCATCCTGTCAGGCTGAATCACTGCCTGGTACGGCAACTGCACCACCCACAACCGCAGGGCTTTCCAGAGGGTGGTGCGGTTTGCCCAACGCATCACCGGAGGCAAACTACCGGCCCTCCAGGACCCCTACAGAACCCAATGTCACAGGAAGACCAAAAAGATCATCAAGGACAACAACCACCCGAGCCACTGCCTGTTCACCCCGCTATCATCCAAAAGGCGAGGTCAGTACAGGTGTATCAAAGCTGGGACCGAGAGACTGAAAAACAGCTTCTATCTCAATGCCATCAGACTATTAAATAGCCATCACTAGCACCTTAAGAGGCTGCTGCCCTATATATATATATATATATATGACTTGAAATCACTGGCCACTTTAATAATGGAACACTAGTGACTTTAATAATGTTTACCTATTTCACATTACTCATCTCATATGTATATACTGTATTCTATTCTATTCTACTGTATTTTAGTCTATGCTGCTCCGACATTGCTCGTCCAAATATTTATATTTTCTTAATTCCATTCCTTTAGATGTGTGTGTATTGTTGTGAAATTGTTAGATATTACTGCACTGTTGGAGCTAGAAACCTAATTATTTTCGATACACCCAATAACATCTGCTAAACATGTGTATGTGACCAATAAAATTGTATTTGATTTTGCATACAACTTCCCACAACGTTCTGGAAATGGTACAGGATAGTTGCTTGGCTTTGGAACATTCTCAGCACATTTAAGAAACTTGACAAAATAACATTATTTGCCTGGTATTTCATTACTTTGACAAACATCCAAACATGGTTTAATTTAATAAACATTTTGGTATTGTTTTCGGAACATTCTCCAACTGGTTTGACATTGGGAATGCTCTCAAATAGTTCAGAGAAGGTTAAGAAACAACGTTCTCCTGTGGGAATTTCAATACAGGTTTCCTCATGGTACTATTTAAAGTAACATTTAAGAAAACATCTATATAAAAGAAAACACAAAAAAACATTAGTAACATAAGTAAATGTTATTGAAAAACATATACATATCCGTTCTCAGCGTCAACAAAACTCTCTATCCTTTATCTTGTTAAGTGTGTTCAGGTTTCTTGGCCGCGCCGACTAATTGGCCACGTCTGATCTTATTAAGTACTTGTTTCCTTTGAAATGGGGTCTGTTTGAATAGATTAAAATGAACAGATTTGTATGAGTTAAAAAAAACGAAGCTTGCTAGCTTCATCCTGTTGGTGCTGTAGACTAATTCAATGGATAGAGAACAGAAGACCACTGACACTGTCCCACAATGAAAATAAATGTGTTTGCATGATTAATGCCTAAGCAAATTAATTTCCATGGGTCCTATCTGTGCTTGGAGTTCAAAACAGTTAACCCAAACGAAGCTAGCAGTGTTCTTAAATGTCTTATTGAAACATTCAATAAAAGTTAAGGAAGTTATTTAAAAAACTCTAAATAACTTAGAATTGAATAATAAAATCTCCCAGAAAAACATTCAGGGAACCATAGTAAAAACGTTCTCAAAACCAACCTGCAACAAAAGATGTACATTACATTCTCAACAAAAAAAACTTAAGTTCTACTGGTCAAGAAATGTATGGCTTCGTTCCCAGAACCAATGGGAAACCAAAAACGTACATTCCCACAACTTCCAAGGAACCAAATGTGCTAGCTGGGAAGCTGTTTCCAGCCAACAGGCATCTCTGGAGTATAGCACTGCCTGTCTAAAGAGAGAAACACCACATGGTTTCCGGGAAACGTGGCTAGTGTAAGAGAATTGCCTGAGTAGTTCAAGCTCTAAAAATAGAAAGCCCCCCTCTCTCCACATTCAAAGAGCTGGTAATTTCACTGAAACAAGCAACAGCATGTCTCTGTCAGTAACAAAATTAGGAACACAATATTAGAGATGGACAGAAACAGTCAAAATTCTCTCCTGCAGATTTAGTTATTCATATTCAAGGAGACAGGAGACTCAAAATAATGATGGTCAGATATAACTTTATACTGTTTATCCTTATTTCCTAAAAAAAAACGCATACAGTTGAAGTCGGAAGTTTACATACACTTAGGTTGGAGTCATTAAAACTTGTTTTTCAACCACTCCACAAATTTCTTGTTAACAAACAATAGTTTTGGCAAGTCGGTTGGGATAGTCTCTTTGTGGCATGACACAAGTAATGTCTCCACAAATTGTTTTAGCAGACCAGATTATTTCACTTGATCATGTCACTGTATCACTATTTCAGTGGTGTTAGAGTTTACATCAGCTAAGTTGACTGTGGCCTTTAAACAGCTTGGAAAATTCCATGGCTTTAGAAGCTTCGACTGATAGGCTAATTGCCATATTTTGAGTCAATTACAGGTGTACGACTTTGGATGTATTTCAAAGCCTAACTCAAACTCAAGTGCCTCTTGCTTGACATCATGGGGAAAATCAAAAGAATCAGCAAGACCGGTCCACAAGTCTGGTTTCTGCATTGGGAGCAATTCCAAACGCTGAAGGTCCACCGTTGCATTGTAAAAACAATAGTACGCAAGTATAGAACACCCAATGGGACACGCATGGCCGTTCATAATACGCTCAGAAGGAGACGTGTTCTGTTCCTAGAGATGACGTACTTTGGGTGGCGAAAAGTGCAAAATCAATCCCGACAACAGCAAAGGACCTTGTGAAGAATGCTGGAGGAAACGGGGGTACAAAGAGTATCTTATTCCACAGTAAAAACGAGTCCTATATCGACAATAACCTGAAAGGCCATGCAGGCAAGGAAGAGCCACTGCTCCAAAACCGCCATAAAAAGCTAGACTACCATGGTTGCAACTGCACCATCGGGACAAAGATGGTACTTTTTGGAGAAATGTCTCTGGTCTGATGAACAAAAATAGAATGTTTGGCCATAATGAACATCGTTATGGTTTGGATAGGAAAACAGGGGTAGTCTTGCAAGCGAAGAACATCATCCCAACAGTGAAGCACGGGATGCAGCATCATGTTTGTGGGGGTGCTTTGCTTGCAGGAGTGGACTGTTTGCCCTTAAACAAAATAGATTGAGGGAGGGAAATTATGTGTGGATATATTGAAGCAACATGCTCAAGACGATGATCAGGAAGTTAAGCTTGTGGTCGCAAATGGGTCCTTCTAAATGGACAATGACCCAAGCATACTTCAAAGTGTGGAAATGGCGTTAAGGACAACAAGTAAAGGTATTGGAGTGGCCATGACAAAGCCTGACCTCAACACTATAGAAAATGTTGTGGGGCAGAACATGAAAAAGCTTGTGCGAGCAAGGAGGCCTCACACTGCACTCAGTGTACACCAGCTCTGTAAGGAAGGAATGGGCCAAAATGTCACCCAACTTATTGTGCGGACGAGGTGTGTTGGAAGGGCTGACCCGCATGGACGTTTTGACACCATAGTTAACAATGTGAAGGCAATGCTAACCGAACATACTGAAATTGAGTGTATGTAAACCTTCTGACCACTGGGGAATGTGATGAAAGAAAATACAAACTGGAACTAAATCATTCTCTCTACGTATTATTCTGACATTTCCCATTCTTAAAATAAAGTGGTGATCCTATACTGAACACTAAGACAGGGAATTCCGTTACTAGAGAATTAAATGTCAAGGAATTGGTGAATTCTTGAGTTCAAATGTATTAGCTAAGGGTGGTATTGAAACTTCCCGACTTCAACTGTAGTTAGCAGACCGCAAAACAGTGATCAGAAATTGTTAAACATGGTCTTACAGCACCATGTTCCTATCTAAACTGCGCCACGGTGCTGCGGCGCGCAGCTTTCCCCGGGACTGGCCCTCGGCAGAAGAAATTATCAGGCCTGTGGTAAGCGGGCTTTCCTTCCTGGGGTGAAGGTTTAGAGGAGCCAAAATGCAGCGCGGTCTAGTGTTTACCATGAATTCATAAAGAGAGACAAGTAAGTGAACACTATACACAAAATGAACAAAATTGTGAAAACCGAGACAGTCCTATCTGGTGCCGAGAACACAAAGAAGAGAAGACAACACCCACATCCCCAACACAAAACAAGCCACCTATATATGATTCTCAATCAGGGACAACGATTGACAGCTGCCTCTGATTGAGAACCATATTAGGCTGAACACAGAAACAGACAAACTAGACACACAACATAGAATGCCCACCCAGCTCAAGTCCTGACCAACACTAAAACAAGCAACACACATAAGAACTATGGTCAGGACGTGACAGCCTGTGCAGAGAAGCTCGAGATTGAAGGAGTTTCCCCCTTAGTTAACACAATCAACGTTTCCCTTTTACTGTGGGAATTGTGATTGAATCAACGCAATATTAGTATGTAGCCACGTGTGCACATTTGTACATATTCTTTGCTAGTTAGTGAGTTATTAGCCCAGTTATAGATCATTTGTAGTCAGCAATGGGGGAGTGATTGCTTCTTACAAGAGCACAAAACGTGTACATTTCTAGACATCTTTGAAAAGCAAGTCAGATCAAGAGCTTTTTTTCTTTCTTAAAAGGGCAGTGTTGTATTTTGAGACAGGTTTCAATAAGCTAAGTAGCCATTAGTCAGAGGGTAGCATAATTTGTCTGATTCTCTGTAATAATGGTATGGTAAAAATAATGCATTTTATTTTGTAAAGTGGTTTCTAGCATCAAACATCACCTAAATTTCAGTCACCTCCTTGTCCGAAGGACAAGTGGTTGAACAGGTTAATGTTAGCCCTGCATGTTTATTTCAAAAGTCTCATGGAATGTAAGCCTACATTGAACACCACACATTGGCTGCTACTGTAGGCTGAATGATAGAACAGCTATTTCCATGTTATGGGATGCATTTTCTCCATTGCTTTTGATGGTAGGCCACTCTTGTAGGCCTACATTATGATCATCCACAGTAGCCTAATTGGCTACTGTCTGAAACTGTAACTTAAAGCGGGTACAGCCTCGGGGTTCACAGTAAACGCACACTGGAATTTGCACAGAATCTTCAAGTTTGCACTCAGCAGAGATTAAATTTGCTCAGTGCCCCCCAAAAATGAAGTGAACATTGCTTACAACCCCTGTTGAAACCATTCCCTTGGTCTGTTTCGCAATTGTTCGGGAAGTCTCGCAATGTGGCGCCTCTGGGTTTAGAAACTCTGTCGCGTAGGTGTGTATGCATGATAACCTGACCTAACCTCAGACCTGTTTCATTTCCCTCTTTCTCTTCCTCCAGGGAGCACATGGAGGGTTACAGAGAGAGCTGCCCGACACAGGTGGACCATCTCAGCAGAGAGGTGGATGGCTTGGTCCATAGACTGGTCCAGGGCCTGGAGGACCAGTTTAAGAATGATGTCAGGGTAGGTGAGGGGGGGAAGTTTGATTGACCTTTGGTCTTGTCCTCATTCTACAAATACCCCTAAGTTGAGCAGTGTGTTGAGGTGATTGACATCTTTCCTACTTGTCTCAGGTGACCTGGAAGTTACTTAGTTTGGTAGTCTACTGATTTCTTTGCACACGTTTCTGTAAAGGCTTTCTCTCAATCGCTCCTGCTGTCAATGTTATGGATGGGTGAACAAACAAATAAATTAATGAATGAACAAATTAGTGAGTGAATAGATGGGTTAATATGTGTCTGTTTTCTTTTTCCAGCCTTACCTCAGGAGAATGATGACGAGGAAGTGGCTCTCCACAGATGAGGACTTTCAACAGCTGTTGAGCAGGACAGAGAAGCTGGCCCAGCGCTGTTCACAAATGAGACATCCATATGTACAGGTTAGCAATGGGGAAGTGCTGTTCATATTGTTTTAAATGCAGGATATACTATACCAGTCAAGTTTTAGAACACCTACTCATTCAAGGGATTTTCTTTTTTCCCCTATTTTCTACATTGTAGAATAATAGTGAAGACATCAAAACTATGAAATAACACATATGGAATCATGTAATAACCAAAAAAGTGTTAAACAAATCAAAATATATTTGAGATTCTTCAAAGTAGCTACCCTTTGCCTTGATAACAGCTTTGCACACTCTTGGCATTCTCTCAACCAGCTTCATGAGGTAGACACCTGGAATGCAGTTCAATTTACAGGTGTGCCTTGTTAAAAGTTAATTTGTGGAATTTCTTTCCTTCTTAATGCGTTTGAGCCAATCAGTTGTGTTGTGACAAGGTAGGGGTGGTATACAGAAGATAGACCCTATTTGGTAAAATACCAAGTCCATATTATGCCAAGAACAGCTCAAATAAGCAAAGAGAAATAACAGTTCATCATTACTTTAAGACATGAAGGTCAGTCAATCCGGACAATTTCAAGAACGTTGAAAGTTTCTTCAAGTGCAGTCGCAAAAACCATCAAGCGCTATAATGAAGCTGGCTCTCATAAGGACCGTCACAGGAAAGGAAGACCCAGAGTTACCTCTGCTGCAGAGGATAAGTTCATTAGAGTTACCAGCCTCAGAAATTGCAGCCCAAATAAATGTTTCACAGAGTTCAAGTAACAGACACATCTCAACATTAACTGTTAAGCGGAGACTGCATAAATCAGTCCTTCATGGTTGAATTGCTGCAAAGAAACCACTAGTAAAGGACACCATTAAGAAGAAGAGACTTGCTTAGGCCAAGAAACACAAGCAATGGACATTAGACCGGTGGAAATCTGTCCTTTGGTCTGATGAGTCCAAATTTGAGATTTTTGGTTCCAACCGCCGTGTCTTTGTGAGACGCAGAGTAGGTGAACGGATAATCTCTGCATGTGTGGTTCCCACCGTGAAACATGGAGGTGTGATGGTGTGGGGGTGCTTTGCTGGTGACACTGTCTGTGATTTATTTAGAATTCAATGCACACTTAACCAGCATGGCTACCACAGCATTCTGCAGCGATACACCATCCCATCTGGTTTGTGCTTTGTGGGACTATCATTTGTTTTTCAACAGGACAATGACCCAACACACTTCCATGCTGTGTAAGGGCTATTTGACCAAGAAGGAGAGTGATGGAGTGCTGCATCAGATGACCTGGCCTCAACAATCACCCGACCTCAACCCTATTGAGATGGTTTGGGATGAGTTGGACCGCAGAGTGATAGATAAGCAGCCAATAAATGCTCAGCATATGTGGGAACTCCTTCAAGACTGTTGGAAAAGCATTGCAGGTGAAGCTGGTTGAGAGAATGCCAAGAGTGTGCAAAGCTGTCATCAAGGCAAAGGGTAGATACTTTGAAGAATCTCAAATCTAAAATATATTTTAATTTGTTAACACTTTTTTTGGTTACTAAATGATTCAATATGTGTTATTTCATAGTTTTGATGTCTTCACTATTATTCTGCAATGTAGAAAATAGTAAAAATAAAGAAAAACCCTTGAATGAGTAGGATGTGTCCAAACTTTTGACCGGTACTGTACACTCAAGTAAGCGAGGTAAATCATGCCCCTGATGATCCATAGGAAGTTGGAGTTACTGGAAAAGACCCGAGAATTTCCTGACCTTACCATACTGGAACTTGACCATGCATAGAATGGAACATTATTTGAGTTGATGTGGCAATAGGAGTAAATGGCAGGAAAAGAGGGGGAGGAGGATGGGTGTCACTCAGATGATCAGTCATGGCAGTCACTTGAAAGCGAAAGAATAAACAGAAGACTTTCATGTCTATTTGTAATCCCTTTCTCTGGCCTCCACTGTGCCTGGCCTGTGTTCCTCTGCATCAGATGTTTGTGAGCAACTTGCACTACTATGTGGTGAAAGAGTATGTCTCCCAGCTGATGAAAAACAACTACTCCTGTAAGAACAGGAAGCATGACAAAGCAGCCACCAAGATGAGGGTGCAGTGGGATGAACTCAATGATTTGTTTGAGGAAATGGTAACACTTCTTAATCCTGAACTACAAACTGAATTGTGGCCAATTTACATCCACACAAATTGTACTTTTCATGTTCATTCAACATTGTCTAAAATTGTAAATACTACAGTACATAAATTTGTCTCAGCGTTATGTCTTTGTGCTTTGAGGAATGCTACTTTGAAAATTCAGTGCTGTCATAAACAAATGACATGTGTTATTACCATTCATGACTAGTAGACACACTCATAATAATTTCCTCTTGTAGAAGACAACACATGACTGGCTCCACCCAGTAGGAGACCACCTGAGTAACATAATTGGGGAAAAGAACAAGAGAGACATAAAGAACCACCTGAAACATTTAGTAGCGGACTACCCAGACATCAGGTAATCCTGCATCTTCCTGTGGCCACATCTTGTATCTGTTGATTTTGGTGATTTTTTTTACAAAATATAATCAGAGTAAAAACAGATCATATGAATTCTACTCTGACTGTTATGGCCCTGAGAAGAACAGCAGTGGAAGATAAAGTCAGCAGTGTTCATCAGACAGGGGAAGGGTGTTGACTAGGCAGTGACAGATTGAGAGCCAGATAGTGCTGCTCCAAATATGATAGAGAGCCGTGTTGAATCTCAACAGCAGGATGTAGGAGGGGCAGGACCAGCCGGGAGAGACAGAGGTGGGAGACCCCCGATGAGAAGTGAACTCTTGTGCCTGGTTTCTCGGAATAGGGCTTTAAGTGCTGTACTTTCCCAGGCAATTACCCTGGTCTGGGTTTTTGTGAACCATTTAATTCGATTTTTTAATTTTAACTCTAGTTAACTTCTCCAAAGCAAGATTGACAGATTATTATTTGTATTTATTTTTTTAAATTGTATTATCTTAAAATATATATATATATATATATATTATTATTTGTCATGACAGCCCCATTAACAAAATTGAGTAGCTAGCTGATTTGGTTCTGGGTGTTGAGATTATGGAATTTTAGACCAATTCATTTCACAAAACATTTGACGGTTCATTTCTCCTGCTGATTCTCCAAGAGTGATATTCTGTACCCTCTCTCCCCTCTGTCTGCAGTAAGAAGCACCTATCGTCCGTGCTGTACTTCAGGGGCTTGGTGCGGGGCAGGGAGAAGCGGGTAATCCTGCAGTGTCTCACTGAGCTGAAGAAGAAACTAGGAACTGCAGGGAACACTGGAGATAAAAAAAGAGGCCTCTTCATTGATATGCAGGTCACCATCACCAATACAAACTGTCTGGCTGACATGCCTTTCTCCTGCCTCTCCTCTCTCCTGCCAGACAGCTAAACTACAGGCCTAGATACAAGAGCCTACCACAGAGATGGTAACCTAACCAAGCTGTCTGAGAAGGCCTGAGGAGGCTTATAAAGAACATACTGTAGGATTACCAGTATGATCACTACGCAAAAAGCAAACATAGTCTAATGATTATTTAAATGTGAATGGACCTTTACATGGTAAATCTTGTTCATGCAGTCAGAGGTTATTTAAGACACCTCATTGATTAAGCCTTCTTTTTTTATATATTGTCACTTTAGCCCACTGTTGTTGCAAAAGAAAGCTGAGAACATAATTAATAATGGGCCTGATGCTAAATGAACTCCATGGTCGGGCTCAAACTGTATGTTCAGTGTTGAATGAACTTTACCATTGATTTACCTATTTTCAAGCTATTCAAATGTGTCGCTGCAGTGCACATATTACATGTCAACATAGAAAAGACTCCCTTAGAAAGTCCCACAGTCCACTGTCCTGTTGTTTTGTGGTCAAAACAAGGTTTCAAAATATCTGATAATGTCATTTAACCACAAACAAATACACGAATACAAGTTTCTCCCGTTGTTAGGGAAGTGAGAGTTTTTGTTCCCCTCTAATACTTTTTGGCCACATTGACAGGGCAGCATGCAACACAAAGGTTTGTACTCATGTGTCTGCTGTCTAGTATGAGTATAGATGAAGTCGATCACAATAAATTCATCCAACATCAACTGCAGGGATGGGGAACTGGCGGCCCGCAGCCCGCTTTTTGTAGAATACATTTTCAACAACAAAAAATATACAGTACCAGTCAAAAGTTTGGACACACCTAATCATTCAAGGGTTTTTCTTTATTTTTACTATTTTCTACAATGTAGAATAATAGCAAAGACATCAAAACTTTGAAATAACACATGGAATCATGTAGTAATCAAAAAAGTGTTAACAAATCTAAACATATTTTAGATTCTTCAAAGTAGCCACCCTTTGCCTTGATGACAGCTTTGCACACAATTGTTTACAGAGAGATTATTTCACTAATAATTCACTGTATCACAATTCCAGTGGGTCAGAAGTTTACATACACTACGTTGACTGTGCCTTTAAACAGCTTGGAAAATTCCAGAAAATGATGTCATGGCTTTAGAAACTTCTGGTAGGCTAATTTACATCATTTGAGTCAATTGGAGGTGTACCTGTGGATGTATTTCAAGGCCTACCTTCAAACTCAGTGCGTCTTTGCTTGACATCATGGGAAAATCAAAAGAAACCAGCCAAGACCTGACAAGTCTGGTTCATCCTTGGGAGCAATCTCCAAACACCTGAAGGTACCACGTTCATCTGTACAAACAATAGTACGCAAGTATAAACACCATGGGACCACGCAGCCGTCATACCGCTCAGGGAGGAGACGTGTTCTGTCTCCTAGAGATGAATGTACTTTGGTGCGAAAAGTGCAAATCAATCCCAGAACAACAGCAAAGGACTGTTGTTCTCGGAAGGACTGTGCCTCTCGGAAGCCCATGGATGAATCCCGGTTTCAACTGTATGGCATCTAGTGGGCAAGCGGTTTGTTGATGTAAATGTTGTGAACAGAGTGCCCAATGGTGGCAGCGGGGTTGTGGTATGGGCAGGCATAAGCTACAGACATCGAACACAATTGCATTTTATCAAGGGCAATTTGAATGCATAGAGATACCATGATGAGATCCTGAGGACCATTTGTCGTGTCCTTCATCCGCCGCCATCACCTCATGTTTCAGCATGATAATGCATGGCCCCATGTCGCAAGGATCTGTACACAATTCCTGGAAGCTGAAAATGTCCTAGTTCATCCATGGCCTAAATACTCACCAGACATGTCACCCATTGAGCCCGTTTGGAATGCTCTGGAATGATGTGTACGACAGCGTGTTCCAGTTCCTGCCAATATCCAGCAGTTTCGCCCAGACATTTTAGAGGAGTGGGATAACATTCAACAGCTTGATCAACTGTATGCGAAGGAGATGTGTCGTGCTGCATGAGGCAAATGGTCACACCAGATACTGACTGGTTTTCTAATCCACCCCGCTACCTTTTTTTTAAGGTATCTGTGACTAACAGATGCATATCTGTATTCAGTCATGTGAAATCCATAGATAAGGGCCTAATGAATTAATTTCAATTGACTGATTTCGTTATATGAAATATAACTCAGTAAAATCTTTGAAATTGTTGCATGTTGCATTTATATATATGTTCAGTGTAGAATAACCCAAGGTTAGACTAGTTAGAAGGAGGCAGGAAATCATGTGGATGCAAGGCTCGTATCATTTGGTATTGGGGGACGCATCCAATTTAGGTGAAAAGAGGTTAATTAAATCACGGCTTGCTTGAGCCTGGGGAGGGGAGGAGCCTGTGGTTTTAGAAAGGGTGAGGGAAAAGGGGGTTAGCAGGTGTCTGAAAAAGCCCCTTTGAGAGTTTGCAGATGCAGGTGTAAGATTTGCAGAAGCGTCCGCGAGAATATAAGTGTTAGGGGTGTGGTTAGGAACACAGATAGGTTATTAGGATAGGATTAGAATAAGGATTAGGATATAAAAATACTGTATGTTTTTGTGGAGAAGAGTCTCTGGGCTTGCTTGAAGAACCTCTTGTCTGCTGAAAGATTTTGCTGTAGCTTTTTAGCTTAAGATACATTTAGATTTGAATTATACTTAGTTTTTATTCTTAGTGTTAAAGTAAAGTTCTAGAATAAATCCTTAAGGTTACCTTATTGATATAAGTTTTAAAGTAGCTGTTAAAGCTTTTAGACACCGACTGAAAGACGGATCATCCTGAGGGGGGCGACAAAAACTGTTTATAGTTGTAGTCGGTAAGAAACCATTTTTCTTGTAATTTAATGCTGTGCTTATCATAAAATTGTAATAGATAAAAAATATTGCATTGGCAGTATAAGGGTGCTGAAGGTATCTAATCCACTTAACTTTTGCTTATCACAATATTGATTGATTTAACTGGGACTTTTTATGCCTGTTTCTGGAATTTTGAATAAACTTGCTTTAGTGTTCTGAAACCCTGTGTCATCAAAGAGTCATACAAGTGCATGTCGTTTTACTCTAGGTTTCTGAGATTGACTTCATTGATTGAGGATTTTTAGCATTGGTTAATTCGTCCATTGTGAACCCGAGTTGCTGGGATAAAAGAACCTGAGACCGAACTATAGGTACTGAGTGCATTGGTCAGCGTCATAAGAGGGGTGATTCTGGGCTTAGTCAATCCACGAAATAGTGGCCTCTCATAGTGGGCTATGGTGGAAGCTCTGGCCTGGACGATCCTGAGAAGGCGCCAGGTGGAACGAGAGCGAGGCAGCATAGGCACTAGGCTCTGAGGATAGGCCACTTTACTATATGGCCCTTACTGTTGAGTTTGAGGAACAGTCCCTAGCTGTAAACTAGCTCAGTGGTAAAGCAGAGCGGCATCTATCAGATCTGGGGGATTAATGACAAGGGATAACTGACTGCTATTGGGTAGGCAGGGTCGAGTTGAGTTGTTAATTTTGAAGAGGTGGTATTTTAGCTTTGACACTCCAACAGCACCCTGGAGAGGCGCACTGGGAATGGACAAGCAAAATATTTTGCGCCCCTGCCTTTTACAAAGTGGGCACTGCTTATCACAGGGCGGCATCAGCGCTCACCTAAAAACCCCATATGCCACTGGTTGAGAGAAATTGTCATTGTTTTGGGGCAGAATTATGTGAGGTTTTATGTTTTGTTGTTGGAGGTGCGTCTTGTTCAGTTTAGCTCAGAAAATGTGGCCGCCTAATCCTGCCTAATGAGCGGGTCGGCCGTGGTCTTATGCAACCATACCAAACATAACATGCTGATGTGAGTATCCCGGATTTAAGTGTACTATATTATGTCTAGTCTATGAGACCAGGCTGCCACGCGAGCCCACCCTGTCCTGCTGCAGCCTATAAATGGAAGTGCTTTTACGATTTGTAAACGTGATCTGTCCTGTCGGGAGAGTAGATCTATTCCTTTCAGTTCACACATATTTTTCTATCTGGCTTTAGCAGGTAGGTCTTTATTACATGCTTTCTTTTGCCTTTACATACTGAAAGTTTACTTATGATGTCAAATGTTTTCATTTACAAAATATACTTAGCAATTATATATATATGCCGACTGTATTTCTAACCTTTTACCCAAATTTTGTTAAGGGTAGATAGAGATAATGTGACATAAAAACGCCTTTAAATATTGTAGAGTACCCGGAGGGGTGTGGCCAGACCAAGACTCGAACCCTGGTCAAGCGATAGTCAAGCCAATACTTCAACCGTTATGCTAAGAGGTCCAAACCTCTTGCTGAGGTTGCTAGGTGTTGGGTTAATGTCGCTACAATATTTAACAATGCAGCAGATTGAACACAATCAGTTTATAACACATTGCAAATGCAGTAAGTGACCATCTGTCTCTGACTGTCTCTCTGTAGCAATGAGGACCCTGCGGACCAGAAACACCTCCGAAATAGGATCCACTAAGCCAGAATCTCCAGTGGAACACAGTGGAAAGACAACATCAGCTGGAAGAAAGTTTAAACATTTTACACTGCCCCCTATCCTTAGACGGAATTCCAAGAGTAACAGCAACGTCTCCTTTCCAGATGTACCCAACACATCCTGTCTTATAGCTGCCCCCCAGAAGGGTGAGTGAAACCTACAATGAGTTCTCCCCTTCTATCTGTAATTCCATCTCTTTTTTTACATTTTATTATTCCTAGGTTATCATAGGTTATCATAAAAATCCCAGATATTAAATGTAAATTTTTCTCATGACTGATTTTTTTGTTTATCACATCTGTAAATAGTTCTAACCAGTGATGTTAAAGTACTTTAAAGTACTACTTAAGTAGTTTTTTCGGCTAGCTGTACTTTACTTTACTATTTATATTTTTTGACAATTTTTACTTTTAATTCACTACATTCCTAAAGAAAATAATGTACTTTTTACTCCATACATTTTCACTGACACCCAAAAGTACTTGTTACATAATTAATGCTTTGCAGGACAGGAAAATTGTCAAATTCACGCACTTATCAAGAATACAGGTGGTCATCTGGTCTGTCAGATAGAAATGCCTTGTTTGTAAATAATGTCTGAGGGTTGGAGTGTACCTCTGATTATCCGTACAAATTTTAAAAACAAGAAAATGGAGCCATCTGCTTTGCTTAATATAAGGACTTTGAAATTATATATGCTTTAGCTTTAACTTATGATACCTAAGTATATTTTAGCAATTACATTTACTTTTGATACTTAAGTATATGTAAAACCAAATACTTTTAGACTTTTACTCAAGTAGGTAAGTATTTTTTTGCTGGGGGACTTTTACTTGAGTAACTTTATATTAAGGTATCTATACTTTTACTCAAGTGTGACAATTGGGTACTTTTCCCACCACTGGTTCTAACATGTCGTACGTACATGTTTTATGGCAAATAGTTTAGACACTGTAAACACTACACTGTTTTTGTTGTCTTTTCCCTCAGAGTTGTTGACTTTTGAGCAGAACCTTGAGAGAAATTGCCTGTCTGCTGCTGGCCAACAGCTGATAGACAGAGAGGAGCATCTATATGGACAGATCTCAGAAGTAGCTCAGCCAACCACAGAGAGAGAGAAGAAGGAGAAAGAGCAGCTCGCCAGAGATCACAAAGGCCTCCTCAGCCACATAGACCTGGCTGTGAAGAGTTCCCTCAGTCTGGACGAAGACAGTCTGGAAGCTCTGAAGTCTGCAGTGAAGGCTATCCTACAGGAGGAGGAGCAGGATAGGCGATGGCTGAAGCAGAAGAGTAAACGGCCTTCCTGGAGGCCCAGTGAGTGTAGACGTCACCACGACACTGTCATCCAGAGCCTGGTGGAGGAGTGTATGGTCAATGCCGAATTGCCCCCTGAACAGAGCAACAAGCTACGCTCCTCCCTGCAGAGGGACATCTGTGGGAAGGGCAGACGCCTACAGGAGGACCTGCTGAGGGTGGTAAAGGATGTGAAGGGCTGTTACCCAGAGGACATGGATATCTGCAACCTCTATGGAAGAATTTACCACCAAGCCTTCAGTGCAGGGATGAGAAAGATTGCAGAGTATGGGCTGGGCATGGTTGACTGTTCTTACCTCCTGCATTGGGTGAATGTTGCCTACCCAGAGTGAGTGATATCTTATTTTTGTTTGCTTATTCAAATACTATATAAGGAGGTTAGGAGATGTGACTGATTAACATAGTAACTCCTGGTTTTTGTCTTAGGATTCTACAAAATCTGGAACTGACCAAGGCGATTAACCCTGAAGCGTTGGGAAAGCTGTTGACTGAAGAGTTAACAACACAACTGGAGAATCAATATCTTACTCACCAAGAGGTAAATATGATTTAAATAAAAATGTCTCCTGCAAATTGGAGCACAGCTTTCTGACCCATGTGTTAATGTTTTCGACCAGGAAAATATTAGCTTTACCCACCTAGATGTGAATAATTGATTGTAGATCATAAAAAAGTTACGTATACAGTAATTATCCCAGAGATAAATATATCCCTTGTTAGATAATGAATTGTTTTGTTTATGCTCTATTTTCAGACAGAGGTGCAGACATTGATCAACAAGGTGCTGAATGTAGAGGAGCAAGCCTGGAGGGAGGGATCTGTGCCAGAGCTCAGAGACAACTGTTACTTTAGCCCCTTGGCCATTGATGTCATTCAGGTAGACATCATATAGGAAATATTTGGCATCTTCATGCCTTTATTGCTCTTACTATTCAGTTAGTCACAAATTACGTTGTTTATTTCAACAGAGATTCATTTCAAATGGAAAGGTCACTTATTCTCCATCTTTAACCAGCTCACTTTCTATTTCTCTGTCCCTTTAGTTTGTTAATGCTGCATTCGAATCAGTAGAGACAGTTTTGGGAGACACGTCCAAAGTCCAGATGATTGCGTGCCTGTTGAAGGACTTCTTGAATAGGTAATATAAACTTTTTGCAGGACAGAGTTGCATGTTATGAATCATGAAGTAACAATGCATTGTGTTGTATTCTACTCCAAATACTATCAAATCAAGATGATCTATTACTAATGTACCAAATTACACACTTCCAGCTACAAGAAATTCCAGGAGAAAGTTCTCAAGGGAAGCAACAATAGAAACAGCAGAACTGTGATAATGGCCAATCTTTCCTGTGTTGAACAATTTAGGTATGTTTTATTTTCTCTTTATGTGATGTGATGTCTAAATTGATAGGACCACCATGACAATTTAGTCATTTAATTTGATCAAATCAAACTTTATTTGTCACATGCGCCGAATAAAACAAGTGTAGATGCTTATTTCAAGCCCTTAACCAACAGTGCAGTTCAAGAAGAGTTAAGAAAATATTTACCAAATAAACTAAAGTAAAAAATTATTAAAAGTAACACAATAACATAACAATAACGAGACTATAATACAAGGGATACTGGTACCGAGTCAGTGTGCGGGGGTACAGATTAGTTGAGGTAATTTGTACATGTAGGTAGTGGTGAAGTGACTATGCATAGATAATAAACAGCGAGTAGCAGCAGTGTACAAAACAAATGTGGGGAGGGGGGTCAATGTAATAGTTTGGTGGCAATTTTATTAATTGTTCAGCAGTGTTATGGCTTGGGGGTAGAAGCTGTTAAGCAGCCTTTTGGTCCTAGACTTGGCACTCCGGTACCGCTTGCCGTGCAGTAGCAGAGAAAACAGTCTATGACTTGGGTGACTGGAGTCTCTGACAATTTTATGGGCTTTCCTCTGACACTGCCTATATAGGTCCTGGATGGCAGGAAGCTTGGCCCCAGTGATGTACTGGGCCGTACGCACTACCCTCTGTAGCACCTTACAGTCAGATGCCGAGTAGTTGCCATACCAGGCGGTGATGCAACCGGTCATGATGCTCCCGATGGTGCAGCTGTTGAACATTTTGAGGATCTAGGGACCCATGCCAAATCTTTTCAGTCTCCTGAGGGAGAAAATGTTTTGTCGTGCCCTCTTCACGACTGTCTTGGTGTGTTTGGACCATGATATTTCATTGGTGATGTGGACACCAAGGAACTTGAAGCTCTCGACCCGTTCCACTACAGCCCTGTTGATGTTAATGGGAGCCTGTTCAGCCTGCCTTTTCCTGTAGTCTGCGATCAGCTCCTTTGTCTTGCTCACATTGAGGGAGAGGTTGTTGTCCTGACACCACACTGCCAGTTCTCTGACCTCCTCCATATAAGCTCTCATCGTTGTCGATGATCAGGCCTACCACTGTTGTGTGGTCAGCAAACTTAATGATGGTGTTGGAGTCGTGTTTGGCCACGCTGTCGTGGGTGAACAGGGAATACAGGAGGGTACTAAGTACACACCCCTGAGGGGCCCCAGTGTTGAGGATCAGTGTGGCTGTCACGCCCTGGCCATAGAGAGGCTTTTATTCTCTATTTTGGTTAGGCCAGGGTGTGACTAGGGTGGAAATTCTAGTTTCTTTATTTCTATGTTTTCTATTTCTTTGTGTTTGGCCGGGTGTGGTTCTCAATCAGAGGCAGCTGTCTATCGTTGTCTCTGATTGAGAACCATACTTAGGTAGCCCTTTTTTCCACCTGTCTTTGTGGTAAGTTAACTTTGTTTAGGGCACATAGCCTTTAGCTTCACTGTTTGTTTTGTAGTGTTTATTGTTTTGTTCGGCGTCTTGTCTAAATTAAGAACATGTACGCTCACCACGCTGCACCTTGGTCCTCTCCTTTCAACAGCCGTGACAGTGGCAGACGTGTTGTTGCCTATCCTTACCACCTGGGGGTGGCCCGTCAGGAAGTCCAGGATCCAGTCTGGGTTTCCCTTTGTAGTCCGTAATAGTTTTCAAGCCCTGCCACATCCGATGAGCGTCAGAGCCGGTGTAGTAGGATTCAATCTTAATCCTGTATTGACGCTTTGCTTGTTTGATGGTTCGTCTGAGGGCATAGCGGGATTTCTTATAAGCATCCGGATTAGTGTCCCGCTCCTTGAAAGCGGCAGCTCTAGCCTTTAGCTCGATGCGGATGTTGCCTGTAATCCATGGCTTCTGGTTGGGATATGTACGTACGGTCACTGTGGGGACAACGTCGTCGATGCACTTATTGATGAAGCCAATGACTGAGGTGGTATACTCCTCAATGCCATTGGATGAATCCTAGAACATATTCCAGTCTGTGCTAGCAAAACAGTCCTGTAGTGTAGCATCCATGTCATCTGACCACTTCCGTATTGAACAAGTCACTGGCAGTTCCTGTTTTAGTTTTTGCTTGTAAACAGGAATCAGGAGGATATAATTATGGTCAGATTTGCCAAATGGAGGGTGGGGGAGAGCTTTGTATGCATCTCTGTGTGTGGAGTAAAGGTGGTCTAGAGGTAGTTTTTTTTCCCCAGGTTGCACATGTGACATGCTGGTAAAAGAAAATTAAAACTGATTTAAGTTTGCCTGCATTAAAGTCCTCGACCACTAGGAGCGCCGCCTCTGGATGAGCATTTTCTTGTTTGCTTATGGCCTTATAGAGTTGGTTGAGTGCGGTCTTAGAGCCAGCATCGGTCTGTGGTGGTAAATGGACAGCTACAAATAATATAGAAGATAACTCTCTTGGTAGATAGTGTGGTCTACAGCTTATCATAAGGTACTCTACCTCAGGCGAGCAATACCTTGAGACTTATTTAATATTAGACATCGCGCACCAGCTGTTATTGACAAAAAGACACACACACCCACCCAGATAAAAAAACATGTTCCTTATGGAACAGCGGGGACTGTGAAGCAACACAAACATTTGCACAGACACATGCATACACACACACATACACATACATACGATAACATACGCACTATACATACACATGGATTTAATAATGTAGATATGTGGTAGTGGTGGAGTAGGGGCCTGAGGGCACACAGTGTGTTGTGAATGTATTGTAATGTTTTGGCAGCAGCTAATGGGGATCCATAATAAATACAAATACCCCTCGTCTTACCAGACGTATCATCTCTGTTCTGCCGGTGCATGGAAAATCCCGCTAGCTCTATATTATCCGTGTCTTCCTTCAGCCACGACTCAGTGAAACACAAGATTTTACAGTTCTTAATGTCCCGTTGGTAGGATAATCGTAATCGTAGGTCATCAATTTTATTTTCCAATGATTGCATGTTAGCAAGTAGAACGGAAGGCAGTGGGAGTTTACTCGCTCGCCTACGGAATCTCAGAAGGCAGCCCGATCTGCGTCCTCTTTTCCTCTGTGTTTTCTTCACGTAAATGATGGGATTTGGGCCTGTTCACGGGAGAGCAGTATATCCTTCTCGTCGGTCTTGTTGAAGGAAAAAGCTTCTTGCAGTTCGTGGTGAGAAATCGCTGTTCTGATGTCCAGAAGTTATTTTCGGTCCTAAGAGACAGTAGCAGCAACATTATGTACAAAATAAAATTTTAAAATAAGTTACAAACAACGCAAAAAAGCTAACAAAATAGCACAATTGGTCAGGAGCATGTAAAATGTCCGACATTCTCTTCAGCACCATCTTATTAAGCCATTCTACCTGTATGATTCCACACAGGGACTATATTGTGAAGAAAGCAGATCTCTTCCCAGTGGATATAAAGGAATGCTGTTTGTCCATAGTAGCTGATATGAAAAATTGTGGCTACAGATCTTTAACAAGCTCCATACACAAGGACCTCAAGGTATTGCTGACTTACACATCTAAAATCCAGGCTTTGTGAAAAGTTTGACTTTGCATCTGAGGAAAGGAAGTAATATAAAGTGGAATGTACCTACTAGCCTGTCATTGGTCTTGATATTGATATGTTGTCTATCTGCCTCCTCCTCTACACACACACACACATAAACAAACACACACACACACACACAGTCTCAGTACAGCAGTCTGGGTACGCCCATATGGTTGGAGAAGAAACAGGTGTTTGAGAAGCTGTTGGAAGGAATTAACAAACACACCCAGGATGTTAGGGGCTTGACTGACTCCTGCCATCAGGTAAATTGATTGACAGAGCGATTGAAAGATGGAATGGCTGATTTATTGATATATTGAGAAGTTGATTGATTGAATGAATGGTTGGATGGTTATGCAGGAGCTGCTGGGCCAGCTGCACTTGGAGCTGACAGTGGAGTACGTGAGGAGGCTACTGAAGAGGAAGATCAAGCTGAGAGACAAAAGGATGCAGGAGCAGGCGGCCAGGTTGGTGTGTGAGGATGGCCAGAGACTAAACAAACTGTTCACTGAAGCGGTGAGAATACACATACACACACACACACACACACACAGACACACACACACACACACTGGAAATAACATTGTGACTGTTTTCACAGGGTTCCAGGGAGGAGTGGCTAAGTGACATCCTGCCCAAGATTGCTGAAGTGCTGAAACTCCAAGACATTTCCTCCATACAGCTGGAAATAGTAACTCTGAGTCAAGCTTACCCTGATCTCAGGTTGAACTTTCATACTTCTTACTCACATAACTGTTATTACACAACACTGTAGCTATGAGATTTTGTATCTCCTTTGCATACTATGTAGTGATGGCTGATATTGATACAGAAATAATTCAGGTTATAATGCTAAATTCAGTTAAAGTTCATTGCACAAGGCCAATAACACACTGCAGATGATTCTGTGTTTGCATTGTACAACCGATGAGCTCACCCTTTTCCCCTTTGACCCGCAGTGACGTCCAGGTGACCGCCCTGCTTAGCCTCAAGTCCAACCTTTCTGCCTCAGCTGTGAAGAGGATAAAGAAGACCCTCCTGGACATCCAGAACACCACCAGCTCCCAGGATGGCCCGTCGTTTTTCTCCAAGGTATAGGATTTCCACTAGTTACCACTAGCATTTTGGTCTTAATTTAATGTTAGGGTTAGGCATGAGGTTAGCAGTGTGGTTAAGGCTAGAGTTTTAAAATCATATTTTAACACGAGAAATTGTAAAAATGGGTGTGGTTTATGATTTTGTGGCTGTGATAACTAGTGACGACAGGTCAAATGATTGTTGAACACTCTTGAGTCAAGTCTGTAGTGTTAACCATGCAATGATAAGCTGTACTGTATTAGATTGTCTTTTGTATATGGGCATTCTTAAAGGGACTTATTTCACATTGCTGTACCTTATGAGCTTTTGAGGGTGCTGTGAAGAGTAGACATTTAATATATTGATATAATACGGTTATTTTAGGTTACTGCAGTTTTTTCCTCCATGAGAATACTGTGTTCTTATAGATTTGTATGTTGTATTTTGCATGTTGAATTATTTATGTAATAAAAAGGACTATGCATTACGTCTGTAAGGCACCTCTGTATAGTTCTCTGTCATTTCTTCTTCATGTTCACACTTCAAGTTTGAGTGTTTTCTTCCTTACTCAAGGATTTCCCTCAAATTGGTTAGTCAACCATTCTAAGTCATTGTTACTATTTTGTCAACGACAAGGGGAAGTATACACACTAAGTACTTGTCTAGCCGACTGTGATTTGTTTTGTGTATCAGTTCCAGGTAAATGCTCACTTTACCAGTAAGCTGCCTATTACTTTGGAAAGAGGAAGGAAACAGCATTAACAGGACAGGCTGCCAATACTTCCAGGTTAATGTCTCTAGCTCCCCTGGAAGACTGTCAGTGTTTTGATAATATGTTGTGATAAGGATTTAAGGGGAAACACCAGACCTTGATGATAATATCCCCTGGGATACTATTGAGGAAGCATGTACAGCATTAACAGCATTGTTAACAGTTTTTCAAGTGAGTCAGGCTGCCAGTTCTTCCAGGTTAATGTCTCTAGCTCCCCTGGAAGACTGTCAGTGTTTTGATAATAGGTTGTGATACGGATTTAAGGGGAAATACCCCTTGAGTGTTGAAATGGTTTTAACACAGTCAACTTGTCATCTCTGGCAATCGTTGGAACATACAGCCTGCAAAACATAATAATTTATAATCATAATGATTACCATGATCCAACAATGATACATGAGATTTGATTTTATGTCATGCTCATTGTAATGAAAAAAACAATATCATTACTGATTGCAAACAGCATAAGAAGAATAGAGAAACTCACTTGAGTTCATTGCAGGTGTTGAAAGTCTTGAAGAAGTGCATTGTACCTGACATGACATACCTGCACAGTTTAGCACATTCATTCAACATTGTGCCTGGTCAAACAGTTATAGACCATGAAACAGTTGTGGGACTAAGAAAAAGCGAGACCTAACTTTTTATGAAGTCCTGTAGCTCTTGCCAACAGACTATATGTGCCATGAGCATCAGAGTTTGGCTCATCATCTTTGCTCTTTGGAGCACAGAATTGATGCACTACGCAGAGGAAGAAAAGAGACATGGAGAGAAATGTCTTAGTATAGACTTACAGTGATACACTGTATAATCTCTGTGCACATCCCTGCTGGTTGAAGTAACTGAATGACATCCTGATGCAGGCGGATGAAGGCATCTTCCCCAGACACACACCTCTCTAACTGACTATTCATTATGAAGGATCCTCCTCAGTGATGTAGAGCTGTCTTCCTAAGGTGGGTCAGAAAGAAAGAGAGAGAGACTCAGGAGGTGTACTGATAGACCGAAATGAGTTAAATATTATATTCACAGGAACTGCTTGGAATATTATCACAAATATATGTTTAAAAATCGATACATGTTAGAAATCTAACCCTCAAGAAGTAGAACACCTGTACTGATTTGTTAGTTTTGAGATGACATTAATGATCCTATACGTGATTCACCTGCACAGTGGCCAGTAGTTGCCTCTCAGCCTGTGGGAACCAGTCTGTCAGAAGAAGGTCAACTGCTTGGAGAGCCTCATTCCAGAGGTCAGGGTGTCCTAGCAGCTCCTGACTAGAAAAATAACCCAAAACATGTAATTGTTACACTGAGTACCTTGAGTATCTGTGTAGAACACAGTAAAGACCTCCTTTATTTTACTAGGCAAGTCAGTTAAGAACAAATTCTTATTTCCAATGACAGCCTACCAGTGAACTGCCTTGTTCAGGAGCAGAACAACAGATGCTTACCTTGCCAGCTCAGGGATTTGATCCAGCAACCTTTTGGTTACTGGCCCACCGCTCTAACCACTAGGCTACCTGCTGCGCCATTGTGCCAACAATCTGGAAGATCCGGTGTAGACAGTCAAACGTACACAGATGATAGCAAGCAATCAAATGCCTCAGCAACTCAGCCTCTTTGAGCAGGGGTATTAACCTCAGAAGCTCCCCCGGCATAGTTCTCTGCACCTCCTTTAGGTAGCACTCCAGTTGATTCATAGTGTCCTCTGCTGGCAGTTTAGGGAAGTTTTTGTCCACAGACGCCTCCATATGGTGAAAGTACCTTTGGAGAAAGTTTTCTGAGTCTGTATCGTCCTTCTTCTGAGTCTCACGGCACAAAAAACGAATTACCATTATTATACCGTACATGTACTCTAAGTTGATTCAATATAAATTGAATAGTGATTGTTTTGGTCATAATACATTACATTAAAATAACTAATTGATCCCAAGCGATGTAGACATATCTTCTTGCTTTTGGAACAAACATGATGAATGACAAACAATAGGTAGACCATAGTAAGAATCTGGATCTCACCATCTGCAGGTAGTGTACTGTTCCTCATCAGAGGACTCTCATCCTTCCTCCTTACTTTTTCTGGTCATCAAGATTAATCTCTTCATGGTTCTCTTTTGGGTTGATTGTCTGACACACTGATTGCCACAAAAGGTACCAATGCTGAACTCAACTGGTCCTCAGTCAGAATCCAAGTAGGTAAATATTATGATGTAATATCTTGAGGGGATGGAGCAGGTGCATGTACAGTAGTACAGATGAGGAATACTGTAAGTCACAGTTTGTCAACCAACCACCAATGTCCATACAAGAGGCTGTCTGCCGAACTATGTACAGTAGAGCTGGAGCAGGGAATTCCCCCTTTTTCCATTAGTGACACTCCACAGTCATGGTGTTGCTTTCAGTTTCTGTGGCTGCATTGTACTGGATGCCTGCCAATATAACATTACATTTTGTAACAATAGACTCATTATGAGGACTGTTTTTAACGATAATCCTGTTAATAGTTAATAGGACTAACTGATGATAGGACACAATACATTTCAAATGTGTTTGAAAGATAAACATGCAGGAGGTTATTTATTTTTATTTAACTAGG
>NC_036843.1:13824392-13836892 GCF_002910315.2 Salvelinus sp. IW2-2015 | reverse complement strand
CATTCTTGGTCAGTTTTCCAATGAAATGTGCAGGACTCAATGGTGGTCCATTTGAAAATGATTCTTATAAGTTATTTATAGTTTTTGTGGTTTGATTTGTGTCCAGGTTGAGGGCAAGGGAAATGGAATCAAGACGGTCATTGTCAACATGACTGATGTTGCAAAGGCACTGAGTCGGCCTCCAACATGTAAGTTGACCTCCCCACTCCCATAGTGTTGATTCTAAAATGGTTACGTTGACTCGCACCATACATTGATATGTTACCTAACATTTAGTGAAGTGAAGGTATCTGTTGTGTGCATAACCATCCATTAGATTAGTGGATGTTGATTGCAACTCATAACCTCTTTGCAGATCCGACCAAGTTTTTTGGTTGTGAGCTTGGTGCGCAGACCCAGTTTGATGCAAAGAATGACCGCTTCATCGTCAACGGATCCCATGAGGCGAACAAGTTGCAGGATATGCTTGACATATTTATCCGTAAATTTGTGCTGTGTCCTGAGTGTGATAACCCTGAAACCGATTTGGTAAATATTTGATGAACATATTTGTCCTTTGTGGTTGGTGTTTGAGTAGTGTTGTCAAGAGTGGGACAGGAATTAAATGTGTTGAGTGCATTTATATGTGGGACTTTGCAAAAGAATTTGACCTTTTTTATATCAAAGCCACAGATGTTGGTCAGTTATTTTGCTGGTAGTGTTTCTTCCTTTTTTTAAATCATGTCTTTTAGTTCACTCCCAGTGTTATGTCCTTGAGGCGTGTAGATATAATAACGCCCTGGTCATGTTTTTATGTAGATTTATTTGACATCCTGCCAACTTGAATTGTGCTATATCTGCCTTTTTGGGTCCTGCTTGTGCATGTCCCAGCCATTTGGGATCTCATCTGCTACATCATACACAGCAGTGAGAGATCAAGTGTCTTTCTCCTGCAATGCAGTTATGGTCTGTTTTGGGTATGTGATTGCTTGTCTATTATGGGTGGTATAAATAGTGATTATGTTGGTTGACCTTTCATTGCAGCATATCAATCCTAAGAAACAAACCATTGGTAACTCCTGTAAGGCCTGTGGGTACCGTGGCATGTTAGACACTCGACACAAGCTCTGCACGTTTATCCTCAAAAACCCACCAGGTAAGCACACAATAAGAATTTGCCCATGACCGGTTTGTTTTTCTTATCTTAAAGTCAAGTCCGATATGTGGCCTGTTGAGTGAAAGCGCCAATGGCTTTTTTCAACAGAAAATGAACCTGGATCTGTGAAGGAGAAAAAAGAGAAGAAGAACCGTAAGAAGGACAAGGAAAATGGCTCTGGCAGCGGAGAGGCTGGGAACCATAACGACATAGATGCCCCTGATGCCGTGGTGAGTATCCTCATTAATGTGTGCAAGCCATGTCAGTTTAAGTTCTTAATGCTAGTGGTTGAATAGGGGGAACCAACCTCCATCACCACTCTCCAAGCTATTATTGTTCTGAAGGACTAGTCTGTCAGTAACCCAAGCCTGTCTGTCTAGCAGCTATTGATCCCTTGAGAACGTGTGTTGTGTATCAGGACGGTGATGATGATGACGACGAGGATTGGGCAGAGGAGACCACGGAGGAGGCACAGAGAAGAAGAATGGAGGAGATCAGTGCCCATGCCAAAAACCTGACCCTCAGTGAGGACATGGAGAAGACCCTGGAAGAGAGGGTCAACATATTCTATAACTTTGTCAAAGTAAGTTGTGCCTGAAATCAATTACAAGGACAATGAAAGTCGGTGATCCATTGTGAAAATTTCTCATTGATATAGGGGTATAATGAGAGTGAATGTTTTATGAAGCCGAACTAGAAGTTTTGACTGGCCATAAGTCTTTTTTCCCCCCTATTCAACACAGCAATATTTGTGCTTCTTAGGGGTTATTTTGAAAATCATGTTAAAAGCTTTCTCACTGGTTATTTTCTCCAGCAAAAAAGGGAGGATGGCGCTATTGATGCAGCAGATAAGGAGATCTTGGCAGAGGCAGAGCGTCTGGATGTGACGGCCATGGGACCGCTGATCCTGAGCGAGCTACTGTTTGACGAAAACATCCGTGACCAGATAAAGAAATACAAACGCCATTTCCTTCGCGTGAGTCTTCAAACCCCCATTGTTACATTTGACCTCTGTCATAACCTCTTACCACTGGTAATGTGTTCAAGAGGGGACAAAGTTGACCAAAACCTTGCCAAATTGATTGGTTTTGTTACTTTTTGTCTTTAGTTTTGTGTGAATAATAAGAAGGCCCAGAAATACCTCCTGGGAGGATTTGAGTGCCTGGTAAAGCTGCACCAAGCCCAGCTGCTGCCCCGTGTGCCTGTCATACTGAAAGACCT
Organism: Salvelinus sp. IW2-2015; assembly: GCF_002910315.2. Taxonomy (NCBI): domain Eukaryota; kingdom Metazoa; phylum Chordata; class Actinopteri; order Salmoniformes; family Salmonidae; genus Salvelinus; species Salvelinus sp. IW2-2015. The sequence goes on along the minus strand of NC_036843.1, from coordinate 13,834,536 downwards.
GTATGATGCTGATCTAGTGGAGGAGGATGTAATACTGTCCTGGGCAGAGAAGGTGTGTGTGTGGTTAAACTTGTACGTGCTCTCACACACAGTTCAATACAGCTGCATGTCAGACTGATCACCTTAATACCTAGTTTCTTGTAAAATATAACTTTTTGTCATTAAAATTTCTGTTTGCTCCTTCTCTGTGAGTGTCATTGCTCATTACTTTATATATTTCAGGTGTCTAAGAAATATGTCTCTAAGGAACTTGCCAAAGAGATCCATGCGAAGGCAGCTCCTTTCATCAAGTGGCTGAAGGAGGCGGAGGAAGAGAGCGAGGGCAGTGAGAAAGAAGAGGCAGAGGATGAAAATGTGGAGGTACTGGTCAGACTGTCCACTGATATATTTTCATAGCTTGCACAGTTTATACTTTGTGGTTTGAGTTGGGCTACTAGGATATGCTTAGTGAACACCGGCCAAACCCGGACGACGCTGGGCCAATTGTGCGCCGCCCTATGGGACTCCCAATCACGGCCGGTTGTGAATGGGTGTCTAGTGATGCCTCTAGCACTGAGATGCAGTGCCTTAGACCTCTGCGCCACTCGACTGATGAGTGGCTGAGAGAGATTGATGATTGTTAGACTTCAGTGCGGCTTTTGACATTAACGATCGTGGTCTGCTGATGGGGAAAACGCATGTTTTGGCTTTACACCCCCTGCTATATTGTGGATAAAGATTTTCTTGTTGTAACAGAACAGAGGGTATTCTTTAATGGAAGCCTCCAACATAATCCAGGTAGAATCAGGAATTGCCCAGGGTAGCTGTCCAGGCCTCTTACTTTTTAATATCTTTACTAATGACATGCCACGGGCCTTGAGTAAAGCCAGTGTGTATATGTATGCGGATGACTCAACACTACACGTCAGCTACTACAGCGACTGAAATGACTGCAACACTCAACAAAGAGCTGCAGTTAGTTTCAGAGTGGGTGGCAAGGAATAAGTTAGCCCTAAATATTTCCAAAACTTAAAAGCATTGTATTTGGGACAAAACATTCACTAAACCTCAACTAATTCTTGCAATGAATGTAGAAATTGAGCAAGTTGACTGTCATGGTCAAAACATATTGATACAACAGTAGGTAAAATAGGTAGAAGTCTGTCCATAATAAAGTGCTACTCTGCCTTTCTAACAACTATCAACAAGGCAGGGCCTACAGGCTCTAGTTTTGTCACACCTGGACTACTGTCCAGTCGTGTGGTCAGGTGCCACAGAGGGACCTCGTAAAATTACAATTGGTCCAGAACCGGGCACCCCGGCTGGCCCTTAAATGTACACTGAGCGTTAACATTAATATGCATGTAAATCTCTCATAGCTCAAAGTGGAGGAGAGATTGACTTCATCACTACTTGTTTTTGTAAGAAGTGTTGACATGTTGAATGCACCGAGCTGTCTTTCTAAACTACTGGCACACAGCTCGGACACCCATGCATACCCAACAAGATATGCCACCAAAGATCTCTTCACAATCCCCAAGTCAAGAACAGACTATGGAAGGTGCACAGTACTACATAGAGCCATGGCTACATGGAACTCTATTCCACATCAGATAAAATTAAATGATAATTCCTGAGTGGCGCAGCGGTCTGAGGCGTCGCTACAGACCCAGGTTCAATCCCAGGCTGTGGTCACTACTGACCGTGACCGGGAGACCTGTGAGGCGGTGCACAATTGGCCTAGCGTCGACAAGGTTAGGTAGGGTTTGGCTGGCCGGGATTTCATTTTCCCATCGTGCTCTAGTGACTCCTTGTGGCGGGCCGGGCACCTGCAAGCTGACTCTGATAGCCAGCTGGACGGTGTTTCATCAGACACATTGGTGCGGCTGGCTTCCGTTAAGCAAGCAGTGTGTCAAGAAGCAGTGCGGCTTGGCAGGGTCGTGTTTCGGAGGACGCATGGCTCTCAACCTTTGCCTGTCCCGAGTCCGTAGGGGAATTGCAGGGATGGGACAAGACTAACTACCATTTTGGATATCACAAAATTGTGGAGATACAGGTTTGAGTTTTGACGCCAGTATAATGCACAAATAAACACTTATTTTCCATCCTGCTCTCTCCTCAGGTTGTATATGATTCTTCTGCTCGGGAACTGAAAGTGGAGAACGTAAAACCGGACAAGCCTGACGAGGAAGAGGACTACTTTGATATTGATGCAATTTAAACAAGGAGGCCATTTTGAGAAGTTGTAGTTTTGAATCACATTTTCTCATCCTGCCAAATTGCCAGCCCTACTCTCCTTTTCACACAACCTCACTGCTTTTGTTAACATAGCGCTATTAGTCACTGCACATTAACTCTGTAATTGAGACATTTGATTTATGCGATATTGGTGTATTTTGGGGATTTAGTTGACTGCACACTAATTGTTGTAGTTTTTCATTTGCATTTTTTTCCAGTCATTAAATGTTTTGCTATCCACAACTGTTATATTTTTGTTCAATTTAGTCACAGATAAACAACCTTTGGTTAATTGTTAGATGGGATTCTTGAACTTGTCTGAGATAAGTGGTGTATGTGTAAACTACATGCCCACTAGGGATGTCACTGAACACTGCATTGGTATTCCCTCCTTGACAAGTCAGCAGTGCCATCTCGGCAGATATTGAATACAAAACTGTTTTGAAATAGGAGAGCACAGAAAACACTGGAATTATGACACATCAGGGTGATTCCTTATCCCGGTTGTTTTCAGTATATTGTATATTGCAACAGCCAATCCAGTCATAACAAAGCTAATTTTGGAAGCATGAGCCCCGACTCATGGTTTCTGTAGGTAAGGCATAAACTTTATTTCCAATCTGTCATTGTGAATCACTGAGCAGTGATAGTGCTACCATCACTGTCTACTGAGCGCCACAATGAGCGCTAAGGGGTCGCTGGTTTCCTCACGTCTTTGCTGCCATTAGACGGTAGTGATCTCTGAGGCAGTGATGGCATTGCGGACCAAGTCTTTTCGGTGAGCTGCATCCTTTGGCTCCCAAACAGCTCTTCGATTAAATGCTTGAAAATAGCCCAAGAACCAGGGGAAACCGTGCACACAAAACCAAAAAAGGCGTCTACCATTGTCAGGTCGTGATGCACGTTGAAATAAAATTTTACCTAGACAAATTTCGATCGCCTGCATTTGTTTGCCAAATGGACTAGATTGACGTGCTCACTTTGTTTCTGCAGTGAATCCTCTTAAGAAAATGATTTTGTAATGTATTTGCAGATTATCGTTTTGAAGCTTAAAAAAGCAGTAGCAGTACGCAAATCGGGGAGCCAAATAAAAGGCCCTTTAGCCGATGCGATTCGGTTCCTAACGTTCACTAAAAAGAGCCATTCGTTCGCGAACGACCCATCACTATCAGACAGGATTTGGGCCGATCCAACAGAGCCCGTGAGTGGTAGCCATTTTGCTCCCACCTAAAACACTAGTTTCATTCGGAATCGAAGATGGAGAAGATGGAAGAAATAGAACCGACAGCAAGTCCAAAAGCTCAACAATTTTGAAACCCAGGAATACAGACGGATATCAAGGCACACACGGACAACATCGCAACAAAATTGCGATTTTGGGAGCGGTGACATCTGAACCTTCCGCCGTCCACTATGAGTAGCCTAGATTGGAGTCGATCAACCTCTGCTTAGTTCAATTTAACAGCCAATGTATTGTCTTTTTTGCAATGAAAAATAGTTAACATACTTAATTCTGAACATAAAGGACGATAGGGCGAATGCCCTGCTGCCGAGGAGCGTTATAGGGAAATACATGTCATTCAATTCTGTCTGCGTCTTCGTGACATCTTGAGACAAATTTGGATTGGATGGACCGATGTTGAGACAGTTGCCGAATTCATGGTTTGTGTCCAAAGGCAAGAATACAATCGCCTCCCCTCGTATTGCCAAAGGAGGTGCAGAATATACGGAAATAGACAACATTTAATCGAGAAAATGTCAACAAAAACTCCTCTACCTACAGTCAATGAGAAAGAGACAGAGAGCGTAAGTAAACTGTTATTATTAGCCAGTTAGAGGTGTTTTGTCTCTGACAATAGAAAGTAGGCCTAACCACGAAACTATTTTCCTTACATTGTATCATATGGTTTTACATACTGGTTACATTGTATCTGAGTGTTCGATACATTGTGTCACGCGGGAGACAGGCATATGTTCGGCACAAACAAAATCCTCTACTGTGCACGCCCTGGCTGTAATCTCATATGTTGCTTGATGTCACGCCAGATGCTCTGTTTGGTCTGTGGATAGTGATAAATAGCCTACTCATTTGTATCTCCATCCAAACAACCTTACCCGTTAGACTAGGTTCTGACTGGTTTTCAAGTTCTATTGCTTGCTCTCAATGATATAGGCTTACACTGATATTTCCCACCACTTCTAGTTCAATGACAATCGTCTGACCGTTTTCATTCTCGCTCAGAGTATCCGGCAAGCAATGAAAAGACACCCCATCAGTGTAGTAAGTAAGGACTTTTTAATAGAAATCTCAGTAGGCTACCTGTCATTTTAATTTAGCCAAATTAGGATGATGCCTCTCTTGGAATGTATTTTTATTAATTAGATTTTGATTTCATGCAGTTGTATCTAGATGCTCTAATACTCTTTATCCTGTCATTCATTCTGGTTCATAAGAAAGGAATATTATATTGAGGAAACATTCCAAGGGTATATATTTTTTTTAAAGTGTGACCTACTTAATGCAGTTTATAAGGGAGGTGAATTGTTCTCACATTTAGATATGTTGTTAGTGGATCACAACAGAAAGTAAAGCATCCCTGGCATTCCCTGCGAGTGATAACATCACTGTAACCCAGTGTTATAGTTGGCTATACTGGAAGTCTAGCCTTGTCCAACAGACTGCGGAGCGCAGCGTTCTGTCTGGTTTACGAGACCTTTGGACATCTGCTGAATCTAATGCATTCTTACTGGTAACATCCTGATCAATGCAAACATCAGAATCATTTTAATCTATATTTTTCCTTTTCATCCAGTTCAGCGCTGTACATCTTTTCCCACAACTCCAACTGTCTGTGGTGTAGCTGTGCGGCCAAGTAACCACTGATGCTCAGGTTAGGGGCGGGGTTGTTAGGGCGGAGCAGGGCGGAGTTAGAGAACAGAGCAGGCCATGCTAATGGAGCTGACCTGGGTTGGAGTCGATACTGACCCATAGAAAAGTATCAGTCTGATTTTGGGGTGGGCTTTTAACCAGGGTCAGAACATCAGTATGCTGTACATACACTTGATAATCAGGCTGCACTAGTCAGTCACCTACACTAAGCTTTCTTTACCCGCTTGGTTAACTTGATTATAATCTGTTCAGTAAAGATTTAATTAACAGGAGAGTTGTTTTGGAACCTTACATTGGATGGAATCCCAAGCATGAGCCACTGCTAGTGCAGAGATGTTCCACTCCTTTGTCTGTCTGTCCGTCCGTGAGTCCATCCACAGCACGCTGTTCTACTCATGTCTGTCTGTGTATGTCCACAGCATACGTCTCACAGCAATGGGCGCCAGGAGGTCACCGCTCGCTCCGTCCGCACCCGGAACTCTGGTGCCGACGAGCAGCCTCATGTGGGGAACTACCGACTCCTGAAGACCATTGGGAAGGGCAACTTCGCCAAGGTCAAGCTGGCCCGTCACATCCTCACTGGCAGAGAGGTGAGAGGAGAGACTAGGCCTGCAGCAGGACAGGCTGCTGTAGCCCCTTTCTGGTTTACCTAGCTTCACTAGTCTATTCTTTCCCCTCTCAATAGCGTTGTTCTTGTTGTGCAAATATGAATTGTATCTTGTTCACAAGTGGGGGACATAAAAATAAAAGATAAGTAATGTTATGTGTGTGCTGTGTTGATCCCAGTGAAGGGTCCTCAGAGCATAATTGTTTACACACTTTGTTTTTGCTCTCTCCTCAGGTGGCGATAAAGATTATCGATAAGACACAACTGAACCCAAACAGCCTTCAAAAGGTAAGGATCCTCCCTGTGTGGCTGTGATTCCCAGTACACTTATTGAGGTTGTGTGACAAAATAGATAATTTATCGTGGCTGTGTAACCGCTGACCTGTGTAGTTTTGGCCCTGTGCCTGTGCCCTGGTGGTGGTTGTGGCCAGTCAGAGGACATTATTGATATGACTGATGTGCTGCAGCAGACAGGGTTTGACAGACAGACAGAGAGCATGACCAGGGCTTACCCAGGGTGATGGTGTGGTCGTTGGTATTCTGCCTGCCCCACTGAAACTCAGTAAGCATCTCTCTCACTCGCTGCTTAGCTGTAGTTTCCATCTGTTTTTCCAAAGCACCATTGATTCGGTGTTTTGTATTTAAAGTCAGGTCCTTTGACATAGGCTGTGCTAAGTCAACAGAAACTCTGAGTAGGGCACTATAAAATCAGCGTTGTGGACAGAATCATGGAATCTAGACATTAAAATGGAATTCAACAATATAAAAAATGGATTGAACTTCAGTAGGAAATCAACCACTGAACAAAAATATAAACTCAACATGCAGCAATTTCAAAGATTTTCTTGAGTTACAGTTCATATAAGGAAATCAGTAAATTTAAAAAAATTAATTAGGCCCTAATCTGTGGATTTCACATGACTGGGCAGGGGTGCAGCCATGGGTTCGCCTGGGAGAGCATAGGCCCACCCACTGGGGAGCCAGGCCCAGCCAATCAGAATGAGTTTTCCCCATAAAAGGGCTTTATTACAGACAGAAATACTTTTCATCAACCCACCCCTCCTCAGACACCCCGCAGGTGAAGAAGCCAGATGTGGAGGTCCTGGGCTCTGTGGTGGACATTCCTGCAGTCAGTATGCCAATTGCAACCTCCCTCAAAACGTGGGACATCTGTGGCATTGTGTTGGTTGTGTGACGAAACTACACATTTTAAAGTGGCCTTTTATTGTCCCCAGCACAAGGTGCACCTGTGTAATGATCATGCTGTTTAATCAGCTCCTTGCTTATGCCCCACCTGTCAGGTGGAATGATTATATTGGCAAAGGAGAAATGTAAACACATTTGTGCACATCATTTGAGATAAATAAGCTTTTTGTGCGTATGGAACATTTCTGTGATTTCTTTTTTTCCAGCTCATGAAACATGGGACGAACACTTTACATGTTGCGTTTATATTTTTATTCAGTATAAATACACTGCTCAAAAAAATAAAGGGAACACTTAAACAACACAATGTAACTCCAAGTCAATCACACTTCTGTGAAATCAAACTGTCCACCTAGGAAGCAACACTGATTGACAATAAATTTCACATGCTGTTGTGCAAATGGAATAGACAACAGGTGGAAATTATAGGCAATTAGCAAGACACCCCCAATAAAGGAGTGGTTCTGCAGGTGGTGACCCCAGACCACTTCTCAGTTCCTATGCTTCCTGGCTGATGTTTTGGTCACTTTTGAATGCTGGCGGTGCTCTCACTCTAGTGGTAGCATGAGACGGGTCTACAACCCACACAAGTGATTCAGGTAGTGCAGTTCATCCAGGATGGCACATCAATGCGAGCTGTGGCAAAAAGGTTTGCTGTGTCTGTCAGCGTAGTGTCCAGAGCATGGAGGCGCTACCAGGAGACAGGCCAGTCAATCAGGAGACGTGGAGGAGGCCGTAGGAGGGCAACAACCCAGCAGCAGGACTGCTACCTCCGCCTTTGTGCAAGGAGGTGCACTGCCAGAGCCTGCAAAATGACCTCCAGCAGGCCACAAATGTGCATGTGTCAGCATATGGTCTCACAAAGGGTCTGAGGATCTCATCTCGGTATAATGGCAGTCAGGCTACCTCTGGCGAGACATGGAGGGCTGTGCGGCCCCCAAGAAATGCCACCCACACACATGACTGACCCATCGCCAAACCGGTCATGCTGGAGGATGTTGCAGGCAGCAGAACGTTCTCCACGGCGTCTCCAGACTCTGTTCACGTCTGTCACATGTGCTCATGTGCTCAGTGTGAACCTGCTTTCATCTGTGAAGAGCACAGGGCGCCAGTGGCGAATTTGCCAATCTTGGTGTTCTCTGGCAATGCCAACGTCCTGCACGGTGTTGGGCTGTAAGCACAACCCCCACCTGTGGACGTCGGGCCCTCATACCACCTCATGGAGTCTGTTTCTGACCGTTTGAGCAGACACATGCACATTTGTGGCCTGCTGGAGGTCATTTTGCAGGGCGCTGGCAGTGCACCTCCTTGCACAAAGGCGGAGGTAGCGGTCCTGCTGCTGGGTTGTTGCCCTCCTACGGCCTCCTCCACGTCTCCTGATGTACTGGCCTGTCTCCTGGTAGCGCCTCCATGCTCTGGACACTACGCTGACAGACACAGCAAACCTTTTTGCCACAGCTCGCATTGATTGCCATCCTGGATGAACTGCACTACTGAATCACTTGTGTGGGTTGTAGACTCCGTCTCAATGCTACCCCTAGAGTGAGAGCACCGCCAGCATTCAAAACTGACCAAAACATCAGCCAGGAAGCATAGGAACTGAGAAGTGGTCTGTGGTCACCACCTGCAGAATCACTCCTTTTTTGGGGGTGTCTTGCTAATTGCCTATAATTTCCACCTTTTGTCTATTCCATTTGCACAACAGCATGTGAAATTTATTGTCAATCAGTGTTGCTTCCTAAGTGGACAGTTTGATTTCACAGAAGTGTGATTGACTTGGAGTTACATTGTGTTGTTTTAAGTGTTCCCTTTATTTTTTTGAGCAGTGTATATTGAATTTATTCTAAAAATCATTAATTTGCCCATGTTAGTAAATAGATGACATGCATCAGTGATTCGTTTTGTCCTGCAACTTTTTTGAAATGGCACAGGAATGCCCCTGTGTGTGTATATATGTCTACATTCTGGTAGAGATAGAAAGTCATTCCCAAAAACCTTCTCAATGAAATGCTAACTACAAAGTGGCCTATGCCTACCTGGCAGAATGACATGATTATTTGCATCAATCCAGTGGCCATTTTGTTTTGCAAACTGCAATCACTGAGCGCTACAGAAACATCATTAACCAACACACGGTCTCTGGCTGGTGCGTACTTGAAATAAAGGTAACTAAAATCAAAATTTCTTAGATTTTTCCAGACCTCAAAAGTGGTCTCCTGATGTGGTTTTAAGCATTTTGTGAACTTAGAACATCCATTTTGTTGAAAACCTGGAAAAACAAAACGGAGAACAGAAGCATGCAAAAATTACAAAAATCTCTTACAATGGCGCCAGAGGGGATGGATGCCGTTTTATGGGCTCCTAACAACTGTGTTATTTTTTATTTTTTTTCGCATTGTTTGTAACTTAATTTGTACATAATGCTGCTGCTACCGTCTCATATGAACGTGTCTCCTGCCAAAATACCAGCAACAGTGTGTGAAAACCTTGTGAAGACTTACAGAAAACGTTTGACCTCTGTCATTGCCAACAAAGGGTATATAACAAAGTATTGAGAAACTTTTGTTATTGACCAAATACTTATTTTCCACCATAATTTGCAAATAAAATCATTAAAAATCCTACAATGTGATTTTCTGGATTTTTTTCTCATTTTGTCTGTCATAGTTGAAGTGTACCTATGATGAAAATTACAGGCCTCTCTCATCTTTTTTAGTGGGAGAACTTGCACAATTGGTGGCTGACTAAATACTTTTTTTGCCCCACTGTATATATATAATATATATAAATACATTTGAAGTCGGAAGTTTACATACATTTAAATTCAGTTTTTTACAATTCCTGGCATTTAATCCTGGTAAAAAATTCCCTGTCTTACATTTACATTTACATTTAAGTCATTTAGCAGACGCTCTTATCCAGAGCGACTTACAAATTGGTGCATTCACCTTATGATATCCAGTGGAACACAACACTTTACAATAGTGCATCTAACTCTTTTAGGGGGGGGGGTTAGAAGGATTACTTTATCCTATCCTAGGTATTCCTTAAAGAGGTGGGTTTCAGGTGTCTCCGGAAGGTGTAATTGACTCCGCTGACCTGGCGTCGTGAGGGAGTTTGTTCCACCATTGGGTGCCAGAGCAGCGAACAGTTTTGACTGGGCTGAGCGGGAACTGTACTTCCTCAGAGGTAGGGAGGCGAGCAGGCCAGAGGTGGATGAACGC
>NC_036843.1:13801313-13820993 GCF_002910315.2 Salvelinus sp. IW2-2015 | reverse complement strand
TTTCAAAAGCCTTTCTTCTTTGTTTGCTGCTTGTTTGGTCTCCTATTCAGTTTGCAGTTTTCTTTTGATTTTTTTCGATGTACTTTACTCTAAAAAAAACATTTAAATTTCAATATTTGTAGGAGCTCATCTTTTCAGCTGCTGCTGCTTAATTTGGAACTCCGGAACTCCGGTCTTAGGTCAGTTATGTTCACCACTTTATTTTAAGAATGTGAAATGTCAGAATAATAGTAGAGTGATTTATTTCAGCTTTTATTTCTTTCATCACATTACCAGTGGGTCAGAAGTTTACATACACTCAATTAGTATTTGGTAGCATAGCCTTTAAATTGTTTAACTTCGGTTAAACATGTCGAGTAGCCTTCCACAATAAGCTGAGTGAATTTTGGCCCATTCCTCCTGACAGAGCTGGTGTAACTGAGTTCGGTTTGTTGGCCTCCTTGCTCACACATGCTTTTTCAGTTCTGCCCACACATTTTCTATAGGATTGAGGTCAGGGCTTTGTGATGGCCACTTCTATACCTTGACTTTGTGGCTCTTAAGCCATTTTTTCACAACTTTGGAAGTATGCTTGGGGTCATTGTCCATTTGGAAGACCCATTTGCGACCAAGCTTTAACTTCCTGACTGGTGTCTTGAGATGTTGCTTCAATATATACACATCATTTTCCTCCCTCATGATGCCATCTATTTTGTGAAGTGCACCAGTCCCTCCTGCAGCAAAGCACCCCCACAACATGATGCTGCCACCCTCGTGCTTCACGGTTGGGATGGTGTTCTTCGGCTTGCAAGCCTCCCCCTTTTTTCCTCCAAACATAACAATGGTCATTAAGGCCAAACAGTTATATTTTTGTTTCATCAGAATAGAGGACATTTCTCCAAAAAGTACGATCTTTGTCCCCATGTGCAGTTGCAAACAGTAGTCTGGCTTTTTTATGGCGGTTTTGGAGCAGTGGCTTCTTCCTTGCTGAGTGGCCTTTCAGGTTATGTTGATATAGGACTCGTTTTACTGTGGATATAGATACTTTTGTACCTGTTTCCTCCAGCATCTTCACAGAGTCCTTTGGTGTTGTTCTGGGATTGATTTGCACTTTTCACACCAAAGTACGTTCATCTCTAGGAGACAGAATGTGTCTTCTTCCTAAGAGGTATGACGGCCGCGTGGTCCCATGGTGTTTATACTTGCGTATTATTGTTTGTACAGATGATCGTGGCACCTTCAGGTATTTGGAAATTACTCCTAAGGATGAACCAGACTTGTGGAGGTCTACAATTTTTTTCTGAGGTCTTGGCTGATTTCTTTTGATTTTCCCATGATGTCAAGCAAAGAGGCACTGAGTTTGAAGGTAGGCCTTGAAATACATTCACAGGTACACCTCCAATTGACTCAAATGATGTCAATTAGACTATCAGAAGCTTCTAAAGCCATGGCATAATTTTCTGGAATCTTCCAAGCTGTTTAAATGCACAGTCAACTTAGTGTATGTAAACTTCTGACCCATTGGAATTGTGATTAAGTGAAAAAGTCTGTCTGTAAACAATTGTTGGAAAAATTACTTGTCATGCACAAAGTTGAAGTCCTAACCCACTTGCCAAAACTATAGTTAGTTAACAAGAAATTTGTGGAGTGGTTGAAAAATGAGTTTTGATGACTCCAACCTAATCTCGATCCCAAACCGGCTGTGCGCGTGCGCCATCGTGTGCTATCGTGCATAAATGTATTTTGCCCCCCTACACCAAACGCGATCACGACAGGCAGGTTAAAATATCAAAACAAACTCTGAACCAATTACATTAATTTGGGGACAGGTCGAAAAGCATTAAACATGTATGGCAATTTAGCTAGTTAGCTTGCACTTGCTAGCTAAGTTGTCCTATTTAGCTAGCTTGCTGGTGCTAGCTAATTTGTCCTGGGATATAAACATTGAGTTGTTATTTTACCTGAAATGCACAAGGTCCTCTACTCCGACAATTAATCCACACATAAAACGGCCAACTGAATTGTTTCTAGTCATCTCTCCTCCTTCCAGGCTTTTTCATCTTTGAACGTATATGGTGATCTTATCTAAACTTTAATAGTATTACCACGACGACCGGCAAAACAGTTTGTCTTTCAATCACCCACGTGGGTATGACCAATGAGGAGATGGCACGTGGGTACCTGCTTCTATAAACCAATGAGGAGATGGGAGAGGCAGGACTTTCAGCGCGATCTGCGTCAGAAATAGAAAGGAGTTCTATTTTAGCCCTTGGCATCGCAGTCGATCGCGAGCAGTGTGGGTGCAATAATTGAATAACATGGATTTCTACATTTATTTTGCGACGTACGCAACGTGTACGGTCTGATCAGCATGTACGTGTATGTAAACTTCCGACTTCAACTGTATATACTAGGCAGTGTCAGAGAAAAGCCCCAAAAATGGTCAAAGACTCCAGTCACCCAAGTCATAGACTGTTCTCTCTGCTACCACATGGCAAGCGGTACCGGAGCGCCAAGTCTAGGTCCAAAAGTTTCCTTAACAGTTTCTACCCCCAAGCCACAAGACTGCTGAACAATTAATCAAATGGTCACCTGGACTATTTACTTTGACCCCCCCCCCCGCCTTTGTTTTTTCACACTGCTGCGACTCGCTGTTTATTTTCTATGCCTAATCACTTTACCCCTACCTACATGTACAAATTACCTCGACTAACCTAACCTGTACCCCCGTACATTGAATCGGTACCGGTACCCCCACTATATATAGCCTCGTTATTGTTATTTTATTGTGTTACTTTTTACTTTAGTTTATTTAGTAAATGTTTTTACTAAACACTTATTTATTGACCTGCGTTGTTGGTTAAGGGCTCGTAAGTAAGCATGTCACGGTAAGCTCTACACCTGTTTTATTCAGCGCATGTGACAGATAAAATGTGATTTGATTAAAACAAATTTCATTGAGCCCTATCTGAGTCATGAGGCTCTTTATGAGGTGGCTTGTTGGAAACACACAACACATGGAGCTTCTGTTAACAATTTAGTAATAACCCCTAGGAATAGTCATGTTGTGTTGGGTACTTGATGTAACTCATTTTTAGTAATGCAAAGCTATCACTATCTTCCTGAAATGTCGCCTTTGCCAATTGAAATCCCCTTGTCTGACTTAGGCGATGATTTGTGAACAAAAGGAACTCTACCTCTCCAGCACCAACAAATCTAAGAGGTCCAGGTACACTGAGAAGAGGAGACTGCAAAATGTGGGTGGTTCTGTTATTGGGACAGTAAATCAAAACATGGTCTTAAGCCCCCCCAACAAAAAATTTCATCCTCGGTTTTTAATAGTTTGGAAGAGCTCACATCTGTGACAAGCTCATTGTAATCTTTCACCTCCATTCCTCCCTAACTCCCTCCCTCCCTTCACTGAAGGTCACATGACCAGACAAGGCTGTTGTTGCCCAGTTTAGAGGGCAAAGGTTAGGGAAATGGCCAAAGCCTTTGATTAAATGAAAACATTTGGTTCTCAGATGTTTGGAGTCTGGTGTGGTGTGGCCTCTGCTTCTACTGCTCTCCTACTCCCTTCTCATAAAGTCACCACAGAGCAGCACTAAACCTGTTTTAAGTTCAGTATAGGCTAATGAGAGCAGAAGCAGTGCTCACAAATACATGTCGAATTGACTGTTAAAATGGGACCTGCTGTGACAATTAGCCTTGTAGCATAAGTAAAGGTTAGAGATCCATATATTAGCGCACTGGTAAGTAGTGATGGGGGAAAAAATCCATACAGTTTTTGACACTATATTGTATAGTTTTAACAATATTGCAATATTAATTTTGACTGGCTGTACCTGCACCAAAACTCCAGTATTTGTCCTTCATAGATTGTTCGCCAATTTGTTTTCAGCACTTTTAATTCCATGACTGACCAAAACTAATTTTCTCTTGTCCCTCTGCAGAAGACATATGGTGAGCAATATGTTTGGAACATCGAAATGTAATAAAATCACAAAATCGAATTGCAATAAAATCACAATATCGAATTGCAATAGATATAGAATCGTGAGAAATGCAATACATATCGTATCGAAACTTAAGTATTGTGATAATATCGTATAGTGAGGTCCCTGACAATTCCCAGCCTTACTGGTAAGCCTGGTTATGTAGTGTCTATTGTGATGTTTTGTTATGGTGCCTTAGCCTGGTGGTTCCCATGTGGTCTGTTTGTGTGTGTGTGTGCAAGAACTGACCGGTTCCGCTCTTTATCACTACATAAGCCTGTCTATACTGCTGTAAGATAGTGTTGTCTGTTCCCTATGGTTTTCTCTAGGGAACACCACGAAACCCATCCAGCAACCACACATAGGCGAACTCAGTTTTTTACGAAACAATGATAAGCCTGTCTGCCTGCCTATCCATGACATAGAAAATGGTCCAGAACAGACTATGGGAGGCGCACAGTACTACAAAGATCCATGACTACATGGAACTCTACTCCACATCAGGTACAGTGCATTTGGAAATGATTCAGACCCCTCGACTTTTTCCAGATTTTGTTACCTTACAGCCTTATCCTAAAATGTCTTAAATTGTTTTATCCCCCATCAATCTACACACAATACCCAATAACGACAAAGCAAAAACAGGTTTGTAGAATTTTTTACTCATTTATTAAAAATAAAAAACAGAAATATAAGATTTACATAGGTATTCAGACCCTTTACTCAGTACTTTGTTGAAGCACATTTGGCAGCGATTACAACCTTCAGGCTTCTTGGATATGACACTACAAGCTTGGCACACCTGTATTTGGGGAGTTCTTCTCTGCAGATCCTCTCAAGCTCTGTCAGGTTGTATGGGGAGGGTTGCTGCACAGCTATTTTCAGGTCTATACAGAGATGTTAGATCGGGTTAAAGTCAGGGCTCTGGCTGGGCCACTCAAGGACATTGAGACTTGTCCCAAAGCCACTCCTGCATTGTCTTGGCTGTGTGCTTAGGGTTGTTGGAAGGTGAACCTTCGTCCCAGTCTGAGGTTCTGAGCACTCTGGAGCAAGTTTTCATCAAGGATCTCTGTACTTTGCTCCGTTCATCATTCCCTCGATCCTGACTAGTCTCCCAGTCCCTGAAAAACATCCCCACACCATGATGCTGCCACCACCATGCTTCACCGTAGGGATGGTGCCAGGTTTCCTCCAGATCTGACACTTGGCGGTGGTGTTATACATTTTGTATTGTAGTGGTGTAATAATGTTATATCATGTACTGTTTTATATTTTGTTTTGTGTGATGTAGGTGCCTTAATGTGTTTGGACCCCAGGAAGAGTAGCTCTAATGGGGATCCCTAATAAATGCAAATACAACATTTATTTCTCTATGTTTACGCAGCACTCTGAGAATATTTTGCTATAAAAATGGGTAGAGGGGTATAATGGGAAGAGTGTAATGAAAGTGAGCTAGACCTCAAGCCAAGGCTAAGACTTCTCTTCCCCTAGCAAGGAAGAGCCAAGTCGAATCTATGCTTGTTTGTTACTATGGTGTTCAGAGTGTTTTTCTGTTGAAGTTTAATTAACCCTTTAGTAGTTTAGCTAAACCCGGAAATCATACTATTCAGTTGAGAGACTTGGAGATGAACGATGTTCAGGTTGGGTTTCAATGTGAACACCACCCTGGTCTGTCATCCTCCAAACAGCCTGGCTTCCCCAGTACAGAGCGTGTCGTGTCTGTGTTTCTTGATGGGTGAACAGTTAGGATGGCATTAAGCTGTATGTTCCAGACATGGTGATATATTTCCTCCTATGCGTTGACTGCTGCAGCACCTTGTATTGGGTAATGCCAGGAGGCACAGTAGAAGCTAGCAAGGCCAGTACATGGCACAGCATCAGGCACGGCTCCTGCTCTTTTAAATATGGATGACTTTTATTATTTTATGGGCGGAAGGGGGGATGGGAGCAGAGTGAGCTGTCGTAAAAGGAGGATCAATAATAAATAGCACTTAGTTATTTTATTCCCACTGAGATTGAACCCTAAAGAGCATTTTTGGCTCTGACACAACTCCGATCACTCTCTAATGGTTATGGAGCTTTTGTCTTGTGTCTGTGTGTGCAGGTGTCTTGCTCAAACAACGTTGAAACCGGTAAAGTCTACGGTTCTGAAAGATAGGCGAGGACAATAATCGGAACTTCACTTCAACTTCTTTAATAGCACAATGATGTATTCTAGATGTTTTTGAAAACCAGACTAGTACTTGGGAAATATTTGGGCAGAGATACATTGCTCATAACTGCTGACAGACACTACCATATCAGTGTCTGTCATCATGTGTCAGTGAGCTTTTCTTCCTAAGTCAGCCAACTGTCTTTCCTACATGTTGCCTTTCTTACTACTACTACTACTGTAAGTGTTAGTATCATGCTGTTTTTGTAAGGCCTGATCGGCCCTGGGTATTAGTTGGTTGTCATAGTCACTCAATTAATATAGGTCATTATTAGTACAAAATATTGCATGTTAACTAATAGTAACATTCCCCAACAATATCACTCGGTATGTGGAAGTGACTATTGTGTTATTTAAGACATATAAAGCATATAGACTGAACTAAAATATAAATGTAACATGTAAAGTGTTTATCCCATGTTTAATTCGCTGTAATAAAATATCCCAGAAATGTTCCATATGCACAAAAAGCTTATTTCTCTCAAATGTTGTGCATTCATTTGTTTATCTGACAGGTGTGGCATATCAAGAAGTTGATTAAACAGCACAATCATTACACAGGTACACCTTGTGCTGGGGACAATAAAAGGCCTCTCTAAAATGTGCAATTTTGTCACACAACACAATGCCACAGATGTCTCAAGTTTTGAGTGAGGGAGCGTGCAATGGCATGCTGACTGCAAGAATGTCCACCAGAGCTGTTGCCAGATAATTTACTGTTCATTTCAATACCATAAGCTGCCTCCAACTGCGTTTTAGAGAATTTGGCAGTACGTCCAACTGGCCGCACATCCGCAGACCACGTACGAGTATGGCGTCATGTGGGCGTGTGATTTGCTGATGTCAACGTTGTGAACAGAGTGCCCCATGGTGGGGTTATAGTATGGGAAGGCATAAGTTACAACAACGAACACAATTGCATTTTATCGGTGGCAATTTGAATGCACAGCGATACTGTGACGAGATCCTGAGGCCCATTGTCGTGCCATTCATCCGCCGCCATCACCACATGTTTCAGCATGTCGCAAGGATCTGTACACAATTCCTGGAAGCTAAAAATGTCCCAGTTCTTCCGTGGCCTGCATACTTACTAGACATGTCACCCATTGAGCATGTTTGGGATGCTCTGGATCAATGTCTACGACAGCGTGTTCCAGTTCACTCCAATATCCAGCAACTTCTCACAGCCATTGAAGAGCAGTGGGACAACAATCCACAATCAACAGCCAGATCATCTATGTGAAGGAGATGCATGAGGCAAATGGTGGTCACAACAGGTTTTCTGATACACGCCCCTACTTTTTAAGGTATCTGTGACCAACAGATGCATATCTGTATTCCCAGTCATGTGAAATCGATAGATTAGGGCCTAATTAATTATTTAAATTGACTGATTTCCTTATATGAGCTGTAGTTCAGTAAAATCTTTGAAATTGTTGCATTTATATATTATTTCAGTTGGTTCTACATGTTGTTTATCATATGTTGTGTGGGTAGAATTATTTATATATATATTATATATACTACTAATAATAATAATCACTCTCCATCATCTCGTCTCTCGCTCTATACCCACCCTCATCCCTCCTATATTACCCACCCAGCTCCACACTACTGTGCCTCCGCTCTCGCTCGTCGTCGTAGTGTGTATTGTTATATATGTATATATATATGTATGCTTGTGTGTGAGAGAGATATACTATAGTAAATAAATCATAATACTCATATACTATTAAATAAAATTCCAACTTCTAACAGTTCCCTACCTAACGATCCCTCTCCCACACTCCTGTCACACATCCAGTCCAAGCACACTTTCTGACAACCTTTTCTATATTTTCCGGTCGCCCTCAGCAGGCTCTTATACAGGAGGAAAGTAGCAAGAATGGAAGATTGTAAGACCACCCCACAATTAGTAGAGATAAGCAGAACACACAACACATACAACGCATCCATACACCACACCCCTATCCATAACACGTTACACCACCCCCCATACGATACACTACCATACGCACAACGCCTCGAGTTGACAGATGGATGGTGAACAGCGGATACATCTTGTTAAATCTGGCGTTAACTTATTGTCACCCACTTCGACGCATGAATTCCTCTGCTCAATCGTGGATTTATAATTTCAATGTGCTACTGTATACATTTAAAGAGCGAGAGGGAGCCTCTTCTCCATCCCACCTCCACTATATATAGCCATGGAGCTCTCAGCCACTC
The DNA here is from genome assembly GCF_002910315.2 of Salvelinus sp. IW2-2015. Lineage (NCBI taxonomy): Eukaryota > Metazoa > Chordata > Actinopteri > Salmoniformes > Salmonidae > Salvelinus > Salvelinus sp. IW2-2015. The sequence goes on along the minus strand of NC_036843.1, from coordinate 13,812,578 downwards.
ATCCAGAGACTGTTAGATCAGCTCACTGAAAACACTGCAGGGAGGCTGATTTTACACTGTATACCCAATAAGCATTAGTGCCCTGTATTATGCCCACATGTGAGATATGTGTAGGCCAGAGAGTGTATGCAGCAACACACACACCATTCTAAGATGAGGGAGTGGAGGAGTGAATACGTTTGTTCAGGCTCTTCAAGGCTACAGTTGAAGTCGGAAGTTTAATACACCTTAGCCAAATACATTTAAACCTTTTAACATTCTAATTTTAATCCATATCCTGACTTTATCCTAGTAAAATTCCCTGTCTTAGGTCAGTTAGGATCACCATACCTTTATTTTAAGAATGTGAAATGTCGAAATATATGTAGAGAGAATGATTTATTTCAGCTTTTATTTTCTTTCACTCACATTCCAGTGGTCAGAGTTTGCATACACTCAATTAGTATTTGGTAGCATTGACTTTAAATTGTTTAACTTGGGTCAATCGTTTCGGGTAGCTTCCACAAGCTTCCCACAATAAGTTGGGTGAATTTTGGCCCATTCCTCCTGACAGAGCTGGTGTAACTGAGTCAGGTTTATAGGCATCCTTGCTCGCACACACTTTTTCAGTTCTCTGCCCACTATTATTTTCTATGGGATTGAGTCAGGGCTTTGTGATGGCCACTCCAATACCTTGACTTTGTTGTCCTTAAGCCATTTTTGCCCACACTTTGGAAGTATGCTTGGTCATTATCCATTTGGGATACCACATTTGCGACCAAGTTTAACTTTCTGACATAATGATGTCTCTCGTGTTGCTTCAATATTAATCCACATAAATCTTCCTCCCTCATGAAGCCATCTATTTTGTGACGTGCAACACGACGACCCTCCATTGCACGCCGTGCATGTAAGTCACAGCTGCCACAAACATGATGCTGCCTACGCCGGCCGTGGGCGGAGTCCATCAGTGCTCGTTGGGCTATGCTTGGTGTTGCTTTGCTGCAAGCATCCCCCTTTTTCCTCCAAACATAAACGATGGTCATTGATCGCGTACGCGTCTGTCAATTTTGACTCTCATCAGACCAGAGGACATTTCTCCAAAAAGTACAATCTTTGTCCCCATGTGCAGTTGCAAACAGTAGTCTGGCTTTTTTATGGCGGTTTTGGAGCAGTGGCTTCTTCCTTGCTGAGTGGCCTTTCCGGTTATGTTGATGTAGGATTCGCTTTACTGTGGATAAAGATACTTTTGTACCTGTTTCCTCCAGCATCTTCACAAGGTCATTTGCTGTTGTTCTGGGATTGATTTGCGCTTTTCACACAAAAGTACGTTCATCTCTAGGAGACAGAACGTGGCTCCTTCCTGAGCGGTATGACGACTGCGTGGTCCCATGGTGTTTATACTTGCATACTATTGTTTGTTTTTAAAGACTAGCCTGCTGGCCTTACTGAGTCAATAGGAACATTAGCCCATGCTATTTAGGAGGGATATCACACCTGGCACAAATTATTGTCTAGTTGAGTTTTTCCTGCTGAGGGGTGTCCTATACCTGCGCCCAGAGGGGAGTAGTTCAAAGTCCGGGTACAGGCGGTGGCTTGGGTCTAAAATTATTTTGTGAGCCTTGCGAAGGGCCCTGACCTTAAAGATCTCATCCAAGCCTGTCTGTTTGACTCCAAGTACCTTGCTTGCTGTGGTGATAATCCTTCTCAGCATATTTCTCTCGCTGACAGAGGCATTGCCAAACTAACAAACAATACAAAAAGTTCAAATACTCTCAATGAAAGATTTGTAAAACAGAGTCAGTATAGTACAGTCTACATTAAAAGTTCCCAGCTTTTTGAGGAAGTACTGTCTCTGTTGGCTCTTTTTGTAGATCAGGTCTGTACATTTACTCCACTGAAGCTTATTGTCCAAGAGGACACCTAGGTATTTGTATTCCTCTACAATCTCTAGATTCTGACCTCTGATAGATGTTGCAGAGGTAGGTGTTGTACACTTCCTGAAGTCTATGCACATCTCTTTGGTCTTGTTGGTATTGAGGACCAAGTGTGATTCCTCACACCACTCTACAAAGTCATCTAGGACCGGGCCATGATGTTCCTCGTCATCATGCAACAGGCTGATCAAGGCAGTGTCATCAGCGAACTTAACGAGGTGTCTGTCAGGATGGGAACTAGTACAACTATTAGTGTACAAGATGTACAGGAGTGGGGACAAAACACATCCCTGAGGAGAGCCTGTGTTGCGATTGCGTATGTCCGACACGTGGGGACCGAATTTTGACTCGCTGTGAGCGTTGGCTCAGGAAGTCCCAACAGCCACAAAACCAGCCCCCCATCTAAGGAGAAGTCCTGAATGAGTCTCTGTGCCAGAATGTAGGGCTGGATTGTGTTAAGGCTGAAGAAAAGTCAACAAACAGAACCCTAACATGGGATTTGGCATCCTCTAGATGTCTATAGACCATGTTAAGGAGGGTAAGAATGGCATCATCAACTCCTCTGCTAGGTTGATAGGCAAACTGAAATGGGTCGAGAAGCTTCTGGGTGACGCTGAGAATATGACTTTCCACAAGTTTCTCAAGGCATTTCATTACTAAGGATGTCAAGGCGACAGAGCGGTAGTCATTCAACACATGTCCACTTGTTTTGTCTGGGCCTGGGCTTTTGTCTGTGTTACATCCCCTGAACAACTTTAAAACATCAGACTGTTTAACAACAACTCTCTCAAACATTTGTAATGGTGCTTCCATTTGTTTTACCTCCAACACAAAGTTGTCTGATTCAAATCTTGAGAAGAAAACATCTCCCAAGGTCAGCACTGGTTTTCCCCCTGCCTATGTGGGAGGCACTAGCCATGGATTTAATCCCTTGCCAGGCCACCCTTGCGTTTCCTGAGGAGAGGGTCCTCTCCACCCTTTGCTTGTATGCCTCCTTGTCCACCGGTATCTGTCTTCTGATCTCACATTGTACATCTCTTAAAGCCTGTCTATCACCCTCAGCATAAACTGCCTTCTTCCTATCAAGTAGTGATTTTAGATGTTTTGATACCCAAGGCTTATTGTTGGGGAATATTTTACTGGTTAAAACCTGTCAAATATTCCCCAACAATAAGCCAGAACTAGACAGAACTAGGCACAACTGACTCAACACAGAAGTTTACATAGTCTGAAACAACATATGTGAGTTCATCAAGATCAGAGCTGCTGTCCTCAAATACCTCCCACATAGTACAGTCAAAACACCCCTGGAGACAAGTGATACTGTTGTCGTTCCAGATCTGGACAGTTTTAACTGTGGGTTTCTCCCTCTCCAGCAGCCGACAGTAGGTTGGCCTGAGGTAGACCACATTGTGGTCTGATGTCCCCAGCAGTGGTCTGGTGGTGGCAGAAAACGCATTTGGTTTTGTCCCATAGCACAAGTCAAGAGTCCTATTTTTCCTAGTGTGACATTTCACATACTGATGGTATGTGCGCAGGACTTTGCAAGGTACAGTTGTTTAAAATCCTCTAAAAATAAATGTGGGTGCGTCGGGGGAGATGGATTCCAGTTTCTGTGACAGATTATAAATAATCTCTGATGCCTTTGTTATATTAGCTTTAGGTTGAATGTACACAACGGTAACAAACAATTGGGGGAACTCACGGGGCAGGTAGTAGGGTCGCAGGGACACAGAAAGCAGTTCAATGTCGGGGGTACAGAGTCTCTCTTACCAGGATCCATTTACACCGCTGGTCCCTGACAATGCCGTCAGCTATCCAGGACACGCATTTTTACAAAGTTGAGCCAGAAAGATGAAATTCTTAATTTGATTTTGAGTGTGGGCCTGAATTCAAGGACAAATCTTTCTCTTTTCCCCGTAGTCAAGCTGTTTGAGGTGATCGAGACAGAGAGGACGCTGTACCTGGTGATGGAGTATGCCAGTGGAGGTGAGTAGTATGTTATGCCTCGGCTTCTCAGCCCCCATAACTGCTGTGATGGCATAGGGCTTGGTGAAGAGCCATACAGGAAACTAGGGCTGTCCCCGACTGAAAATAATCATGGTCGACCGAGAGTCATCTGTTCTTTCGACCCATCGATTGGTCTACATTTTCAAACGTGTATTTTTCCATATGTAGACAAATCCTATGTGTTTAATCAAATCAACTACAGTATATTCACTGAGCTTGTCTGATGCGTTAAGCACACTGTTTGATGAAATAATTAAGACACACATGACTAGAGGGAGTCTGACCGCAATTGATTTGATTGTGCCGAGCCGGGCTCAGACTTGATGTGTTAAAAAAAAATGACAGTGAGTGAGTGTGTGACTAGCATCCATTGTCGCTCTCTCCTCCCTGCTGCAGCGACCACCACAGTGTTTATTGTGCTGCTAAAGCGGCAAAATAATTACAGCCATTTCTGACTGAAAACTTTTGTTACTGAAATCCCTCATTTGTTTCGGAAAAACATTCCCTATTCTTTCAACCCTTGATCTCTTTACGTGACACATGTATGCATGGCATGCACGTGACCAATAGGACCTGACCTATAGCATATCATAATCACATCAATAAACTGGTTATAATAAACTCTGAACACCGTAGCGCGTGACAAAAAAACTTGAAATGGGGAATGTTTATAGGTTGCTCAGGAGGTAAAGGGTAAGTCAGATGTCTGGAATACATTTGACATGTAGAAAATACTGGAAATAAAGAAAAATAAATCAAATCAAATTTCTATTAGTCACATGCGCCAAATACAACAGGTCTGTAGACCTTACAGTGAAATGCTTACTCATGAGCCCCTAACCAACAGTGCAGTTTCAAAAAATACTGATAAGAATAAGAGATAAAAGTATCAAGTGATTAAAGAGCAGCAGTAAAAAATAACAATATATACAAGGGGGTGCCGGTACAGAGTCAATGTTAGGGGGCACCGGTTAGTTGAGGTAGTATGTACATGTAGGTAGAGTTAATTAAAGTGACTATGCATAGATGACAACAGAGGGTGGCAGTGGTGGTTGGGGTGGGGGGGCAATGCAAATAGTCTGGGGAGCCATTTGACTAGATGTTCAGGAGTCTTATGGCTTGGGGGTAGAAGCTGTTTAGAAGCCTCTTGGACCTAGACTTAGTGCACCGGGAACCATTTGCCGTGTGGTAGCAGAGAGAACAGTCTATGACTGGGGTGGCTGGAGTCTTTGACAATTTTTAGGGCCTTCTCAGTCTCCTGAGGGGGAATAGGTTTTGTCGTGCCCTCTTCACGACTGTCATGGTGTGCTTGGACCATGTTAGTTTGTTGGTGATGTGGACACCAATGAACTTGAAGCTTTCAACCTGCTCGTCTGCAGCCCCGTTGATGAGAATGGGGGCGTGCTCTGTCCTCTTTTTCCTGTACAATCATCTCCTTTGTCTTGATCATGTTGAGGGAGAGGTTGTTGTCCTGGCACCACACGGCCAGGTCTCTGACCTCCTCCCTATAGGCTGTCTCGTTGTTGTCGGTGATCAGACCTACCACTGTTGCGTCATTGGCAAATTTAATGATGGTGTTGGAGTCGTGTCTGGCCGTGCCGTCATGAGTGAACAGGGAGTACAGGAGGGGGCTGAGCTGAGGGGCCCCTGTGTTAAGGATCAGCATGGCGGATGTGTTGTTACCTACCCTTACCACCTAGGGGTGGCCCGTCAGGAAGTCCAGGATCCAGTTGCAGAGGGAGGTGTTTAGTCCCAGGGTCCTTAGCTTATTGATGAGCTTTGAGGGCACTATGGTGTTGAACGCTGAGCTGTAGTCAATGAATAGCATTCTTACGTAGGTGTTCCTTTTGTCCAGGTGGGAAAGGGCAGTGTGGAGTGCAATAGAGACTGCATCATCTGTGGATCTGTTGGGGTGGTATGCAAATTGGAGTGGGTCTAGGGTTTTTGGGATGATGGTGTTGATGGTGTTGATGTGAGCCATGACCAGCCTTTCAAAGCACTTCATGGCTACAGACGTGAGTGCTACGGGTTGGTAGTCATTTAGGCAGGTTACCTTAGTGTTCTTGGGCACAGGCACTATGGTAGTCTGCTTAAAACATGTTGGTATTACAGACTCGGACAGGGAGATGTTGAAAATGTCAGTGAAGACAGTTGGTCAGCGCATGCTCGCAGTACACGTCCTGGTAATCCGTCTGGCCCAGCGGCCTTGTGTATGTTGACCTGTCTAAAGGTCTTACTCACATCGGCTGCGGAGAGGGTGATCACACAGTGTTCTGGTACAGCTGGTGCTCTCATGCATGTTTCAGTGTTATTTGCCTCGAAGCGAGCATAGAAGTAGTTTAGCTCGTAAGGTAAGGAGCAAGCTCTTCGTGCATATTATGTGTGCCAAACAGGTTCTGTTAGATTACAATATAGTTTCTCTGACTGTTTGGAACAATGTAAACAACTTTTTTTGTAAAGTCTTTATTACAGCAAAATGGAACGGTTTATTTATTGTTCACGCTAATTATTCAAAGGTCAATGCTTGATTGCATTTCAAATCATGAATGACTCATGCTGTGTGATGACATTAATGAATGAGTGATTGATTGTTACAGTACTGTAAGTTATATATTGAAATATAGACCAAAGTAAGTTTCAGTATTAAGAATAGACAGGATGCGCTCTTAGACCTACAGCTCAATGGTGGTTATGCGAGGCAGCTATACTAAGCCTACTAATGATAATGACATTACTTATTATTATAATCATGATAATCATAACAATAATAGTCATAATAACAATAATGAGATTAATTTGGAACAGTGTAAGCAGTGTAAGCAACACTAAATACATTATAAATAATACCAGACAGGCTGTTCTAACTAAAAACAAGGTAAAGCCTTTATTAGAGTATAGCAAACAGACAAATTTGTGAAATTGCTTATCCGACATGTTGTGTGTGGTTTGGTGCTTACGAAGGCTTGGTGCTCATGGAATCAGTAGGCTATTAAACAAACAGGCAACAGAAGCAGGATTTGTCTTATTTCTGTCGATATATTGATGATTTTTAAGCCTGGCACATTTAACAGTTAGGCTACTTTTCTTAGAGAATTAAGTCAAAAGGCTGTTTTTCTCATCTCGTCATTCTGCTGCTGCCTCCACAGCATTGTTCTCAACACCAATATGCTGGTTAACTTTGCTATTATGCACAAAGCAACATGGTCTAGGCGCCAACAGTGCACTGATGTGTTTCAGAACCGCTGACAGCGACTGCTATCCTACGCGGGAGAAAGCGCATCTGTTATAAAATATAATTTTTATTAGTGTTGCACCATTGTTCCAACGTAATATAACCATATACAATTTCAGTAGCACATGTCTTAGAGTGATGGACTGTGCCGTCCCCACGGCCTCCATAATGGAGTAGTCCACTCAGACAGGTGCCAATTAGACAGGTGTCTTGTACACCATGAAAACTATTTATTTTTTAAATTGCTACTGCTCCACTAAAGAAATCTCAGTCAACTAAAAGCCTATTGACCAAACAAACGACCAGTCAACAAAATGGGGTCAGCCCTACAGGAAACATATCATATTCAGTACATTGCAACAGTGGCCACTGGCAACCTACTTCTAGGAAGTCTGAAATGTGTGTTGACGCGTCCTGCATTTAGAGCAGAGTTGGAGAGCACTGGTGACTCTCTTTTGCGCACATAGGCCTACAAGCTCGCTCTTTCGCACACACGCTCACTTGCTGCTCCCGCAGATCAACACTGATTGTGTGTGGGAGGGTTTCGGGGATGCAGAACAAAAGGTTTTATGGGGCAAGTTGTTAATGCTGGACCCCCCCTTCTCACCCCCTAACCTCTCAGCTGCTGTTAGCACACAAGAGAGCTGTGTCACGTTTTAGCATGGACGGGGTTGAGAGAACACAACACAGCTGCGTGGGCTGAAGAAAGCATCTGATGTTGTAGCCATACTCAGAGGCTTGTGGCTTCAGGACAGAACTACAGTAAAGGAATTAGAGTTCTGTGTCTCTCTGTCAGCGTGAGGAACAGTTAGGTTCACATGCTCCTCATACTGTGTTTTAAAGTAGTTCTTGATTTGATTTGGATTATTCTCTAAACTAGAGCTGTTCAATGTCGGTCCTGGAGGGCCGAAACACTTCTGATTTTCATCCTCTCCTTCTAATAAGGGTTTAATTCAGACTTGGGACACCGGGTGTGTGCCATTAACTACCAGGTAGAAACAAGACACGGAAGTATTTTGGCCCTCCAGAACCGGAATTGAACAGCCCTGCTCTAAACCTTGACCTTATTTGATGTACAAAGTGTTTTCGTACCGTTTTCCCTTTGAAATACACAGCCTTTAATTTAATATCCTTACTGTTGTCTTCTTTCTCTTGCAGGAGAGGTCTTCGACTACCTTGTTGCACACGGAAGGATGAAGGAAAAAGAGGCCAGGGCTAAATTTAGACAGGTAGGTACAGGACTTTACCCGCAATGTGCTGGATTCTCACCCTGCCTGCCTGTCTGCCTGCCGATTCCTCACTGGTCAGTGTCCTAAACCACCCAGGATAGACTGCTGTTACTGTTAAGTTATGAGAAATGGCAAAACACAGAGCTCCCCTCATCGCTTATCTATCTCCCACTGACAGTGACACACTGGGGATGTGCTGCCTCCACATAGCGCTCTGCAGTGGGAGGATAGTCAGGCACACTCAGCAATGTCGAGGCTATAGCTAACTACTTCCCTGGTCTGACCGCAGGTTCATCTTTCTGCAGAGTTTCATTGGGAGTGATAAATCTCGAGCAGATGCTCACACAGGAAGAGGAGACCCAGTTTTCTCCAAGCTTCATGTCTACACTCTGTTTCTTAGACATGGTCTCTTTTTAGTTGTATCTGTCTTCTCACTCGACACCACATCTCCTCACCACATCCTTCACCTTGGGGGGTTGTACACCACATCTCCTTACCACATCCTTCACCTTGGGGGGTTGTACACCACATCTCCTTACCACATCCTTTACCTAGGGGGGTTGTACACCACATCTCCTTACCACATCCTTCACCTAGGGGGTTGTACACCACATCTCCTTACCACATCCTTCACCTTGGGGGGTTGTATAACCAACGCAACAGTCTTCCTTACCACACATCCTTCACTTGGGGGGTTTTGTACACCACATCTCCTTACCACATCCTTCACCTTGGGGGTTGTACACCACATCCTTACCACATCCTTCACCTAGGGGGGTTGTACACCACATCTCCTTACCACATCCTTCACCTTGGGGGGGTTTAACACCACATCTCCTCACCACATCCTTCACCTTGGGGGGTTGTACACCACATCCTTCACCTAGGGGTTGTACACCACATCTCCTCTACCACATCCTTCACCTTGGGGGTTGTACACCACATCTCCTTACCCACATCCTTCACCTAGGGGGTTGTACACCACATCTCCTTACCACATCCTTCACCTAGGGGGGTTGTACACCACATCTCCTTACCACATCCTTCACCTTGGGGGTTGTACAACCACATCTCCTTACCACATCCTTCACCTAGGGGGGTTTGTACACCACATCTCCTTACCACATCCTTCACCTAGGGGGTTTGTACACCACATCTCCTTAACGCACATCCTCCACCTTGGGGGGTTGTACACCACATCTCCTTACCACATCCTTCACCTTGGGGGGTTGTACACCACATCTCCTTACCACATCCTTCACCTTGGGGGTTTGTACACCACATCTCCTTACCACATCCTTCACCTTGGGGGGTTGTACACCACATCTCCTTACCACATCCTTCACCTTGGGGGTTGTACACCACATCTCCTTACCACATCCTTCACCTAGGGGGGTTGTACACCACATCTCCTCTCCATATCCTTCACCCAGGGGCGGTGTGAAAACTGTGCCAGGTGGAAGACTAACTGTATCACTCTGTATGTGTGTTTCTCTGTAGATCGTTTCTGCTGTGCAGTACTGCCACCAGAAGCACATTGTTCATAGAGACCTGAAGGTAAGGACCCAGTGAGGGGGGGTGAACTAAAGTGGCCAAAGGCGGTGCTTTTCCCTGCTCACATGTTCTCCATTGCACCACATACTCACTTAAAATGCCATTCCATTTAGCCAGCCTCTGATATGCTGCCACATGTAGAATAAATATTGATGCTCCTGTATTTTTATCTCGGTTAGCGTGAGGGGGTCGACCTCAGTGGGAGTTACTCTGTTCAGAGCTCCCATCTCATTTCCATCAGCAGCGTGTCCATACAGTGTTTACTCTGTAGAGCTTCATGAATGATCCATGAGGACAGATATGTAAGAGCAGAGAGCAGCTGTCTCCCCCTGTGTGTTTGACACTAACTTTGACTTGTAGAGCACTTTGTTTTGTGAGGGGTTTTTCTGTAGAGGGATCAGTAGATATTTTTTGTGCCTTTGACATCTCTACCTCTGATTGGAACTCTACTGTCAGCATGGATCTTTGTGAGTTATTCAAATGTGTTATGCTTTTACCTGTGGCCTAGGTAGTCTGTTACCTCTGTCTTTCAATCTGACGTCCCAGCGACCTCTCACCTCATCACCGCATTCTTCTCTGCCTTCCCCTCCTGTGTCTCTAGGCAGAGAACCTGCTGCTGGATGCAGACATGAACATTAAGATAGCGGACTTTGGCTTCAGTAATGAGTTCACCATGGGGAACAAGCTGGACACGTTCTGTGGCTCCCCACCCTACGCCGCCCCGGAGCTGTTTCAGGGGAAGAAGTACGATGGGCCCGAGGTGGACGTCTGGAGCCTGGGGGTCATCCTCTACACACTGGTCAGCGGCTCTCTGCCCTTCGACGGGCAGAACCTCAAGGTATGTAGAAAGACTCATAGAAATACTTCCATACTCAGTTCCTTTGTCTGTGGGAGATTCATAGTCAGTGAAACATAGGGGTAAAACTTGAGATAAGATGTCCTCACTCCTGTCTCACTCACTCTTTCTCCCGGTCTGTCTCTCTGTAGGAGCTTAGGGAGAGGGTTCTGAGGGGGAAATATCGTATCCCCTTCTACATGTCCACAGACTGCGAGAACCTCCTCAAGCGCTTCCTGGTGCTCAACCCGGCCAAGCGGGGGACTCTCGAGGTGAGAGAGGACAGCGAAAATGTAAATATTCAACACTTTATTCACTCCACCGTGGCATGATGGCACTCCAGAGCATTCTCTCCATCCACCTGCCTGCCATCTGTCCATCCGCCTGCCTGCCATCTCTCCATCCGCCTGCCTGCCATCTCTCCATCCGCCTGCCTGCCATCTCTCCATCCGCCTGCCTGCCATCTGTCCATCCGCCTGCCTGCCATCT
>NC_036843.1:13718085-13800926 GCF_002910315.2 Salvelinus sp. IW2-2015 | reverse complement strand
TCTCTCCATCCGCCCTGCCTGCCATCTCTCCATCTGCCGCCTGTGCCATCTCTCCATCCGCCTGCCTGCCATCTCGCCATCCGCCTGGCCTGCGCATCTGTCCATCCGCCTGCCTGCCATCCGCCTGCCTGCCATCTCTCTATCCGCCTGCCTGCCATCTGTCCATCCGTCCATCCGCCTGCCTGCCATCTCTCTATCCGCCTGCCTGCCATCTGTCCATCCTCCTGCAATCTCTCCATCCATCCACCTCTCCATTCCTTGGGCCGGCATCTGCTCGACACTCATCACACCGCTCTCTTTTTGTACTGATTATATATTCTCCATTCTCTTTCTCTCCTCTGTTGGCACAATACATAATTCATGATCCCTCTTGTTTTTATCTTTCTTGTTTTCTGAGTTTTAGGCAGAGCAAAATGCAGGCACCAGCACATAGTTGTCTTGGTTTCTGTGTGTTCACGTTGTGTGCTCACATCCATCCTCATCCCTCTTGACACTAGAAGTTCAGATTACATACAGTCCTGCATTGAAAGATGTCATTTAGAAGAGATATCGGCCTCGTGGTTGTACATTTCCTATTATCATTATCTTGTAAACCCATCGTACACGACCGTCCGATTGATTGGTGAGTTTGTTTGAGAATTAGATTAGACTGACTTTAAATGACGATTCAGCTTTCAAACAGTGGAGCATTGATTCGAATCAAAATCTCATTTCCAATTCTTATTTTTAGAGGAAATCACAATTCAATTTGTTATTTGAGTGCAATGAGGTGAAATAAGTGAACCTTTAAGTGGATTTAAGAAAGCGATCATGAGTTAAAGGACCCTGTTTTATGAGGACTCTTTTTTTAACATTTTATTTCAGCAAATCATGAAAGACCGCTGGATCAATGCGGGATCGGAGGAGGACGAGCTCAAGCCTTTCGTAGAACCAGAACAGGACATCGCAGATCAGAAGAGAATAGGTACTAAGAGGAGAAAATGACTCTTGTTTTTGAGCTTCACGAACTCTAACGTGTGGAGGCAGCAGCACAGCAACATAATCGCTCTCAGTATTTAAGCACTTTACAGTTTTCAAAAGAAAAAGATAAAACGCAGCATAAAAACTACTTCTGCAAGAGCCTCCGAGAGGGAGAGACACATGAGACAGAGAGAACCTCCACATCTTGGCCTGGATAAAAGCACTAAGGGGTAGAGGGAGGGGGAGAGAGGGTGTACATGCTGAAAGATGTCCTCTGGAGTGTGGGGGTATTGCATAACAGCAGCTGGGATTTCTGTCAGAGCACGTTGGTTAGAGGGAGCTGCCAGTCACCTAGCGCAGAGAGAAAGAGAGCGGGCGGGAGGGAAAGATGAAATGGAGCACATGTTTCACTGAGGGCTCTGTAGTCTAGTGGAGAGAGATCACGTTTCAGGGCGTTCCCCATCTCATTCACCCAGTGGAGAAGCACTGACTCCTCAGTGGGTTTAGTGAAGCCTGATCTGCCTGAACACATTGATTGTGGAGCACTGTATAGCCTAGTGGGGAGATGGATAGAGGGAGCTGATGTATGGTGGAACTGCCGCTCCGGGAGCTTCCCCACCTGGCATGCTCCTCTCAATGTGATGCAAGTAGCGCAGTGGGGGTGTAATCACTCCCCATCTTCCACTGCCTCCCAACCAATCACTTCCACCCCCGCTGTGCTGCTTGCATCACCTGTCCTCCTCTGCTGACGGATGGGGCGAGAGGGAGGAGGGGGGCCGGGTGATGACACCTGAGCTAGAATGCAATGCTGACTCACTCGCATGATGAGGTTGCTGCTACATTTAATAAGTGGTGGAACATCTCTTGTCGTTATGGTGAAAAAGGAAGATATACTATGTTTGCTTTAAATGAGTCAGAGGAGAAAGTGTGCGTAATTGCTTATGAATTTTTTATCTATGTAGAACACACTAAGGATGTGGGCTGCTATTGGTTGCTGATACTGGCGAATAAAGACCTTTCTGGTATTATGGCATTCATTTTGGGCTGCAGGATTGGGGTCAATTCCATTAAATGAAAAGTCCCTTAAAATAAGACAGTTTTTGACAGTGCTTGTGGAGGCCAGGGCTGTATATGTGAACTCATGTCTCTGTACTGTTCCAGATGTAATGGTGGGGATGGGCTTCTCTCCAGAGGACATCCAGGAGTCTCTGGCCAAGATGAAGTATGATGAGATCACTGCCACCTACCTGCTGCTGGGGAGGAAGTCTTCTGAGGTCAGAGCAACACAATGGATAGTTGTTGATGTCTTTGCTCTAGTGCTTAGTATATCCATTAGTGTCCAATCTTTTGAATGTGTGTGTTTGTAACCTTTGACCTAGCTGGAGCCAAGTGTTTCAACCTCCAGCAGCAACCTGTCCCTGGCTAAGCCCCGGCCCACCAGCGAGCTCAATGGCCAGTCCCCCTCACACCTCAAAGTCCAGCGGAGCGTCTCCTCCAACCAGAAACAGAGACGCTACAGTGATCAGGGTGAGACACTCTATCAGTCAGTCATTAACAACCATTCAGAGGGAATTCTCATCTTTGACAAATGCGTTTCAGCTCTACCATTTCCTCTCTTCCTCGTTTTCTCTCTCTTCTCCAGTGGGTCAGAATGTTGCCCCAGGTTCAGGACACCCTAAGAGGAGCCAGACCAGCACGGCCGAATACAACATCAAAGAGGAGGGAGGGAGCAGTGTCCCCGGGGGGCGCTGTGTCCCCCCACCCAGCCCCTTGCTGGGGAACGCCAACAACCCCAACAAGGCTGATATTCCCAATGGCAGGAAGGGGGTTACCACTGTTCCCAGCGTGAGTGTCTGCTATTCCATCCCATTATCAATTGTATAACATATTCTTACACTTGAAGTGGGGATGAATCCTCCATTCCGATATGATGATTTGTGATATTATTCCACCCTGCAGAATAACACTGGCTCTGACGGGATGACGAGGAGAAACACGTACGTGTGCAGCGACAGGAACGCTATGGACTGTCTCTCTGTCATTCCCAATGGGAAGGAGAACAGGTAAGGAACAGGCTAGAATTTTACTGTGTTCCCTGTGTTCTCCACATGGCATCAGCATTCAACACAGCACCTTCACTGTTTCTCCCCCCAGGGGCACAGAGGAGGGAACTATGTGTATCAATACTGTTATTATTGAGAGAAGTTATTGAAGAAAAACAAGACCAGGCCTCCAGGGGAGAAATATCCTCAATGTTGTGCTCTTCATCTACTTTCCCCCCATCGCTTCTCTACTTTCCCCCCCCATCGCTTCTCTACTCCCCCCCCCATGGCTTCTACTTCCCCCCAGCTTCTCTACTTCCCCCCATGGCTTCTCTACTCCCCCCCCATGGCTTCTCTACTTTCCCCCCATGGCTTCTCTACTTTCCCCCCCCATGGCTTCTCTACTTTCCCCCCCCGATGGCTTCGTCTACTTTTCCCCCCCATGGCTTCCTCTACTTTCCCCCCCATGGCTTCTCTACTTTCCCCCCCATGGCTTCTGCACTTTCCCCCCCATGGTTCCTACTTTCCCCCCCATGGCTTCTCTACTTTCCCCCCCATGGCTTCTCTACTTTCCCCCCATCGCTTCTCTACTTCCTCACCACCACTTCTCTTTTTTGGCCCCTTTTTCCCTCCCCCCAACCTTCTGGTTTCTTCGTAGTCTGGTCGTGTCCCAGTATGACTGAGACGTATGCCTGTGTGATGATTAGCCCGTCCTCTGGCTTTGCCCCCGTGTTGACTGGCTCGCCCACCTCGGTCCAGCTGAGGTACCAGGCCTCTGACCCTCTGTCTGCCTTCCCCTCAGACTCAGACTGGGCCACACTGCCCCACTCCCACTCTGGACTTCTGTAAGCCCAAGTAAGACGGCAGGCAGGGCCTCCAACTGTCTGTCTGACCTCTCACCTCCCAAGTGTAGACCCGTCTCACTGTCTCAGGACCTCTCTAACCCACGACAAGGCTCACACATGCATCCCTTTCATGGACTCCATCTCTAACCGTTGTGGTGATGTCATCTCTCCCTCTCTCTAACCTCTTGTAGGAGACAGCCCCACCCTTTATTATACACACTCCTCTGTTCCCTAATTTTTCCTTCATCGTCTGCTTGGACCTGTGATCCCTGGTCTGGCCCTGGTCCTGGTCTGGCTCTGGCCCTGGTCTGGCCCTGGCCTTGGCCCAGGTCTGGTCCTGGCACTGGCAGCTCCACTACCTACCTCTGGCTTGACTATCCAAACCTGTGTTAGTCACTCCATGTTTCACCAAACAAGTTTTCCTCTCTTTGTTTAGTTCTATCTGGATATTAGGACTCCAACTCACTTCAACAATATCACACTATAAATGAACATTATTGACACAGATTAGATGTCATTTTAGAATTTAGAGTTTAGGACTTGAAGGTAAGATACTGGTGATATGATAATGGCCCAGCTGTTGATTCTATGTATAGAACTGGTATGTACAGCCAGGTGTTTGTCTTTCTTCTCCGTCTGATCTATTCCCTCCGTCCTCCCTGCAGTGTGGCCGTGTCTCCTGGCCAGCGGAACCCTGTGGCATCCACCCACAGCATCACCAGCGCCACCACGCCAGACAGACTACGTTTCCCACGAGGCACGGCGAGCCGCAGCACCTTCCACAGTGGTCAGCTGAAGGAGCGCCGCACGGCCACCTACAACGGGCCCCCAGCCTCACCCACCCTGTCCCAAGACGCAGCGCCCCTTTCCCAGACCCGCAGCCGCGGCTCCAGCAACCTCTTCTCCAAACTCACCTCCAAACTCACACGCAGGTAGGTGTCCGGGACTACAGCTTCATGCCACTCAATTCAACTATGAGTCCAAGCCCCTAAAATATACTATGACTATATCTAGCTATATGGTTTGTTTTTAATCCTTCTGAGTGGGCTTTGAACGGCGTGCTTTTTAGCATCATGAATCACATTGTGTGGAACATCCACAGTCCTACTAACAATAGATTGTTCCAGAAGCACTGATAACGTAGCCTGGGTGCCAGTCTGAGAAAGACATCAAATTAAACATACCTCAAGTGTAAACCAGCAGGGAAAACCCACTTGAATTTTTGTCCAGACTGAGTAGATTGAACACATCTCAGACAGGCAGCCAGGCGACTGTCAACAATTCGGGGTTGTCCCGAGACTAACCTGACATGAGGAATAGAAATCAACATATGTCATTTGAACCTTCTCCTCCTCGCCATTGATTCCAACCACCCTGTTTCTTTTCGCTCATTTCAAGTTTCAACCAATCATATTCTTTCAGTTTCTTGCCTCATTTCACTGTTTCTGTGTGTTTGCTGATTCTGTTGTAGAAACATTTCCTTTAGGTTTACGAAAAGGTAGGACCCCTATTACCTTCAGTGTGTGCAATTAATCAACTAAAACCAGTACTAGGACAAGCTGGAACTGACATACTGCTTAGAACCTCTGTTTTGTGACAGTGATTGGTCTCAGGCTTCTGGAGTTAACGATGGGTTAGATTGTAAGGGCAGTGTTGCTCTCTCGATCGGTCAGTTAGTTAAAAAATCCATCAACAGCCAACAGAAAGCTTGACACTAATCAATCTCCAATGCATGCAGTGGGGACGGTCCTGCTTACAAAGTTGCTATTGACTCTGATTTGTTTTTCACAAAGTAATGATTGATCTGTAGTGAACTGTTGTTCCAGGTAAGTTTGTGTTTTTTATGTAGACAGATCTGTGCTTGAAAGGTAGACAGATTATATTTGTCTATTCTAACTTGTCTTTATCTCTGTCCATAATTGGATTTTGCTGTATCTTCTTAGTTGTGACCAATGCTCCCTATAATAACTTTGCTGGCTTGTAGGAATGTGATGGACTTTGTGATGTGGCGATGCAGGATATAGAGTATTCAGATAAGAATTATTGTTTATAAGGCTTTGGGAACTTCAGTTTGTAATATTTCTTTGTGGAGTCGTGTTCACTTGTTGGGAACCGAGAGGGTTGTGAAATACTTTTTGTGAACCAGGCGTTCTGATGAGCAAGACCAGAGGGATTTATGTCTTGATACATCAATTTGTAAACATTTACAAGCAGATGGTCTGGCAGGTCAGGATATATTGTTTACAAAGCTGGGACAATAGGCAAAGCTCTCCCACCATACCTCCTCTTCAGACATAACCTTCTGTTCTTCAGTCTGATTAAGTGACACACTGACATCTAGTGGCTACCAGAAGTTCTACATCTTGGGAAGTTGTCACCTTTTGCAACACTTACATATTTCTTCATTCACCAGGTCCTTGTCACTCATTTCATTTCTCTGTTGATTCTTATTTCTGCACAGAGTAACATCCTGGAAACGATTGGTTTAAGTATAGGGAAGGAAGTCTCTTGTCTCAGTAGTAGGCAATGCGCTTTGATTTCTGTGCCCTCCCTTCACTCTTCTCCTCACTATTGTACTGCTGTGTGCCAATGTTTCCCTGACCTTTCTGTGCCTTTTAACCTTGGACCTTTTCACTGCTCTTCCTCCCTTCAGGGTCAGTATTGACCCGACCAAACGGCAGATGGCCAAATCAGGGCCTGCCATCCCTTCTGCCCAGGGAGCAAAGACTCTTAGTAAGTCTTCTGTTCACCCACCTCTCCCCTTCTTTTCTCCCCCTTTTTATTCTTCCTTGTCATCCTGGCATCATCGGCCTGTGATCATGTCGAACATCAAGTTTCTTTCTCTTTTCATGTATCCGTAAAAAATACAAGCTTTTTTTCAGAATCCATTTTTTCTTCCAGATTCAGCAGCAGAAGATATAGAGAATTGTAGGAAGTCGCAGATGGAGACCTAGAGTAAGGGATCATTTCAACCCTTATGTCCCCACAAGAGTTAGTGTCAGAGTTCTGTGTGGAGAGAACGAATTTGTATACACACCCCAACACAGTCACATTCCCTTCTCTCCAGTATGTGTATGTGACAGACACTCCCAGCCCCTCTCCCTGTCCCAGATAAAGTCTCAGACCTTTTTGTGTCCCTCATCCCCCTGGCTTGAGGCTGATATCTTGCCCACTAACTAATACCCCTCCAGGAATCTAACTTCCTCTACCCTCCCGTAGAATCATTTCAAGGCTAGTCTGCATGTGTGGAGCACAAAACTCATTAGGGTCTGGACCTGGTATGCAGTCCCTGTCTACAATGGCACTATGACTGGTTGCCTGATTGTCTTTTTAACCAACCACCCTCTTCTTTGGGGTGGCAGGTAGCCGAGTGGTTAGCGCGTTGGGCCAGTAACCGAAAGGTTGCTAGATCGAATCCCCGAGCTGACAATGTAAAAATCTGTCGTTCTGCCCCTGAACAAGGCAGTTAACCCATTGTTCCTAGGCCGTCATTGTAAATACGAATTTGTTCTTAACTGACTTGCCTTGTTAAACAAAGGTTAAATAAAACAATTAAAATACAAATATGAATTCTTGAAACATATCCAGTGTCACGCCGAGAGAAGAAACATCGGACTAGGGGACCTCTGTTCTGCTGTCTGTCTAGAGTAGACCGCATGAGTCCTCCCACAATAGCCCCAGTCTGCATGCACTGACCCAAATGCTGCGTTCGTAACAAAGTGGGTGGTGGGAATTTACCAGTTGTAAACAGTTGGATCATTCACATGATTTTAACTAATTGAGAAACGCTGATTGGCTAATGGCCAACAAGCTGTGTAAACCATAAACAAATTATAGTGTTAAAAAAACATATTAATAGATAGCTTTTTATAAATAATGTTTTGTTGCATTTAACTGCTGTTCTCGAGGTCATTTATTTAGAAGGTGACATCAGAATGAGAGAAGTGAGCTCAGGATGATAGACGAGTTTCCCACTAGTAATTTCCAGTTTGAGGTCCGTTGAAGTGGATTTTTTCCAGTCGTATGTGGTAAATTCCCACTTGGTTACGAACACAGCATAATTGTGTGCGCAAATGTGTGGGTGTGTGGACTGTAGTTCCACTGTATGATTTTGTTTTTGTCATGTTGGGGTGAATCTCTTCACGTCACCAAGCTGTCATACCATCATTCAACACATTTCCATTTGTGTATCCCCTTGCTCTGTCATCTGTTTAAGCGCTTTTTTTTGTTCCTTTGCGTTAAAGAAGCAAGAAAGTTTGAACACCAACGAGACTGATCAGTGCACAGGTTTCATGTCAATACTTCCATAATGAGGTTATAGTAACCTTGGTGGCTTTCTTGTTTTTATAACTCTATAATATACATGTTATATATCTGTCAATATATATATCAGTGTTATCTGTTCTTAAAATTACAAAATACTCTTTTGGAAGTCCACATTTAGTGTTTTTTCACTTCTAATCTTGCTCTACTCCCTCAACTGTCACAGAGTCTCAACCGAGTTTGAAAGAAACGGGAGATTTGAGAGCTCAAGGTGAGGTGTAGGTTGCTTTCTCAGCCTGATATTCCTGTGACTATAGGCTTGATATCACTTCACTCCCAGGCCCAGCTCTGTTCTCCGTTCATTTTGTCAGTCAACCAATAGTTCACAGGGTTTACCCATGCCTCACCTTTTCCTCATTGAGTATGGTGCTTCATGACCATCTGTTTATTGCATGCTCTGCTAATTGACCCTTTGATCAACACCTTGCATTATTTTGTCTATTCATGGAAGACCCTTTTAAAACATATTGAAGGAAATACTGTTATACAGATAGGAAAATGCACAGCTTTAGTGAATTCAACTTTTTCTATCTCCTTCCTACCAGTCGCCATGTACCTGGGGATCAGAAAGGGGAAAGTAAAGACGGTAAACCCCGCTCCCTCAGATTCACTTGGAGTATGAGGAACACCAGTTCCATGGAGCCTTGTGACATCATGCGGGAGATACGCAAGGTGCTCGAGGCCAACAATTGTGACTACGAACAGCAAGAGTGTTTCCTGCTGCTCTGTGTCCATGGCGATGCTGAGAACCTTGTCCAATGGGTGATGGAGGTGTGCAAGCTGCCCCGCCTCTCCCTCAATGGCGTGAGATTCAAGAGGATATCAGGCTCATCCATCGCTTTTAAAAACATTGCTTCCAAAGTCACCAATGAGTTAGAGCTATGAACAAAAAGGGTGAAAGTATAAGCTGTACAATCTTTTTTTTACAAAATACTGAGTATGTATTGAATGAGTTTGGCAATAATCACTGAATTACTAATAACTACAGTATATAATCTGGTTGTATATGGTTTGTCATACTGAGAAAATTGACCAATAGCATTTGTCATCTCATGAAAGTTAACCCTTTGAGTAAATAATGAATCTGACTTTCAAGACAGCCACACATTGTTATACACCATTTCTTTAATTTCAAAGAATGTATAAGAGATGGAGTTCATGTAAATGCTCACATGGTAAGATCACCAATGTCTCAATAAAATTCTGTAAACTTGGCATATTTAAGTTCTAAATCTGAGGATGTGCAACTTCAAAGATGGGAAAGAAAGAAACGTGGATTGAAACAGTTTTTTTATTTTCAGATCCACTATCACAATGAAAGAGGACCTTGTGAGAGTAAGTGCATTCCAGGATAGTGTCACACATTCATTCAGAAGTGCATTCCAGGATAGTGTCACACATTCATTCAGATGGCAAAGGGAAGCAATCACAAGAGTTTTCACTTCTGGGTGGGCATGATGCCGTCGATAGACTGGCCTTTCTCCAGCTTCTTCTCCATCTCAACCAGCAGCTTGACTCCATCCACAACCATCTGCACCAGCTCCACCTCGGAGAAGCCCAGGCGATCGGCATTGGAGATGTCGAAGGTTCCACCCACGGCTGCGGTGTCTACTCCACCTGAAATAGATATCAGAAGAGGGACTGAAGAAAGATTCACCCATTTTGAACATTGTATCGTTTTGGTGCATCTGAGCAATGCTCTATCGATTCCTGGGGTCATTTCATGTTTCCATGTGTATCGGAGCCATCACTGTGCAAGCAGGCAGAAATACAGCCGGTATGTTGAGTTTTGCATCATATGAGGACATACAATTCAAAATGGGTGAATAGTTCCTCCTTTAACATAGCTACAATAGTCCTTTTAGAGGAATTCCAGCTTTAATGCTAGAACTCGTCGTTTTACAGCCTTAATGTAAGTTACCCTGAGCAACAGAACAGCAAACAAACACAATTAGGTATCTGGTTCAGTAATGGAACATTTTCTGTACCTGTTCCACGTTTCTGAAGCCTTAGCCTCTTGAGTACCTCCTCGAATTTGGCATGCTTGCTCATGTTGGGGATCTTGACGTGGACTCCAGCACGCAGCCCTGTTCCCAGGTTGGATGGGCAGGTGAGCACGTAGCCTAAGTGCCCGTTCCACATGAATGAAGTGCCCTTATCTTTGAACAGGGTTTCAATCTGAGGAAAAGAGATTTGGGGGTCAAATTAAGAAAAGGATTACAAACATCGATTGATCATTGCCAGCATGTTTTCACACATGAATATGGCAAATTATGATTCATATTTCATTCTCAAAGCCTTATGAATGTATTCCTCAGATATTCCCTCTCACCTTTGTGAGGCCAGTACAGAAACGGTTGAACACCTCCTTCATGTTGCCACCCTTCTGCATGGAGATGACACGCAGGTGGTCCTCCTCGTTGACCCAAACCAGGAAGGTCTTGGTATCATTGTGCCTTGAAGATTAGAATAAATAAATGTTCTATGGTCCTCTGACAAGGTCATGGACAGTGGCTTATGAAGCCACCACCAGCATATAAACTATTTTGAACTTTCTCCCTTCGACTTACCAGAGATTTAGGAACACCTAGTTTGAGGGTAACTACATTTCCTATCCCTCTTGGCAGTCATTTACTTGAATAAGTTGGAGGGTAGAAAGTAAGAATGACTTCAGTGAGTAAGAACAAAACCAAATTGTAATGCCTTTGAGGACATCAAGTATGGGAATGGGAAATCCCTGTCTTACCAGATCCCCCTGCCATCGGGCCAGTCCCGGGCCATGCCAGAGGCCAGCAGCAGAGGAGACACAGGCTTGTCAAACAGGAAGTGGTCATCAATCAGCTGCTGCTGCTCAGCATCTGTCATGTTTTTCAGGGCGTAGTACTTCCCCTTCAGGTCACCGGACAGGGAGTCCAGAGCTGCAGAGGAACAGATGTGTCAGATACATTGTCTGAGGTTACTGGATGAGACTCCATTACGTGGCTTTCACTAATCTGTTGATCACATTACAACCATTGGACCCCAGCGATGGGGTCCAATCCGGCCCACGGGTGGGGAAAACTAACCAAATTCGAAACAGTGTAGAAATGATAATGGACCTACATTCATAGTTTCTTGACTGTCTAGCTCGCTAATATTCACCTAAATTAAAGCTAGACATTCAGGGAGCATCAAATTCCAAAAACGATAGAGGACCAATTTTCCCAAATGTTGACAGCTGGGAAATATAACCAAATGCAGTTCCCGGGCAAAATGACGGACACCCCTGGTCTAAAGCGATCCTTTCCGGTCAGTAACAGATGTAGAAATACATTCACATAGTTCACCACTAGAGGGGACTCTTTACGCAGTAATGTTGCATCAGGGACCAGGCATCATTCTGAGAATGGCATCCACTCAGAGCCCCAGCCCACTTTGGGTGGGTTTAGGTGAGTACCTTCAACAGACATTTTCTCAACGGCCCTTCGCTCTCCACGGCTGCAGTGTGGGGGCAGACAGAACCCCCGGATGCTCCTTCCTGTTCGGACACGGGAGCTAAGGACGTAGTTGGGGTCCAGGTCATCTCCACCCTGTGAAAACAGACACCAAAGTTGAGTTCTGAATTCTCCGTGACTTATCAATACTGGTCAACTTCCTGCAGTGTACACTGTTGAATATGAGTCTCAGACCACTGTCAACCAGGGACCCATTTAAAGGGCAGTACCTTCAGGTTGTTTGGGTTGAGGTCGGTCTTGTGCTTGTCTGTAGGCTTGTATCCTCCATGTCTGTCCTCAATGATGGGGTCCAGCAGCTCCTTGAAGACCTCGTATGTCTCCTCATCTCCAGCCACACATCCCACAGTCATGATGAATGGATGGCCTGGAATGGGGGGTGAAAAATCAATCAGGGATGGATTCAATTAGGAAACAAATTGTAGAGCATGACAGATTAAACAGTGACAACCTCACTCAATACTTAGCATTTCATTAAGCTATATACAGGCGGAGTCGATAGACTCCGGATGGGTTAGTTTTACCAGGATTATCAACCCCCGTCTGAATGACACCATCTATGGTTAAGCCGTTGGCGGTGGCACGGTCTCTGAGTTTGGTGAACATGTTCTGGGTTAAGACCTTGGCCATGTGGTTGTTGTGCTGGCCTAGGTCAGGGACAGGTGACAGACAGCCTCTTGGTCAGTTTGGCCATCTTATCATTTCTGAACAATAACAAAACACATTCTACAGGGTAAGGGCATGGTGCATGGACACTACTCATTTCCCCTCAAAAAGGGTTAGGCTATACTATTTCAGTTCATATGGAGTCACCAGATCATCACTAATTGCAGTGACAACCTATGATGAGTTACATATTGCTAAGTTATTATTATGGTATGCTTGACCAATAAGCATTATTCCTAAGTGATGCTTGACCCCTGCTGGATAACAACATAAATAAAAAGGTTATCCGAAACAAATCAATGCCCCATTGTGCTTTGAGAGTTTGGTACTGATGCAGGCCAATTGAATACCTGCAACATTCCACTTGAAGACATACTTTCATAGGGTTATATTACCCATCAGCAAGGTTACCGTGCAGAACAAAATGGCATGCCCTCACTAAACGCACATTTAAGAGGCAGAACAGATGGCTTAATGGTTGAAAGCTGCTTGGGTCTTTACCTGGGTTATCAATCCCGGTTTGAATGACATCATCCAATGTAAAACCACTGGGCGTTTGTTTGCTCCTTAGACGCTCGTAGATGGCAGGAGTCAAGATCTTGGCCATATGATTATTGTGCTGGCTGAGATCTGGGTACTCCTCACTAGAAGCGTACTTCATCTTCAGCGCGTTGTGGGTGTTTCCGAACGGCATGGCTGATCCCTGGACGCAACATGGAGTGGGGTAAAAACTGGTGAATGTGATCTTGAAAATAGTACAAATAGGCCTACGACAGATCTGTCAAATACTTGGTTTTTAATCAGGTGCGTGCGAGTTCAAGGCTGAATATGCGCACTGCAAAGTAGCGGCGGCACCAATGATGTCGGATCGCAGTCACCGCACTTAACCACAATCAGACGAGTATAGGCAGATGTCGACAGGCATTTGATAAAGAGAGGTGGAGTGATGGAACTCCAGTCAAATGCCAAAGATTGCGCAGTAGCGTCATTCCAATCCGAATAACTATTTTATAGTGCTCTAGACTGGAGTGGTAAATGCGTGTGATCATGTTGGAAATCATATCCAAATCACTCAGCCCTTGAAAAAAAAAAATGTAGGGTAGGCTATGCCAGATTGTAACAGACCAAAGCAAGATATTCAAAATAACAGGGTCTCGCGCTCGAACACGGCTACAGGCGTTATACAATTGTTTTCATTGTCTTTTGTTATCGAAATGTTCACGGAAAATGAAAAATATATATGGATGGACACAAATAGCCAATAAAATTTCGCCTCTGTTAAAAACCAAGTACTTGCTTAGTCACAATGAGCTGATTTGGGGTTAAAACGACTTATGCCATCAATGAATGTCATCCTGAACGAGTAGAAATAGTGGTCCTACCTGCTGCCGAGGCTGGTCACTACTAGGTGGGAAGACACAACGAGACCTATTTTTCCGACCGTGGCGAGCAATCACTTACGTTATTTGGCTCTCCGGTGGAAAATGTTCTTGGAGATGGTTCTTTATAGTAGGCGAACTCGGCTCCCATTGGTCAGTATTTGTAGTCCATCTATTTGTCGATTATTAGGCTATACGAGATTGCAGTTTTCATATGTTCCTTTGGTCTTTCTTTACCAATGATGTAGCCTATATCTACCCTGGATTGCTGCTGATGCTATGTATTGGCCTGTGAGAGGTTTTGAAGCCAGCGGTCGGCCATATTGGCACTTCTCACTAGGCACAGGCCTCCATAGGAATGAATGGAATTCTACAGTATTTCAATTAAATGTTTCAAGTACAAAATTTCACGTATTTAAGAATGTATTTTTTTATAGTGGGGACAGTAACATTAGTAATCTAAAAAATAAATACTTTAAGGAAAGTATTTGTTATTTTTATGTTTAGCTCACATAATATCATTTTTAAGTATGCATTAAGGTGTCTGTAATAGAATACATGTGGCAAAAACAAATATGTTTTACAACGGTGTAGGGAGGAGTGCTGAAATGGTGGTGCGGTGGCTTCAACATAGCGCCCCTTAATTAGTAATCTAGTGTATATATAAATCTTTGGTAATTACACATTTTCTCTTATTGTATAGCCTGGCTACGGATATCATATAACAACAGTTGAATTTAAATGTGGGATTTTTTACACATTGTTAAATTATATGAACTTCTTTGGCCTAACTAGAGCCATATATTTTTTATTTTATTTTTATTTGTATTTCATCTTTATTTAACCAGGTAGGCTAGTTGAGAACAAGTTCTCATTTGCAACTGCGACCTGGCCAAGATAAAGCATAGAAATTCGACACATACAACAACACAGAGTTACACATGGAATAAACAAAACATACAGTCAATAATACAATAGAAAAAAGAAAACAAAAAGTCTAAATACAGTGAGTGCAAATGAGGTAAGATAAGGGAGTTAAGGCAATAAATAGGCCATGGTGGCGAAGTAATTACAATATAGCAATTAAACACTGGAATGGTAGATGTGCAGAAGATAAATGTGCAAGTAGAGATACTTGGGTGCAAAGGAGCAAGATAAATAAATAAATACAGTATGGGGATGAGGTAGATAGATGGGCTGTTTACAGATGGGCTATGTACAGGTGCAGTGATCTGTGAGCTGCTCTGACAGCTGGTGCTTAAAGCTAGTGAGGGAGATATGAGTCTCCAGCTTCAGTGATCTTTGCAGTTCGTTCCAGTCATTGGCAGCAGAGAACTGGAAGGAAAGGCGACCAAAGGAGGAATTGGCTTTGGGAGTGACCAGTGAGATATACCTGCTGGAGCGCGTATATACACAGACTCTGGGCCTAAATAACTGTTCTTTGCTAAAACTGTTTGAAATTCCTAGGGATTCATAAACAAATGTAGGACCATCATGTAAAAAATTATGATTTACAGTTAATTGATTGTTCTGACTTTTTTTTTTTTTTTATATTTTTATTAGTTCCAAATTTGTTATAACAAATTCCCCCCCCCCCCCACCCAACCCAAAGAGACAAAAACATAACAACCAAACATACACAGAAAAAAAATCCAATAATAAAAATACATTAAAAGTATAATATGCAGTCGCAGATAATTAAGCAATAATGCAGATTATGTTCTGCTTTTTTAAGAAATGCCATACGTCATCAACTGGAGCCTGCGCATCTCAGTTTGAAAATAATTTTAAGCGCCGCATTTGCGCGTTTTCATAGATTTATATATCATCTAAACAGCCTCATTCATTGCAGGATTCATGATTACTGTGAAAGCGAATAGTGTAAATGTTTGTGAACAGGAGCCTCGTCTGGTCAGTCTGATGACAAATCCACACGTGAGCTCTGCAGCATTTGAACAGCAAGTAACAAGTCCTAACTGATCATCAACCTCTCAACATAGCTAGAAGTCACTTCGCACATCTAATTCAATTTTGCTTTTATAGCTGCAAGTACCTAACTACATTTGATAAGGTATGTCAAAGTTTGCTCGCAAGTGTTTTTCGCCGTGACTGTTCATTGACTAACGAATGGGGTCAGATTTAGCGTCCAACCGCTTTTCCATAGGTAAGTTAGCTAGCTAACGTAGCGAGCTAGTTAACTATTGAGATGCGTTTTCCACAGTGAAGTTGCCGAATAGCGGACTTGCAAAATCAAGATTAGCTATGTATATTTGTTGTTGGCGAGTTAAACTATCGTTAACTTAGTTGGTAAACGTTAGCTAAATTGACTAACGTTAGTTTGCTAGCTAACGGTTTAAAATGTAATGTATCTAACGTTAGCTAGCTACAGTAGCTACCAGATTGATATGTTAACTTACTAGCGCGCTAACGTTAGCTACAAAAGTATCATAACTAACGTTATGTATTTAAAAATTCACAAACGACTTTTCACTTAGTTTCTCCATATTATTGTCCGCCAGTCACACTGAAGTGTCTCTCCACTGTTCTTATTCGACAAACAGTTTAGAATTATTAAATCATACTTGTTTTCAAAACAAATAATTAACGCCGATACAGTGCACGCACATCAAATCGCAGTAGTCACATAACAAAATATTTAGCAGATGTCATTGTTGGTGTAGCGAAATGCTTGTGTTCCTAGCTCCAACAGTGCAGTTGTATCTAACAATACACACACATCTAAAAGTAAAAATGAGCATTTGAATGAGTATGAAAGTAACAAACCCATTTTGGAGGGATTTTGATCATATTTGACAGACCACATTTGTCCATTTAAAAGTACATTTTCAACTCGCATAGAAGAGGCAGGTCTGATTTCACCTAAACTATCAGCTAATGTCGCCCAATACATTGATCAAACTTGTATTTATATTAATTTGTGAAAAGGATGTTCTGGTTGTCATGGGGGAAATGTTTACTAGTTTCCACTCCTTTTGACTTCATTTCTTTACAGTGAAAACACCTGAAACTCTTCACTTTGGTTCCCTCTTGTAGACCCCCGTGATAGGAGTCAAACAAGGCCGGCCATGAGTTTTGTAGAGTATTCAGAGTTTATCCAGGAGGGCGACATTGCAATTATCTTCCTGGGTCATGACTCAATGATGCCGGTCAAGGTGCAGCAGGGTGCCCAAACACAAACACGCTACGGAGTCATCCGCCACTCCAAAGACCTGATAGGCCAGCGCTTTGGCACCAAGGTCACCTGCAGCAAAGGTGGCTGGGTCTATGTGCTGCACCCCACTCCTGAGTTGTGGACCCTCAACCTGCCCCACCGCACCCAGATCCTCTACACAACAGACATTGCCAACATCACCATGATGCTGGAGCTCAAGCCTGGCTCTGTTGTCTGTGAATCAGGTGAGAGGGACAAAACCAGCTGTTTTCCAACTTTATGTAGCTACTTTATCTGAGGACATGAGTCATTTTAATCTTTCCATAACTTCACCCATTGCACTGAATAATTGCTTAGCATACTCATAAAGTAGAAATATTACATGTTTCATGTTCCCTATAAGAGAGGGACACAGATAATGAGAAAATATCTGGAGGAAGTATTTGTCATAGACTAGTGGTAAGCCACTCAAAAACAAAAGGATAAATGTGACGCTAATTATTCTTCGAACAGAGGTCGGTAAGCGAAAGCTCCCGCTCAAGAGCCGAGGGAAGTGGTTGGGACAACATCACACTTGGCTTTTGGTGATGCACGCCAAGTTGTCATGATTATCAAGAGTTGAAAAAAGACATTGTCTGTTTTCATTGGGTCACAGCATCACATTTACATTGAGGCCTGTTGAAATTATGCTCTTTTAAAGCAGAGATAAATTAATGTTGTGGTTTTACATCCCATTATTAACCTATTCAGTTAAGCGGTCAGTTATTTATGACAATAACCTGATCTGAACTAGACTTGAGATGGAACATCACAGTAGTACCATCTAGAAATCTCCCCAGTAAGGAGTGTGAACTGGTTGAATTCAATGCAGAAGTAAAGTGATTGTGTGTGGGTGGTTAATGGATGTTGACGCAGCCTGGGCTGTGTACGTGTCTGGCTTGGAGGGTCTGGGGGCAGATGGCTGCTTTTGCTGCAGTGCTTCATCATGTTTAACTGCTGTGCTGTTCCTTCCTTCACGGGTTATAGACGGAACACCAGTAAACGTGTGCGAATTCCCAGATGGCGTATCGATGAACAAAACTGCTTGGTCAGCCCCTGACATAATGGGGAGCTGCAACATGTCTGCAGTATTGTCACATTTATTAGCCTCTTCATGTGGGTGTTTACTTTGCTTTGAAAAAGGTCTGGTTCCAAAACATACACAGGGAGCAAAAAGCTAAGGCATTACTACAATGCACCATTGCATGCCGAGTCATTTTTGTTGGTTGGTTTTGAACTTGTGTAATATAATGTAGCCTAATTGAGTGATGAAAGACCCCTAATGTACCAACCTGAGGATCACCTGCCCTCTCTTAGATTTCATAATTTTTTTGACATTGAAACCATGTTTCACTCTAGAAAATAAATACTTATTGGATGTCTGGTCAGATGTTATTCCTAAATGTTGATTATAATAGCTGACAAGACTGGAAGCTTATCAACTGGTTATATGTAAAATCTACTTTATTACCTGCTAATACATGAACACTGGATGACGACAATAAGCCTATCTAAGCGATAACTTGTCCAATCTCAGGGGTGACTTATATTTTGTGTCCTGAGTGACTTTGTGAATGAGCTATGTAAACAGGCAGTAATTATCAGTTGGCTGTTCTGAGCACACCATGTGTTGTAGGGGAAATGCACAGTCACATAGAGGAGTCATCTAGATTGCGCTGAAGGTCGCCATTCTAGCCC
The DNA here is from genome assembly GCF_002910315.2 of Salvelinus sp. IW2-2015. Lineage (NCBI taxonomy): Eukaryota > Metazoa > Chordata > Actinopteri > Salmoniformes > Salmonidae > Salvelinus > Salvelinus sp. IW2-2015. Next base: position 13,782,311 of record NC_036843.1, on the reverse strand, counting down.
CAGCCCTAGCAGAAGGTCTCATGTTCTGCTCCTTCACATGTCATTGTTTAATTTCTTCGCTGACCAGGCTCCATCCTGCTGCCAGGAATAGAACTTTTGATAGGAGTCCCAGGTCAGGGCTGTTTTCATCAACGCTGGCTTTATGGGAAGGCTAATGGGTGCTCACTGCTCAGAGCCTCTGAAGAACATGCCAAATGTGGCTGCCTTGTTATCCAATCAGGTGGCACCCTCGTGGTGGGCATGGGCTGAGTGCCAGTGCTAATGGCCATTTTGTGAGATGGGGAGAGACTTTGGGCTCTTGTCCTGCCGCTCATCCTCAGGCAGCAGAAATGTGCAATGTCTCTTACATTTATTTACATTTTAGTTATTTAGCAGACGCTTTTATCCAGAGCGACTTTGTGCATTCATCTTAAGATAGCCAGGTGGGACACCACATCACAGGCATAGTAAGTACATTTTTTCTCAATAAAGTAGCTATCAGCAAAGACAGAACTAGAAGGGTGTGGTGATTATTTAAGATACTCTTTGAAGAGGTAGGGTTTCAGGTGCTTTCAGGAGAGGGGCAGGGACTCTGCTGTCCTAGCTTCAGGGGGAAGCTGGTTCCACCATTGTGGTGCCAGGACAGAGAAAAGCTTGGACTGAGCTGAGCAGGAGCTGCCCTCCCATAGGGGTATGAGGGCCAAGAGACCAGCGGTGGCAGAACGAAGTGCTCGGGTTGGGGTGTAGAGTTTGAGCATAGCCTGAAGGTAATGAGGGGCAGTTCCTCTTGCTGCTCCGCAGGCACCACCATGGTCTTGTAGTGGATGCGAGCTTTGACTGGAAGCCAGTGGAGTGTGCAGAGGAGCGGGGTGACATGGGAGAACTTGAGAAGGTTGAAAACCAGACTGGCTGCAGCATTCTGGATAAGTTGCAGGGGTTTGATGGCACAAGCAGGGAGCCTAGCCAACAGCGAGTTGCAGTAGTCAAGACGGGAGATGACAAGTGCCTGGACAGTCAACTTCACACATCAGCAAACCATACTCACAGATGGCGCTCTATCCCTCGGTCTTGACCTCTTTCGCTCTCATTCAGTCTTTGTCTCTGGCTCTCACATGGCAGGCTTATTAAATTAACAAGGCCACTCAGATTCTGAATAAGCTCTTGTAACCAGTGGAAGATGGAAATGGCATGTCCTCAGTGCATGCCGTGCTACAATTTGCAGAACAAATAGGCCTTCACATGTACTTTGAGGAATGTTCCTGCTTGGTAGTACCATGGAAGGTGACTAGATGTTTTAGATATTTGCGATTTGAAGCACCTTAGTGCGTAAGAATTGTCATAGTACAACATCACACACACTTGAATAGGATTTGAGCAGAGTTGTGAATGAAATCAGGCAGTAAACTACACTGAACAAAAATATAAGCACAACACATAAAGCGTTGGTTTCATGAGCTGAAATAAAATATCCCAAAAATGTTCCATATGGAAGAAACGCTTATTTCTCTCAAATTTTGTGTACAAATTTGTTTACATCCCTGTTAGTGAGCATTTCTCCTTTGCCAAGATAATCCATCCACCTGACAGGTGTGGCATATCAAGAAGCTGATTAAACAGCATGATCATTACACAGGTGAACCTTGTGCTCGGGACAATAAAAGGCCACTAAAATGTGCAGTTTTGTCACACAACACAAGCCTACAGATGTCTCAAGTTTTGAGAGAGCATGCAATTAGCATGCTGATTTGAAGGAATGTTCACCGGAGCAGTTGCCACATAATTGAATGTTCATTTCTCTACCATAAGCTGCCTCTAATGTCCTTTTACATTTTGAACCGGGTGCCCCATGGTGGGGTTATGGTATGGGCAGGCATACAGTGCATTTGGAAAGTATTCAGACTCCTTGACACATTTTATGTTGCAGCCTGATTCTAAAATGTATGCAATTTCCCAACCCCCCCTTATCAATCTACACACAATACCCCATAATGACAAAGCAAAAATAGTTTTTGTAGATTTTTTTGTTTGTTGCGTTACTTTGTTAAAGCACTTTTGGCAGCGATTACAGCCTCGAGTCTTCTTGGGTATGACGCTACAAGCTTGGCACACCAGTATTTGGGGAGTTTCTCCCATTCTTCTCTGCAGATCCTCTCAAGCTCTGTTAGGTTGGATGGGGAGTGTTGCTGCACAGCTATTTTCAGGTCTCTCCAGAAATGTCTGGGCTCTGGCTGGGCCACTCAAGGACATTCAGAGACTTGTCCCAAAGCCACTCCTGTGTTGTCTTGGCTGTGTACTTAGGGTTGTTGTACTGTTGGAAGGTGAACCTTCGCCCCTGTCTGAGGTCCTGAGCGCTCTGGAGCAGGTTTTCACAAGGATCTCTCTGTACTTTGCTCATTTCATCTTTCCCTCGATCCTGACGAGTCTCCCAGTCCCTGCCGCTGAAAACATCTCCACAGCATGATGCTGCCATGGATGGTGGCAAGTTTTTTCCAGAAGTGACGCTTGGCTTTCAGGCCAAAGAGTTCGATCTTGGTTTCATCAGACCATAGAATCTTGTTTCTCATGGTCTGAGTTTCCTTTAGGTGCCTTTTGGCAAACTCCAAGCGGGCTGTCATGTGCCTTTTACTGAGGAGTGGCTTCCGTCTGGCCACTCTACCATAAAGGCCTAATTGGTGGAGTGCTGCAGAGATGGTTGTCCTTCTGGAAGGTTCTCCCATCTCCACAGAGGAACTCTGGAGCTCTGTCAGTGACCATTGGTTTCTTGGTCACCTCCCTGACCAAGGCCGTTCTCCCCAGAATGCTCAGTTTGGCCGGGCGGCCAGCTCTAAAGTCTTGATGGTTCCAAATTTCTTCCATTTAAGAATGATGGAGGCCACTGTGTTCTTGGGGACCTTCAATTCTGTAGACAGTTTTTGGTACCCTTCCCCAGATCTGTGCCTCGACACAATCCTGTCTCGAAGTTCTATGGACAATTCCTTCGACCTCATGGCTTGGTTTTTGCTCAGGTGTGTGCCTTTCCAAATCATGTCCAACTAATTGAATTTACCACCGGTGGACTTCAAGTTGTAAAAACATGTCAAGGATGATCAATGGAAACATGATGCACCTGAGCTCAATTTCGAGTCTCATAGCAAAGAGTCTGAATACTTATGTAAATATATTTTTTATAAATTTGCAAAAATGTCTAAACCTGTTTTCACTTTGTCATTATGGGGTATTGTGTGTACATTAATGAGGTAATACATTTTAGAATAAGGCTGTAACAACTAAATGTGGAAATATTCAAGGGGTCTGAATACTTTCTGAATGCACTGTAAACTACGGACATAGATATGTACACAATTCCTGGAAGCTGAAAATATCCCAGTTCTTCCATGGCCTACATGCTCACCAGGCATGTCACCCATTGAACAAGTTTGGAACGCTCTGATTATCGTGTACGACAGCGTGTTCCAGTTTCCGCCAATATCCAGCAACTTCCCCAGACATTGAAGAGGAGTGGGACAACATTCCACAGTCAACAGCCTGATCAACTCTAAGCAAAGGAGATGTTGGGCTGCATGAGGAAAATGGTGGTCACACCAGACACTGACTGGTTTTCTGATCCACACCCCTACTTAAAAAAATATAATAAAAAAGTGTTTCTGACCAACAGATGCATATCGTTATTCCCAGTCATGTGAAATCCATAGATTAGGGTCTAATGAATTTATTTCAATTGACTGATTTCCTTATATGAACTGTAACTCAGTAAAATCCTTTGAAATTGTTGCATTGTTGTTTTATATTTTTGTTCAGTATACAAAGCCTTGGAAATGGTTTACCATGCAGCACTACCCACACACAGCATCATACTAAAATGAGTAGTATCCTTTCCTTTAGACCCTTCATATACAGTTGTTTAGACCAGACACTTGTCATCCAGTTGAAGGTCCAGGAGAGAGACTGGTAGTAGTACAGCTCTCAACCCCTCTGCTGTTCCCCTGGCTCTGTCGGTCATCCGGTTAGTTGACTGGTGTGGCGTTAGCAAGTCAATGTGCCGCTGTGTGGTAAACATTGCCCCCATTGTTGCCATGAGAACAAAAGCAGCAGTGACGCAATGTCAGGAGCGGGAGGAGGAAGGGGCACTGTAGCCCATCACCATGTTCCCCTGCCTTGTCACATGATCACTTCAGATGCGATCAGACACAACTGCAGTTATTGTTGTGGTCATATGACACTCCAAGGTTTGATTACTTGCACAACTGTACTACTGTACATCAGACCCGTTGATTGAGTATAATGACATGAAAATGGAAGCACTTCTGTATTGATCTGTTTTCTACATTTTTCTCAGTTGTTGTGAACGCCCCAGTCATCTATAACAGGATTTCCAAAACTCGGTCCTGACCTTTTGCCCTAGCACTACATAGCGAATTCAAATAATCAAAGCTTGATGATGAGTTGGTAATTTGAGTCAGCTGTGTAGTGCTAGGGCAAAAACCAAAATGTGCACCGGGGGGGGCAGGACTGAGTTTGGGAAACCCTGATTCATGACACCACCACTGCTACTAGTCTCATAACCCATTCCCTGTATGTTTTGTTTGTAGGCACGGGCAGCGGCTCTCTGTCCCACGCCATCCTGCGCACCATCGCGCCTACTGGTCACCTACACACTGTGGAGTTCCACCAGCAGCGTGCTGAGAAGGCGGCTGAGGAGTTCAGGGAGCACCGCGTAGGCCACCTGGTCACCGTCCGCAACCAGGACGTCTGCAAGGAGGGCTTTGGAGTGACGGGGGTTGCAGATGCTGTCTTCCTGGACATCCCCTCCCCCTGGGAGGCTGTCAAACATGCCAAGAACGCCATGAAGAGGCAGGGTAAGAAGGGGTGTGCGTGTGTAGAAGCAGCCAGGAACTTGGTCCAGAGAACATGACTTTGGCTTGTCCACTCATGAATCCCAGCCAGCCTTTGTTCTCTGGCTGTGCAATGTAGTACAGTCAGTGCCATATTGGATATTGATCTGGGTCAGCAGAGCTCTCATTAAATGTGGCCTTGGCTCAGCTCATGCTTGTTCCTCTCTGTTACTTCCTTGACACACGGATGCAGAATAACGTGACCTGACTAAAGAGCATGCAGTGGTCTCCATGGAGATCAGGACCCATGTACAGTGGCGACAAGCCTGGGCAGGTTGGCAGCTTAGTGGGGTGGTCAGTATGTGTGCGTGCGTGACTGTATAGGCTAAAGGTGGGACATGGGTAGAATACATCACAAGGTTATAAAGTATTCACATAGTGCCCTAGGCTAGTACAGTTACTTACTTGGGATCACTGGTTTATAAACAGCTTTATAAAATATTTGTATAATCCCAAGGTGCATAAACAGATGGAATGTGGGACATGGACTAGTAACGGTGCAGAGAGACTCAGCACCCTTTCCTACGTTCTCTCCCGTGGTAGACTGTTCAGTCCTCCCTTCTATGGTTTCACGTCTGCGTTTTCCTCTCTAGCTATCTGACCCTCCCTTACACACACACACACACACACACATACACACACACACACACACACACACACACACAGAGCCACAAGCAAACAGACAGATATCTGGATGTAGAATCAGTCTCATGACCATACAGGGTTATGTGCTGCAGGGAGGTAGCGTGAGTCTCCTTTAGGCAAGGCACAATTTTGTTCCCTCTCTTCAGGGCTGAGACACTGGAGTCCCAGTCTCTCTCACACTCCTCTAGAGGACTGGACGCTATGGAGCCGTCTCTCTCCATGCTTCAGCCAAGGGCATCTAGCATTTGACCAGTCAATTATACCGCCCATGTGAGCTTCACATGCTCCTGTACAGTCCTTGTGTAACCACTAATAAAGGAGATTTCCGTACATTTTCCTTTCCCTGCTTTAGATTTGGTCTGTAGTATCTGAGAACCAGGGTAAGGGGAAGAATATGGAGCAGAGGAAATGGCTGTCTTTTTTTCTCTCTGTAATTCTTTTAATTATTTGGCCAGTGGCCTGCACCTTTTATTTAGAGAAGCTGTGCTCAGAGGACCCTAGATCCTGGCACAAACCCTCCTGCCCCCCACACACCCCCTCTGTTTGCCAAAGACATGGGGCCGATTGGGGCTGTGTTTTGAGCTTTCCAGAGAGAAGGGCTGCTCCTATTTGTCAATGGAACGTCTTATCTGAGAGATCCCACGTTTCCAACACTAGACATTGGCTGTGTCCGAAATCTGGCTTGCCTACCTACTACTTACTTAAACTGCGTACTGTACTAATTGTACTACATACCATTTAGAACGTACTGTTTAGTAAAATCGAATGCAGTAAGCAAGGAATATCAGCATACTAGGCTCATCCTACTGAGAGTACGTCATACATTTTGAAATCTGTTACTCAATTATTGCACCCACACTGCTCGCGCACGTCAATGAGCGTCTGTGTTGCCAAGGGCAAAAATATAAGTCCTTTCTATTTCTGACGCAGATCACAGATCACGCTGCAAGTCCTGCCTCTCCCATCTCCTCATTGGTTTATAGAAGCAGGTACCCACGTGCCAGCTCCTCATTGGTTATACCCGCGTGGGTGATTGAAAGACTAACTGTGTTGCCGGTTGTCATGGTAATACTATGAAAGTTTAGATGCCAATCACAATATAAGTTCAAATATGGAAAAGGCCTGGAAGGAGAGATGACTAGAAACGATTCGGTTGACCGTTTTATGTGTGGATTAATTGTCGGAGTAGAGGACCTAAACAACCTAATGTTTATATCCCAGGACAAATTAACTAGCAACAGCAAGCTAGCTAAATTGGACAAATTAGCTAGCAAGTGCAAGCTACCTAGCTAAATTGCCATAAATGTTTAATGCTTTTCGACCTGTCCCCAAATTAATATAATTGGCTCAGAGTTTGTTTTGATATTTTAAGCTGGGTGTCGTGATCGCGTTTGGTGTAGGACAAAATACATTTATGCACGATGGCGCGCGTAGCCGGTTTGGGTTTTAATGCACAATTGCGTTGATTCCCGCCATTCGTTGATTTTTTGTACAGTGTGATCCCTCAGCTGGTGTCAGGCACACATGGGTCTCGAAAGACAATTCTCTTCCTCAATAGTGTGCAGCGAATTCTACTATAACAGATGAAAAGCCTAAATGAGTATGACATCCTGGCATTTAAAGCATACCACAGTTTCAGAATTTCACATACCATAAACATTTATTTTTTCGCATATCCAAAATGCCTGCTATTTGTAATGCAAGTACGGGTATTCGGACACTAGTTTTTGTAAGGGCTTGTCTAGTAAGGCATATCTTACTTTATTTCGACTTTGGTGTGTGTGTGCTTGGCACATACTAGTAAATGTCTGCATGTGTTGCTTGCTGGACTCGTTAGGCTAAAAAGCCACCTCACTTTGTAGATTTAACAATAAATTATTCTCCCAGTGAGATTTTGGCATCTGTAATAGGTGTGTGATTTAGACAACATTCTTTACTCAGTCTGTCAAGGTTCTTGAAGATATTTTGGTAAGCTGCTCTCATACCCTGCTGTGGTTCTATGGAGCTTGTGTTTAGCAGAGAGAGGAAGATTCTTTGCAGTTTGCACACATTCTTGGATGTTAGTTAATGATGTGTGTAGGCTGTTTCTCTGGATACTTTAGCCCAGTGGAAACGCATGCATAGTCTTGTGTGTTTGTGATTCTACACACCCGTATTGCGTTCTGCTTCATCTTTCAGATCTGTGTATTACAACACTGGTCCTGTGACTGATTTCTTGTCACCATAGAAGCAAAACATGCGCACACAATCTCCTCCCTGGAGCCTGAGTGTTGCACGTCCAGGTTTTGGCCAGAGAGGAGGAGGAGGAGGAGGAGGTGGTGGTGGAAGTAGACTAGAGAGCAGGAGGAGGAGACGATTCTAGTGATCCTGGGTTAAGTGGATCTGCTGTGATCCTGTTAAACTACACTAATGAGTGGCAGGGCTGTCCCTCTCTCCCACTCACCTGTCCTAGTCCAACCGCTTTACTCCATCTGTCCTAACAACCCTCTGTTATCCTTTATTAGGCCTGACCACACAGAACGCACACAACGTCCCTGTTTTATGATGAGGACACTTGACAATTCCTGACAGTCTCAGGACTGCTCAGACTGTTAAAGCAGGCCTTAAAGCTGCAAAGTCTAAGAAGCAGTACATTTGTTTTTTGTGCGCCATTTCTGTTTCCTGTTCCTAACTTTAGTTTTTACGTCTTTTACTTTCGGTTTTGTACACCAGCTGAAAATAAAATGTTTGTTATTGAAAATCTATTTCACCGCGGTTTAGATGGTACAATGATTCTCTACACTCTGGGTGCTTATTTTGTCACAAACTGAAATTAGGTGAACTGTTAGATTTTAGCAACCAGGAATTGGTGGAGCAATTTCTGCATATTGCACCTTTGACTCATCTTTATCGGCTGGCCTTCCCTTCCTTGAAGACTTTTATGAGATAAAATATAATGTAAAAAAATAAATATAGATATTTATTTTCTCTTATTTAATGCACTTTGAAATTATTTTTGTGTTGCTATGGTGATGACCCTTGTTGACCAGTGGTTGATTGAGAGAAGCAGAAGAGGTGGAGCTAGTGGTGACCAGGTTGTTGTCAACACAAATCCAGAAAGTGTGTGAGAGCTATTGTTCAAGGCATTCGACAACTAGCTAGTCAAAACATCTGAGACAGCCTTGCATTCTGACCAAGGCTGCCTGGCCTCAGATGTTTTGACTAGCTAGTTGTCTTCTACTTCTCTCAATCAACCAATGGTCAACAAGGGTCATCACCATAGCAACTACAATGACTTGGGCAACCAGTGGAACATTTCAATGTGTTCTTCTTTAAACTAAACTGGTCATGTGTATAGCATTTTACTCCTTGCTTTTAAAATGGTTGACTTGCTTCTTTATTGTTCAACATAACACACAAGAACAATAAGATGTTTATGATTAGGCCAATATCTCATTGTTGTGAATATCTAAAAATCTTTGGCTTTGTAAATCTCTTGACGTGTTTGATGTCAGCATTGGAATCCAATTCACCAGCCGAGTCTGTCTTAACCTGTCTTCTGAATCACAATATGCCTCTTAAAGGTGGCTAGAGGAGTGTCCAAAATCTCCATTAGGGATGAATAAACCAAACTCTGGAAGTTTACATAGATACTGCCAAAAGTAAAGAGTGTGAGATTTGAAACAGAATAACTGACTCAATAACTGGCTCTCCTTTTCTCTGCTTATTTGTCCTCTCTCTGTCTATCCTGTCATCTCCTTCTGTCCCCACCTCTCTGTCTCCATCCTGTCATCTCCTCCTGTCACCACCCCTTTCTCTATCCTGTCATCTCCCCATCTCCTTCTGTCCCCACCTCTCTCTCTGTCTCTATCCTGTCATCTCCTCCTGTCCCCACCCCTTTCTCTATCCTGCCATCTCCCCATCTCCTTCTGTCCCCACCTCTCTCTCTGTCTCCATCCTGTCATCTCCTCCTGTCCCCACCCCTTTCTCTATCCTGTCATCTCCGCATCTCCTTCTGTCCCCACCTCTCTCTCTGTCTCTATCCTGTCATCTCCTCCTGTCCCCACCTCTCTCTCTGCAGGGGGTCGTGTGTGCTCCTTCTCCCCGTGTATTGAGCAGGTGCAGAAGACTGTTGAGGCGCTGGCTGATGAGGGTTTCCAGGAGATCAGCACTCTAGAGGTTCTGCTGAGGGTGCATGACGTGCGCACCATCACACTCCCCTTGCCGGACTTTGGGTCCGACCAGCCCTTGGAGACCCCGACTGACACCCCAGTCCCTAGCAATGCTTCTGTTCTCTGTAAGACAACCACGCCGCCCAGGGACATGGCAGGGCATACTGGCTACCTTACCTTCGCCACCAAACCCTCTGTGTAGAGGACTGACTGCTGGAGGTTGGAGTGGGCAGAGACTGTTGTCTAGGAGACTATGCCTGGGGAACTCCACAAGGTCTAAATGCAGTGCTGATGACTTGGGACCTAACCTGACTCGGGTGGAAAACCTGCTCAGACTGATTTACTGTACTTTCCCTTCCTCTCCACTGCTCAGCTAAAACTCTACATTTCAGTCGACAGCTGACATCCTTTTGGAGAGAGACATGATTGAGAAATAGCTGCTGTTTTAGGCTATTTCCAGTGTCTTTCATAGACTTTGATGAATGTATACACACAAACCCACACATCCCTAACACACTCTAACAGAGGGAGGGAAGAGCGGGCTAAGTGGGATTCTATAAATAGGCTGCTGATTGCTTAGGGTCTCTACACAGGGCTGTGAAGAGCTGTCTGAGAGGTTCGCTCTTAGTCTTTCATGTACAATCGCTCTAATCATGCTACTGATATGTTCTTGCATCATTCAGGATTGAAATAATAGTATCTTATCCCCCATTGTTACCCAGTTTCTCTCTGGAGGACAATTTTTTTGTTGCAATTTTTACATTTGTAGAATGGTGGGAGAAATTGTGTTTTGTCTCAGCTGAGGGGGATGCTGTAACAAGGCTAAATAAACACCTTACCGTTCTTCCTACTGCCCTCTGCTTGTGACGTTTTCTTTAACTATGGTCTGCTATTATCATCATTGCTGGATGGCCGGTGGCTCCAGACCAAAAAAGGCAGAGAAATGGCAGCCGTTCTAGGCTGGGAGGAGGAGGAGATGTTCTCCACTGCTCTCTTTCTCTTTGTGAGGGACTGTAAACCTCACTTTGATTGTAGATGAAACAGACTGTTACTCAGAAAAACACAACCTCTGCCCAATGACATTGTCCTCACTCCTTACGCATGACCAATGATGTTGTACAGGTTTGTTTCAATGTTTTCATAATGGGAGAACCTAGAGGTTATGTAACACTTAAAGGTTTGTGTTCTTTGAATAAAGCTCCCTACCGTGCTTAGAAAGTATGTGGGAGATGGGATGGTGAGTTGGTTATTGAAGTAATTGTGGGATTTTTGTGGGTTAACAGTCCTTTGTGGTCAGGTCTCCTGTGTAGAAGCTGACCCTGTTGGTGGGAATTTTTTTATAGAACCTTTATTTTCAATGCAGAAACCAAGGTCTCTTTTCCAGATTAGCCCAGTATAGCACCACAATACACAAACATTAAACTACACATTCATATACACAAAATACATATTATACACGAAAAGCAAAACACAATCATAAAAAAGACATTCTTCTGTAAAATGGTCCCCTAACAACTTGAAATGCTCTAGAGGCAATATTTGTATTGTAGATCATTCCAGGAAATTGAAGTCTGATTTGCCTAACTCATCTCGACACCAAAGGTGTCTCTAGAGTTAACCAGCCCTTTGAACGGGTTTGGTAACTTGACATTTTAAATCTTAACAGTGATCAGTAAATCAGAGGTTTGTGGAGAGTGATGACTTCAAAGAGGTCCACCCAACCTTTGTGTAAAGAATACAGTGATGAGTAATAAAACGAAGGGTGCTATGAAAAACGGCTGCGAAGTGTTTAAGCGTAGAGGCTGCTCCACTTTGGTAAATAGTTTCACCATAATCAAGAACATATAGAAAGGTTGGCTGCACAATCTGCTAACTAGAGAGACTAAATCTGTTTCTGTAAATCTTAATTTCTTATTAAGCTCAGTCATATGTTTTTTTAAACGATATATCATTGTCAATTCAAATGAGAGAGTTGTCTCACCTGCAGTCGTGTCATCAGCCTGTCCCCAGCTAAAGAAGGTCTAATCTGGAGGACAGAAACTGGGAATAGCAGCTCTGAGCCCCTGGAAATCCCACCCTTAATCAGCTTGTCATTTGCACTGCTGAGCTGAGTTGTGGTACTAACTAATCAGTTACGTTACCAGCTAAAATATTGTATTCGGATTACAGATACTTTTGAAAAACTAGTTTACTTCTGGGATTATTTTTACATTTCTGAATGACATTCAACTCGAAAAAAGGTGCAGATTAAGTTTGTTCCACCTGAGCGAGTCTGACCACAAGTCAGAGATCATAGTGGATGACACCAAATGCGTTTGAATCCTTTTTATCATATGCTAATAGCTGAAAGTAATCAGATTACATTACTGAGTTTGGGTAATACAAAAGTTAAATTGCTGATGACAATTTTGGACAGGTAACTAGTAACTAACGGATTACATTTCAAAAGTAACCAACCCAACCATGCACATATCCATAGTTGTGGGAAGTAGGAGTGTTGAGGGTGCTGGAGCACCCCCTGAAATATGTATATACAGTGGCAAGAAAAAGTATGTGAATCCTTTGGAATTATCTGGATTTCTACATAAATTGGTCATAAAATTAGATTATCTAAATCACAAAAACAGACAAACACAGTCTGCTTAAACTAATAACACACAAACTATTGTATGTTTCTATTTTTATATTGAATACATAATTTAAACATTCACGTGTAGGTTGGAAAAAGTATGTGAACCCCTAGGCTAATGACTTCTCCAAAAGCTAATTGGAGTCAGCTAACGTGGAGTCCAATCAATGAGATGAGATTAGAGATGTTGGTTAGAGCTGCCCTGCCCTTTAACTTTAAAAAACACTCACAAAATATGAGTTTGCTATTCACAAGAAGCATTGCCTGATGTGAACCATGCCTCGAACAAAAGAGATCTCAGAAGACCCAAGATTAAGAATTGTTGACTTGATTAAAGCTGGAAAGGGTTACAAAAGTATCTCTAAAAGCCTTGATGTTCATCAGTCCACGGTAAGACAAATTGTTTATAAATGGAGAAAGTTCAGCACTGTTGCTACTCTCCCTAGGAGTGGCTGTCCTGCAAAGATGACTGCGAGAGCACAGAGCAGAATGCTCAATGAGGTTAAGAAGAATCCAAGTGTCAGCTAAAGATTTACAGAAATCTCTGGAACATGCTAACATCTCTGTTGACGAGTCTATGATACCTAAAATATTAAACAAAAATGGTGCTCATGGGAGACACCACGGAAGAAGCCACTGTTGTCCAAAAAACATTGCTGCACGTCTGAAGTTCGCAAAAGAGTACCTGGATGTTCCACATCGCTACTGGCAAAAGTGTCTGTGGACAGATGAAACTACAGCTGAGTTGTTTGGAAGGAACACACAACACTGTGTAGAGAAAAAAAGGCACAGCACACCAACATCAAAACCTCATCCCAACTGTAAAGTATGGTGAAGGGAGCACCATGGTTTGGGGCTGCCTCAGGGCCTGGACAGCTTGCTATCATCGACGGAAAAATGAATTCCCAAGTTTATCAAGACATTTTGCAGGAAAATGTAATGCTATCTGTCCGCCAATTGAAGCTCAACAGAAGTTGGGTGTTGCAACAGGACAAAAACCCAAAGCACAGAAGTAAATCAACAACATTAGAATGGATTCAACAGACGAAAATCCGACTTCTGGAGTTCTGACCTCAACCCGATTTGAGAAGCTGTGGCATGACCTCAAGAGAGCGGTTCACACCAGACATCCCAAGAATATTACTGAACTGAAACAGTTTTGTATAGAGGAACGGTCCAAAATTCCTCCTGACCGTTGTGCAGGTTGATCCGCAACTACAGAAAACGTTTGGTTGAGGTTATTGCTGCCAAAGGAGGGTCAACCAGTTATTAAATCCAAGGGTTCACATACTTTTCCCACCCTGCACTGTGAATGTTTACACTGTGTTCAATAAAGACATGAAAGCGTAGAATTGTTTGTTATTCGTTTTAAGCCGACTGCGTTTGTCTATTGTTGTGACTTAGATGAAGATCAGATAACATTTTATGACCAATCTATGCAGAAGTACAGGTAATTCCAAAGGGGGGGGGGGGGTGTGTGTGTCGGTCAAAAGTTTTAGAACACCTACTCATTCAAGGGTTTTTATTTTCTACATTGTTGAAAAATAGTGACGACATCAAAACTATGAAATAACACATATGGAATCATGTAGTAACCCAAAAAATGTTAAACAAATCAAAACATATTTTAGTAGCCGCCCTTTGCCTTGATGACAGCTCTGCACACTCTTGGCATTCTCTCAACCAGCTTCATGAGGAATGCTTTTCCCACATATGGTGAGCACTTGTTGGCTGCTTTACCTTCACACTGCAGTTCAACTCATCCCAAACCATCTCAATTGGGTTGAGGTCGTGTGATTGTGGAGGCCAGGTCATCTGATGCAGCACTCCATCACTCTCCTTGGTCAAATAGCCCTTACACAGCCTGGAGGTGTGTTTTGAAAACAAATGATAGTCCCACTTAGAGCAAACCAGATGGGATGGCGTATTGCTGCTTAATGCTGTGGTAGTCATGCTGGTTAAGTGTGCCTTGAATTCAAAATACATCACAGACAGTGTCACCAGCAAAGCACCATCACACCTCCTCCTCAATGCTTTACGGTGGGAACCACACATACGGAGATCATCCTACTCAGCGTCTCACAAAGACACAGCGGTTGGAACCAAAAAGCTCAAAATTGGACTCATCAGACCAAAGGACAGATTTCCACCGGTCTAGTGTCCATTGCTCGTGTTTCTTGAAAGTTTCTTCAAGTACAATCGCAAAAACCATCAACGCTATGATGAAATTGCCTCTCATGAGGACCGCCACAGGAAAGCAAGACCCAGAGTTACCTTTTTTATTTCTATATTTTTTAATTTAACCTTTATTTAACCAGGTAGGCCAGTTGAGAACAAGTTCTCATTTACAACTGCGACCTTGCCAAGATAAAGCAAAGCAGTGCGACACAAACAACACAGAGTTACACATGGAATCAACATGTGTAACTAAAGAGTGTAAACATGTGTAAATAAAGAGTTCAAGTCAATAACACAATAGAAAAGTCTATATACAGTGTGTGCAAATGAAGTAAGATAAGGAGGTAAGGCAATAAATAGGCCTTAGTGGCGAAATAATGACAATTTAGCAATTAAACACTGGAGTGATAGATGTGCAGAAGATGAATGTGCAAGTAGCGATACTGGGGTGCAAAGGAGCAGAAAATATATAATAAATAACAATATGGGGATGAGGTAGTTGGGTGGGGTATTTACAGATGGGCAATGTACAGGTGCAATGATCTGTAAGCTGCTCTGACAGCTGATGCTTAAAGTTAGTGAGGGAGATATGAGTCTCCAGCTTCAATGATTTTTGCAATTCGTTCCAGTCATTGGCAGCAGAGAACTGGAAGGAAAGGTGGGCAAAGGATGAGTTGGCTTTGGGGGTGACCAGTGAAATATACCTGCTGGAGCGCGTGCTACGGGTGGGTGCTGCTATGGTTACCAGTGAGCTGAGATAAGGCGAGGCTTTACCTAGCAAAGACTTATAGATGACCTGGAGCCAGTTGGTTTGGCAAGAATATGAAGCGAGGGCCAGCCAACGAGAGCATACAGGTCGCAGTGGTGCGTAGTATATGGGGCTTTGGTGACAAAACGGATGGCACTGTGATAGATTGCATCCAATTTGCTGAGTAGAYTGTTGGAGGCTATTTTGTAAATGACATCGCCAAAGTCAAGGATCGGTAGGATAGTCAGTTTTACGAGGGTATGTTTGGCAGCATGAGTGAAGGATGCTTTGTTGCAAAATAGGAAGCCGATTCTAGATTTAATTTTGGATTGGAGATGCTTAATGTGAGTCTGAAGTGGGTGGACCACTTCAGATTGTCAGAGATGTGTACGCTGAGGATCTTGAAGCTTTTCACCTTCTCCACTGCGGTCTCGTCGATGTGGATGGGGGCGTGCTCCCTAGTCTCCTGAAGTCCACGATCAGCTCCTTCGTTTTGTTGAAGGTGAGGGAGAGGTTATTTTCCTGGTCCCACTCTGCCAGGGCCCTCACCTCGTCCCTGTAGGCTGTCTCGTCATTGTTGGTAATCAGGCCTACTACTGTTGTGTCATCTGAAAACTTGATGAAAAAGTTGGAGGCGTGCGTGATCACGCAGTCATTGGTGAACCGGGAGTACTGGGAGCATGCACCCTTGTTGGGCCCCTGTGTTGAGGATCAGCGTAGTGGAAGTGTTGTTTCTTACCATCACCACCTGGGGGCGGCCCGTCAGGAAGTCCAGGACCCATTTGCACATGGCGGGGTTCAGACCCAGAGCCCCGAGCTTAATGATGAGCTTGGAGGGTACTACGGTGTTGAAGGCTGAGCTGTAGTCAATCAACAGCATTCATACATAGGTATTGTTCTTGTCCAGATGGGATAGGGCAGTGTGCTGGCGGTTGAATCGTCTGTTGATCTATTGGAGCGGTGTGCAAATTGAAGTGGGTCTAAGGTGTCAGGTAAGGTGGAGGTGATATGATCCTTAACTAGCCTCTCAAAGCACTTTATGATGACTGAAGTGATCAGCAACTTGATATGCCACACCTTTCAGGTGGATAGATTGCAGTGCCTTCGGAAAGTATTCAGACCCCTTGACTTTTTCCACATTTTGTTACGTTACAGCCTTATTCTAAAATGGATTAAATAAATAAAAATCCTTAGCAATCTACACACAATACCCCATAATGACAAAGCGAACAGTTTTGCCATTTTTGCAAATGTATTAAAAATTAAAAATAAACAGAAATACCTTATTTACATAATTATTTTTGCTATGAAACTCAACATTGAGCTCAGGTGCATCCTGTTTCCATTGATCATCCTTGAGATGTTTCTACAACTTGATTGGAGTCCACCGATGGTAAATTCAATTCATTGGACATGATTTGGAAAGGAACACAACTGTCTATATAAGGTCCCACATTTGACAGTGCATGTCAGAGCAAAAAAACAAGCCATGAGGTCGAAGGAATTGTCCGTAGAGCTCCGAGACAGGATTGTGTCGAGGGACAGATCTGAGGAAGGGTACCCAAAAATGTCTGCAGAATTAAATGTCCCGAAGAACACAGTGGCCTCCATCATTCTTAAATGGAAGAAGTTTGGAACCACCAAGACTCTTCCTAGAGCTGGCCGCCTGGCCAAACTGAGCAATTGGGGCAGAAGGGTCTTGGTCAGGGAGGTGACCAAGAACCCGATGGTCACTCTGACAGAGCTCTAGAGTTCCTCTGTGGAGATAGGAGAACCTTCCAGAAGGACAACCATCTCTGCAGCACTCCACCAATCAGGCCTTTATGGTAGAGTGACCAGACGGAAGCCACTCTTCACTAAAAGGCACATGACAGCCCACTTGGAGTTTGCCAATTGCCAAAAGGCCCCGAAAGACTCTCAGACCATGAGAAACAAGATTTGGATGAAACCAAGATGGAACTCTTTGGCCTGAATGCCAAACGTCACGTCTGGAGGAAACCTGGCACCATGCCTACGGTGAAGCATGGTGGTGGCAGCATCATGCTGTGAGGTTGTTTTTCAGCACCAGGGACTGGGAGACTAGTCAGGATTGAGTCAAAGATGAACGGAGAAAAGTACAGAGATTCCTTGCGAAAACCTGCTCCAGAGCGCTCAGGACCTCAGACTGGTGCGAAGGTACACCTTCCAACAGAACAACGACCCTAAGCACACAGCCAAGACAACGCAGGAATGGTTGATGTGCTTATTGATTGTGACCTGCGGATGCCTTGTTCATCTTGCCCGGGCAGAGACTAAAATGTGAGCTTGTTTTTCCCAGTAAAAAAAATTGTTCACACCTACATAAAATGATTATTATTCATTTTTTATTTTAAAGCATTGTAAACTTTTTATTTTTGGTCCAGTGGATGGTCGGTCTGTGGCCAAGACAGTCTGTGAGTGGTTGCATTTCTCCACCCCTATCCCTTGACTGTTTACAGGAACAATGGTGAGGTGTTTGCTCTGTCCCTGTACTCTAGATGCCCTTTAACCTTTGTAGCCTTCTGCCTGGTGTGTTTAACTTGTCTAAAGTATGGTATCTTTAAAGGTATTTTTTTAATGTACACTGCTCAAACAATAAAGGAACACTTAAACAACACAATGTAACTCCAAGTCAATCACACTTCTGTGTAATCAAACTGTCACTTAGGAAGCAACATGATTGACAATAAATTTCACTGCTGTTGTGCAAATGGAATAGACAACAGTGGAAATTATAGGCAATTAGCAAGACACCCCAATAAAGGAGTGGTTCTGCAGGTGGTGACCACAGACCACTTCTCAGTTCCTATGCTTCCTGGCTGATGTTTTGGTCACTTTTGAATGCTGGCGGTGCTTTCACTCTAGTGGTAGCATGAGACGGCGTCTACAACCCACACAAGTGGCTCAGGTAGTGCAGCTCATCCAGGATGGCACATCAAGCGAGCTGTGGCAAGAAGGTTTGCTGTGTCTGTCAGCGTAGTGTCCAGAGCATGGAGGCGCTACCAGGAGACAGGCCAGTACATCGGGAGACGTGTGGAGGCCGTAGGAGGGCAACAACCAGCAGCAGGACCGCTACCTCGCCTTTGTGCAAGGAGGAGCAGGAGGAGCACTGCCAGAGCCCTGCAAAATGACCTCCAGCAGGCCCCAAATGTGCATGTGTCTGCTCAAAACGGTCAGAAACAGACTCCATGAGGGTGGTATGAGGGCCCGACGTCCACAGGTGGGGGTTTGCTTTACAGCCCAACACCGTGCAGGACGTTGGCATTTGCCAGAGAAACCAAGATTGGCAATTCCACTGGCGCCCTGTGCTCTTCACAGATGAAAGCAGGTTCACACTGAGCACATGTGACAGACGTGACAGAGTTCTGGAGACGCCGTGGAGAACGTCTGCTGCCTGCAACATCCTCCAGCATGACCGGTTTGGCGTGGGGTCAGTCATGGTGTGGGTGGCATTTCTTTGGGGGGCCGCACAGCCCTCCATGTGCTCGCCAGAGGTAGCCTGACTGCCATTAGGTACTGAGATGAGATCCTCAGACCCCTTGTGAGACATATGGCTGGTGCGGTTGGCCCTGGGTTCCTCCTAATGCAAGACAATGCTAGACCTCATGTGGCTGGAGTGTGTCAGCAGTTCCTGCAAGAGGAAGGCATTGATGCTATGGACTGGCCCGCCCGTTCCCAGACCTGAATCCAATTGAGCCACATCTGGGACATCATGTCTCGCTCCATCCACCAACGCCACGTTGCACACAGACTGTCCAGGAGTTGGCGGATGCTTTAGTCAGGTCTGGGAGGAGATCCCTCAGGAGACCATCCGCCACCTCATCAGGAGTATGCCCAGGCGTTGTAGGGAGGTCATACAGGCACGTGGAGGCCACACACACTACTGAGCCTCATTTTGACTTGTTTTAAGGACATTACATCAAAGTTGGATCAGCCTGTAATGTGGTTTTCCACTTTAATTTTGAGTGTGACTCCAAATCCAGACATCCATGTGTTGATAAATTTGATTTCCATTGATAATATTTGTGTGATTTTGTTGTCAGCACATTCAACTATGTAAAGAAAAAAGTATTTAATAAGAATATTTCATTCATTCAGATCTAGGATGTGTTATTTTAGTGTTCCCTTTATTTTTTTGAGCAGTGTATTATTTGTATTTTTTTCTAGTTGAGTATATTATTTATATTGCTTTGTGTTGTCTTGTCTCTGTGTGTATGTGTGTAAAACTTAATAAACAGAGTTTTCAAGAAAATAGCTGTGCAGCGACGCTCCCCATCCAGCCTGACAGAGCTTGAGAGGATCTGTAGAGAAGAATGGAAGAAACTCCCCAAATACAGGTGTGCCAAGCTTGTAGCGTCATACCCAAGCAGACTCGAGGCTGTAATCGCTGCCAAAGGTGCTTCAACAAAGTACTGACTAAAGGGTCTGAATACATATGTAAATGTGATTTTTCAGTTTGGCAAAAAATCTAAAAAACTGTTTTTTCTTCGTCATTAGGGGGTATTGTGTGTCTATTGATGAGGGGAAAAAACAATGTAATACGTTTTAGAATAAGGCTGTAACGTAACAAAATGTGGAAAAAGTCAAGGGGTCTAAATACTTTCTGAAGGCACTATCTTGGCAATGGCGAAATGCTCACTAACAGGGATGTAAGCACATTTGTGTACAACATTTACGAGAAATAAAGTTTTAATGCATTTGGAAAATTTCGGGGATATTTTATTTCAGCTCATGAAACATGGGACCAACAATTTACATGTTGTATTTATATTTTTGTTCAGTATAGTTGGTCATAATGGTCTTAATACTAATACTAAGCCTGATAAACATACTGTATCTGAAAAGTGTTCCATAGGTTTTCAAAAAAATACGGTGGACACCTCCATGAAAAATCTGTATGATTTATATTACAACTTTGCATACAACAACAATAAGTCCTGAGCCCTCTGGTGCTGGAGGGATAGGGGGTTGCTTAAGGGCAGGGGTCTCCAACCCTGTTCCTGGAGAGCTTTCGTCCTGTAGGTTTTCGCTCCAACCCCAGTTGTAACTAACCTGATTCAGCTCATCAACCAGCTAATTATAAGAATCAGGAGCGTTAGATTTGGGTTGGAGCGAAAACCTACAGGACGGTAGCTCTCCAGGAACAGGGTTGGAGAGCCCTGCTTCAGGGTATATTTTTGTGGGTAATGCCAGAGGGGAACTGGACCATGGTTGTAGAGCAGCTTTTTCCCATAGATAATGATATAAATACGGTCCAAATAGCAGATACAGACATCGGATCATTGGTCATAGGGACAATCCAAACAAAATATAAAAGAGGGAACTGCTTGGTCACTCATCTCATAAGACAATTAGTAAGTGTCACACGACCATCTTACTACTACTACTTACTTACAGTGAATGCCTGTCAAATCCACAGATCATAAGCCACATTATTTCTAAATGTGAAGTATGATTGATTTATGAATTCTTACATTTCTCACTCAATTGCATATTTTAAACTGAATCAGAGGTGATTTGTGAGTGGTCTCTCAGTTTGAGGATGTCAAACACTCCTGGTCAGTTGATTAGATAAGCCTGACTCCAACAGTGCTGCAGTGTTCTTCCTGCTGATTGGCTCTCCCAACAGGCAAACACGTGGCCTCCGTACATCCATATTTTGTATGCGAGGTGATAGGAATTTTAGTTCGGAAAGAGATTGATTTCCAAGCCCTCTGTAAATTATAATTGATTGGTTTTGTGATGAAAAGCAAATAACTGTTTGCCCCTGCCAAAAGGCTAGGGCACACACTTCACACAGGCTGTTATGAGATTATTCTTGACCATTCACCAAGGATGATAACCAAACAGGTACAGTAGAAACTATTCCTATATCTCTGTTGTAAAAACATCCCGTCAGCCAACCTCGTTGCCATTTCTCTTTCAATCCCCATTATCTTTGTTTTTCTCTTACCAGTTAGTGTCCACTAAGTGTACTCCTAACCCTTTCCCAGATTTAAGTTCCATCCATGATGAGTTATGGCTGCCTGTATAAGAGCTGTAATAGAAAATAGATTTTTGCAGCTACTGCGAGTGTCCCGTACCGATTCCCAAACACATTATCAGTTCACTAACATCATTACACAGCCATTATAAAACAACTCAGCTCCTCCACTTCACACACTGCTGCACACACAGCAGGGCATCAGGGTCGGGTGCTGCTGGTGACCCGCTGATATAAAGAATGCGAGAGAGACGCTATGGTATGATCTCATGCAGCTGAACACTGATAGTCTTTTCTCAGATCTTATGGACCCTCTTCCAGCTGAGGGCTCCGAGGCCTCCAGGACACATCCAAGCAGGGCAGGGACAATACACTGGGTTAATACGCAGGGCTGCATTATATTAGCTCAGTGATCAGGGAGGGGCACTGGCTTGGCGGAAATGTGATAAGATCATGGCTCTGCAGCAGGGGGGGCATGGTGGTGGTGTGATCTGTGACTCCTGGCCTGGTTGATCCCTATGATCTAGTGACAGCGAAGGCTACCTGGTGACAAAGGTGAAGGGGAGGAGTAGCAAGGTGGTGCTCCTGATTCTGCAGAGAACTGCAGTCATATTTCACCACATTCTTATCGCTCTATCATGATGGGGAGCTCACACATGCACACATATATTTGAGAGGTGAAATGGCGATTGGGTTGTCTGTGTGTATTATCAGTAGTCAGTTCTCAAGGGTTGTCAGTTTTTCTCGAGGTCAGAGTCGATGCTTTGTTCTCTGCGGAACAGATGTCATGGCTAGCCTGTCAGCTGAGCAGGATGGCGTTGACTCTGTTTTCTACTCAGAAAATGTCACATTTATTCTCCACAACTGGAACATTGCCAAACTATGCCCAGTGTAATATACAGTATTCGTTTTCTGCGGATCAAGAATAGCACCAAACTTTTCCTTTTTATTAAAATGATCTCTATGTTACTGTAACAACTGAAAACAATGAAACTGACCATCATGGTCCACCATTTTACTTTAGTTTCCAGGAGCACACCACAAAACTTCCACATGCTGCATGTTCCTCACCACAAGAATAGAAAGCCAAATGACTTATTAGCCATGGGTTGTATGGAACATTTGTCTGCAACAACTTTGGAAATAATGTGACAGATTTGAAGTATAAACAGGTCACACAGAGGAGCTCTTCTATAGAGGACTACTGGGCCGTCATAATCTCAATGAGTCCTAATGAAAATAACAAGACAGTTCATTGAGTAGGGCTATAAAAGATTATGGTGCCCTGTGTTGGACAAACATATCTGTTATTATATGTACTCTGACTGCCTGGGCGTACAGGCTACCCAGTCATACAGTTTGGAAAGATAATATATTACCAATGTATTTTTCCTTTGGTTCCTAGGTCAGTGTTTTACATGACATATTTGACTATCACACATAAAACAGGAAACATGTTGTTATAAAGGCCTCATGCCAGGCAAATAGCTTGCCAATGATGTCATAGGAATTATGGTTGGACGTTGTACTCTTCAGGAGGAAAAGTCATAAAGCTCATATCAAACATGAGCCTTGTGTCACACACGCCCACTCACTATCAGCTTAATCACCAGGTTTTAAAAGCTTTGTTTGAATGGGACCAACTTTCAGCCCACTACTGTGGTTGCCACTGGTCTTTATAAAAAAGGGCATTTGCCCTCCTAACTTCTGACTGGTAAGGTCTATGATTATTTGTATGCAAGGACGTTGGTACTGTTCTATACCCCCTGACATCCATATAGCTAGCCTGTGGCTGTGGCAGCCCATTCCTCTCTGATGGATGTTGTGCACACGGTTTACTGTGTGCCTGTTTTAGTGCTGGACAGTCTCATACTCTCTCACAACATCTGTGTCCAACCCCTGAGGAAAATACAAATAATTACATTGGGGAATAAGACGCCTCACAAGTCCTCAACTGGCAGCTTCATTAAATATTACCCGGAAAACACCAGTCTCAACGTCAACAGTGAAGAGGCGACTCCGGGATGCTGGCCTTCTAGGCAGAGTTGCAACGAAAAAGCCATATCTCAGACTGGCCAATAAAAAGATTAAGATGGGCAAAAGAATACAGACACTGGACAGAGGAACTCTGGCTAGAAGGCTAGCATCACCGGAGTCACCTCTTCACTGTTGACTTTGAGACTGGTGTTTTGCGGGTACTATTTAATGAAGCTGCCAGTTGAGGACTTGTGAGGTGTCTGTTTCTCAAACTAGACCCTCTAATGTACTTGTCCTCTTGCTCAGTTGTGCACCGGGTCCTCCCACTCTTTCTATTCTGGTTAGGGCCAGTTTGCGCTGTTCTGTGAAGGGAGTAGTACACAGCGTTGTACGAGATCTTCAGTTTCTTGGCAGTTTCTCGCATGGAATAGCCTTAATTTCTCAGAACAAGAATAGACTGACGAGTTTCAGAAGAAAGTAGTTTGTTTCTGGCCATTTTGAGTCTGTAATCGAACCCACAAATGCTGATGCTCCAGATACTCAACTAGTCTGAAGAAGGCCAGTTTTATGGATTCTTTAATCAGAACTACAGTTTTCAGCTGTGCTAACGTAATTGCAAAAGGGTTTTCTAATGATCAATTAGCCTTTTAAAATGATAAACTTGGATTAGCTAACACAACGTGCCATTGGAACACAGGAGTAATGGTTGCTGATACTGGGGCTCTGTACGCCTATGTAGATATTCCATTTAAAAAATCAGCCGTTTCCAGCTACAATAGTCATTTACAACATTAACAATGTCTACACTGTCTTTCTGATCAATATGATGTTATTTAATGGACAAAAATTTTGTTTTTCTTTAAAAAACAAGGACATTTCTAAGTGACCCCAAACTTTTGAACGGTAGTGTATAATTGGTCGTTGGCCCCCTAGCGGCCAGGGGCCCAAAGCAACTACTTATGTCGCTTATGCCTGAAGCCGGCCCTGGTCGTCCTTCATATAGTGACCCTTGTCCCCACCTACCTACAACTCCTGGCTGCACAAGATCTGTTGATATGATAAGACAGTGGTTGGTGGACTTTAGACTGCTGTTTTAATATAGCATTCGCTCCAGGCAGCTCCTCCCATGCTACTGCATTTACGAGAAAGTCTACCACAGGTGAAGTCTGAAGGGCATCCACAAACTGCACGTAACGGTTTTAAATACTGCTTCATACAATAAGTCAGGTAACCAGTGTGGTCCATCCAGCCTTACACATCTCATCTGAGACAGCTATGTAGACATGAATGTGTAAGTCACTGAGTCATGGGAACTTAGAGCATCAGCCACTTCTCTGTTCTCAGAAAAGAGACACAGAGACAAACTCTGACAGATTCCATACTGAGACAGCTAACCCCCTGCTAAGAACAGAACCACCATTTGCCTAGCATGAGGGTTGGGCTAAAGGATTTTATTTTATTTCTCCATTTGAACAGAAAGCAAGGTGTGTCACATTCCTCTAAGTATTCCTAGACAGACAGTAGGCTATGACAGTGTCCAGCAGAATGTGCTGGAGGGCAGGCAAACACAGTAGAGAGGGAAGAGGATCTGAAACCTTTCCATATCTTTTGAGACAAATGAGAACATTTCAGGTTGGGGGAACAATGGCCCATGACATACAGTAGCTAACACATCAAGACACTGTTGCCTTCTCCATTCCAAAGCACTCTCTGTCCAAGGTGAAAGGGTTGCCCTGGCCTGACAGTCATAGGAATGCCACGATGATCGACTGCCACCTAGAGCATGAATGAAGATAAGACACTGCTCAAATGCCAGTTAGTGTAAATAGGTGTGGCATGTCTTCTATGTGCTCTCAGCCTTGAGCATGTTTTAAGGGAACTGAGAGTGTAGGGCTTGGTTTAAGTATTGCTGCTAAAACCAGGGGAAGTTCTATTTACAAATGTTTCAAACATAGATTGATGCTCACCAGAGTGTAAACACAGCAAAACATGCAGTA
Source organism: Salvelinus sp. IW2-2015 (assembly GCF_002910315.2). Lineage (NCBI taxonomy): Eukaryota > Metazoa > Chordata > Actinopteri > Salmoniformes > Salmonidae > Salvelinus > Salvelinus sp. IW2-2015. The sequence goes on along the minus strand of NC_036843.1, from coordinate 13,757,114 downwards.
GAAGCAAGACAGACTGTGTAAAGCCACTGAACATAAGTGTTTAGTCCACTCTCTACCCCATTACCTCACAGGACAGTTATGCTGTGGTAGATAATGCCAAGCTCTTTTGTCAAATGGAATTATGCATAGTTCATGCTTGCTCTGTTTTGAAGGGGGATTTAATTATGTGTGTAATGATGTGTGTAATTTGATTCCTTGAAGTGGGGGTGATCGAGGGATGGGCAGAAGTACATTTGTGGGAGTGGAAGAACAGAACCACATCCACAGTGCAAACAAGGGCCAGCTTCCATGGAGGAGTGAGTCATTCCCATTGCTGTGGCAAGCAGCCAACTGCTGCACTCCCATCATTTCAGGGACTAGCAGTTCTGTCCGGAGATTACTCCGATCAGTGAACCGGGTTACAACAGACATCAGCAGTCCCAGTTGTTCTAGATAGTGTCTGGCTGCCCTGCTGCTGGATGGGTTATGTACATTTCATTTTAAATCAGAGCAGAATCTCCTCCCTCCAGCTTCCCCACTCTCCTCCAGTCTGTTCGCTGTGACCTCACCGTGGGTGGTGTAATCATCTCTGTAAACCCAAAGAATTTCTCACAGGGACCATGTGGGGGGTGAATGAATTTCACAGCTGTTGTTCACAGCTGTTGAGTTACGTGTTTATTTGGCGAGGTTCGGAGCAAACTCAACTCACCATTACTTACTTACAGACAGATGCGGCGCGGACCCGGGCCAATGAAGGGAATTCACTGGATGATCATGGAACCTCGTTACCCAGGGACCTCCCCGGCTGTCTGCCTATACAGAATCATAATACATTGTATCTATATAGCTAGCCAAGCGCCTTTCTCAATTTGTTTAGAAACACAGAGAGCAAACCAACAGAGCACCCACACACTACCCATCCAAGTTTAATACAAAAAGATGGAGAGAAGAAGAGCTGAGACGAACAGTGATGAAGGGGGAAGGACAATGTGTTTATGTGTGGATGGTTATGTCATCCAGCAGGGTCTCTATGTAAGCATGAGTAATGGTGCAGAAGGGAAGAATGTTATGTAACCTGGCCTTCCTACAAAGAGCCCACCACTAGGAGAGTACTGACCCTGGGAAGGGGTTGGAGGGAGGAGCAAAGGGAGGGAGACGGGGATTGATTAGACTAAGCAGCTAGCAATGCTTAAATCACATCAGGAGACGACTTTTGAGATCTTGGAAAAATCTAAGGAATTCAGACTTTTTAAAGTAGTGACCCTTTAACGCAGGTTTACAGGCACCTAGCACTATTGTTTGATTAGCAGTGTTTCTGTAGCACATGGGATGTTGTTTGCAAAATAAATGGCCACTGGATTGACGCAAATAATCATGATAGCATTCTGATAAGTAGGCATTGGCTACTTGGTAGCTAGTTAACATTTATTATACAACGGGTGGGTCTAATCCTGAATGTTGACTGGTTAAAATTGCATTCCAGCCGGTGTCTATTCCACAAGTTAACACTGGCTAAATCTATGACATTAAAATGCCTAGCGGAGATTTGTATAAAACCTTACTGTCCATCTCTCCGACATTTGCAACATTGTTTCAAAATTCAAATTAGATTTCCTCTCGGGCCTAACACCACAATGCCGTTATATCCTCCGAACACTCTACAAAACACTCTTCCATTCTACAAAAAGATGGTTAGGCCTAACATTAGCATCACAAGATTTTTCCTGGTCCATAAATGTTTGAAACCTGGATGTTTTACTTCATATTATGAGGCACTTCTTACCTTGCTTCAAAGTAGCCTATAGCCAAAATCCCACCATAGAAACGTGGGGGCAAGTTTTTGCTATATAAAGACTCATTATGTTCTCCTCTCTCTTCTAATGGTTTTCTTTCAACTTTATTTCATTGTCTAGCAGCAACGGCATTATCCTAATCATATTAGCAACCCATGGTAGTTATTGCATTTTTAAACCCCCCCCTCCTCTTTCTTACGGATATTTCCATATTTTCCAGCAAATTGCATTTTGGAACATTCACGCGTAGGTTTACTGCCATGTGTATATTGCTGCGGCTAAATTGTTAAAGAATTTAAGATTATTAACATTTTAAGCTAAACATTACGATCTGTTCAATCAGTCATATTAATTGATACGGCGTATACCTCCACTACACTACTTTGATACGTATCAGTGGGGATTAAGAAGTGAGTATATGCAATGTCCACTGACAAATGTGTGGATATACGGCGTATACCTGCATATACCCTCCACAACCATTGGACATACTCATGAGTAGATATCAAAAGGTGCATGTAAACATCTTATATAAACATTGTCATTAATAGGTTACACAGTGTTCACGTGTAGCAGCAGTGATCCGTGCTGTGAGGCACCGCAGGGTGCAATTGATATGTGTGAGAGGGCCTCGCCCTGATTAACAGCACACACACACACACACAAACACACGCACTCTCTCTCTCTCTCTCTCTCTCTCTGGACGTTGACAGGGTGTGTCTGCGGGGCCTGTTATCTAGCGCTCTCTAGTGGTCATACGTAGGAACAGTTGTGCCTTATGGCCACAGCTCACTGTAATTACAGTGGAAAGATATAAAACACTTGGCACACTACCTATGAAATAACCCAGTGTTGAAGCTGGCAGGAACTCTAAACATGCTTGCCTTGCAGAACAAATAGTCTACACTGTACTGATACTGTACTGCAGGTAATGGAGCGTGAGCTCATGCTGAGAGAGACCCTGTCATGTGAAGGGTCATGACTTGATCAGCTGTTCTGGCAGTCAGTGCTCTGGGACAGATGGACAGGGTGCAGGGGTTTACGTTTGGAAGTGTTCCGTGGCCAGTCTGTCTGTTCCTCTCAGAGTTCTGCTTTCTGAGTCAATGCTCTGAAAAGCCTCTATTTTATGGACTTTTAATATAGACCTCTGGGGGCTTTTCTGAAATCCAACAGCCAGTGTGTGTGTGTGTTGGGGTCAAGGACCCTGACGTCTTGATGAAGTGTTGGGCTGGGAGGTCTCTCGGACTGGGGTTCCACATCACCAACAAACTAACATGGTCCAAGCACACCAAGACAGTCGTGAAGAGGGCACGGCAAAACCAATCCCCCCTCAGGAGACTGAAAAGATTTGAAAAGGGTCCTCAGATCCTCAAAAGGTTTTACAGCTGCACCATCGAGAGCATCCTGACGGGTTGCATCAAATCAAATCTATTTATATAGCCCTTCTTACATCAGCTGATATCGCAAAGTGCTGTACAGAAACCCAGCCTAAAACCCCAAACAGCAAGCAATGCAGGTGTAGAAGCACGGTGGCTAGGAAAAACTCCCTAGAAAGGCCAAAACCTAGGAAGAAACCTAGAGAGGAACCAGGCTATGAGGGGTGGCTAGTCCTCTTCTGGCTGTGCCGGGTGGAGATTATAACAGAACATGGCCAAGATGTTCAAATGTTAATAAATGACCAGCATGGTCAAATAATAATAATCACAGTAGTTGTCGAGGTTGCAACAAGTCAGCACCTCAGGAGTAAATGTCAGTTGGCTTTTCATAGCGATCATTAAAAGTATCTCTACCGCTCCTGCTGTCTCTAGAGAGTTGAAAACAGCAGGTCTGGGACAGGTAGCACGTCCGGTGAACAGGTGAGGGTTCCATAGCCGCAAGCAGAACAGTTGAAACTGGAGCAGCAACACGGCCATGTGGACTGGGGACAGCAAGGAGTCATCATGCCAGGTAGTCCTGAGGCATGGTCCTAGGGCTCAGGTCCTCCGAGAGAGAGAAAGAGAGAGAGAATTAGAGAGAGCATACTTAAATTCACACAGGATAAAACAGGAGAAATATTCCAGATATAACAGACTGACCCTAGCCCCCCGACACAAACTACTGCAGCATAACTACTGGAGGCTGAGACAGGAGGGGTCAGGAGACACTGTGGCCACATCCGATGATACCCCCGGACAGGGCCAAACAGGCAGGATATAACCCCACCCACTTTGCCAAAGCACAGCCCCACACCACTAGAGGGATATCTTTAACCACCAACTTACCATCCTGAGACAAGGACGAGTATAGCCCACAAAGATCTCCGCCACGGCACAACCCAAGGGGGGGCGCCAACCCAGACAGGAAGATCACGTCAGTGACTCAACCCACTCAAGTGACGCACCCCTCCTAGGGACGGCATGGAAGAGCACCAGTAAGCCAGTGACTCAGCCCCTGTAATGGGGTTAGAGGCAGAGAATCCCAGTGGAGAGAGGGGAACCGGCCAGGCAGAGACAGCAAGGGCGGTTCGTTGCTCCAGAACCTTTCCGTTCACCTTCACACTCCTGGGCCAGATCACACTCAATCATATGACCTACTGAAGAGATGAGTCTTCAGTAAAGACTTAAAGGTTGAGACCGAGTCTGCGTCTCTCACATGGGTAGGCAGACCATTCCATAAAAATGGAGCTCTGTAGGAGAATGCCCCGCCTCCAGCTGTTTGCTTAGAAATTCTAGGGACAATTAGGAGGCCTGCGTCTTGTGACCGTAGCATACGTGTAGGTATGTACGGCAGGACCAACTCGGAAAGATAGCTAGGAGCAAGCCCATGTAATGCTTTGTAGGTTAGCAGTGAAACCTTGAAATCAGCCCTTGCCTTAACAGGAAGCCAGCGTAGGGAGGCTAGCACTGGAGTAATATGATACATTTTTTTGGGTTCTAGTCAGGATTCTAGCAGCTGTATTTAGCACTAACTGAAGTTTATTTAGTGCTTTGTACGGGTAGCCGGAAATTAGAGCATTGCAGTAATCTAACCTAGAAGTAACAAAAGCATGGATACATTTTTCTGCATAATTTTTGGACAGAAAGTTTCAGATTTTTGCAATGTTACGTAGATAGAAAAAAGCTGTCCTTGAAACAGTCTTGATATGTTCGTCAAAAGAGAGATCAGGGTCCAGAGTAACGCCGAGGTCCTTCACAGGTCCATCACTGCCTGGTATGGCAGTTGCTCGGCCTCCAACCGCAAGGCACTACAGAGGGTAGCGTGTACGGCCCAGTACTTCACCGGGGCCAAGCTTCCTGACATCCAGGACCTCTATTCCAGGCGGTGTCAGAGGAAGGCCCTAAAAATTGTCAAAGACTCCAACCACCTTAGTCATAGACTGTTCTCTCTGCTACCGCATGGCAAGCGGTACCGGCGCACCAAGTCTAGGTCCAAGAGGCTCCTAAACAGCTTCTACTACCAAGCCATAAGACTCCTGAACAGCTAACAGCTAACAGTCAAATGGCTACCGAGACTATTTGCACCCCCCCCCCTGCTGCTACTCTCTGTTATTATCTATGCATAGTCACTTTAATAACTCTACCTAGATGTACATATTACCTCAATACCGGTGCCCCCAAACATTGACTCTGTACCGGTACCCCCTGTATATAGCCCCGCTATTGTTATTTACTGCTGGCCTTTAATTATTCTTATCTCTTAATTGTTTTAGGTATTTTCTTAAAACTGAATTGTTGGTTAAGGGCTTGAAAGTAAGCATTTCACTGTAAGATCTACCCGTTGTCTTCGGCGCATGTGACAAATAAAATTTGATTTGATAATCACATTTTTACTCTTGAACTTATTTAGGCTTGACATAACAAAGGGGTTGAATACATATTACCTTAATTACCTCGACGTCTCCAGAGTGGCATGGTGGTCTAAGGAACTGCATCGCAGTGCTAGCTGTGCCACTAGAGATCCTGGTTAGAGTCCAGGCTCTGTCACAGCTGGCCGCGACCGGGCAGCCCTCAATTGTCCTAGCGTCGTCCGGGTTAGAGGAGGGTTTAGCCAGGGATGTTCTTGTCCCATCGCTCTCTAGCGACTCCTGTGATGGGCCGGTCGCAACGCACGCTGACACGGTCGCCAGGTGTACGGTGTTTCCTCCGACACATTGGTGCGGCTGGCTTCTGGGTTAAGCAGGCATTGTGTCAGAAGCAGTGCGATGGGACAAGAACAGTGCGGCTTGGCTGGGTTTCGGAGGATGCACGGCTCTCGACTTCGCCTCTCTCTCTCTATAGCCCCGCTATTGTTATTTTACTGCTGCTCTTTAATTATTTGTTATTCTTACCTCTTAATTTTTGGGGGGTATTTTCTTAAAACTGCATTGTTGGTTAAGGGCTTGTAAGCTTTTCACCTGTTGTATTCGGCGTATGTGACAAATACAATTTGATTTAGTTAGATTAATATATAATGAATTAGTTATTTATTAATATAGTTATTGATTATGATATTTCTTCTTGAAGGTTAACAGATTCCAGTTATGGAGTTTTTTTTTTATACCCGTCTACTCATATGATAGTGCTGTCATGGGAACGGCATGATCCAGAAATAAAATGAAGGAAAAAAAGGTCTTTACACAAATAGACTCAGGACATCCCCCTCCAAAATAAAGAGGGTAATAAAAAGTCTAACAAACCTATTATTGAAGCATTCACACATCATTTCAACCTCAGTGTGCTTTTGTACACGTGCATCTTGTATGAAAAACACAGCAAAGTCTGTCACAATCAACTTAGTCAAAGGAGACTGGAGAAACAGATTGTCAAATTAAAACATTTAATACTGTACCTTAGACACATTCCTGCCATTTGCAAAGTAGGCAAACCAAAATGTTCCACACAGAGTGAGTAACCCAAAATATGTGCTATATAAAAAATAATACAAAAAAAAACAAAATTTAAATCAGCTTTGGTACTTAATAAATAAAACAATGTTCTTTGACAATTGTACATTCTACCCCTAAAATGTTACGTAATTTGTTGTTTGCTCAACCAACACCGAAGTCATGTTCACATGGATGTAACTGATGCATATATAGTTCAGATAGAACACCTCGCACTACTTTCAGATAAGAGCGCTGCTCTATTTTTGCAAGGTTGGGCCCGCCGGCTGACACTGATAATGAAGTTGCAGGCAAGGCTACCTCATCACGTTACCATGAGCAACCATGACTGACTCATGTCCGCTACACAGAGAAAGAGGACTAGAATTAGAACAAATAGTGTTGGCCTATGATCTGGCCTTCTACTCTTAACAGGGGTTTGGCTGACAAATGACCCCTTCACACAGGGGTTCCCATCCAACACAACAGACCGCACTGATAGAGCAACAAACAATAATGTACTGAAGATACTATAGATATCTTAGTAATTTCACCACGATGTACAGTGCATTCGGGAAGTATTCAGACCCCTTCTCCACATTTTGTTGTTAGCCTTATTCTAAAATGTTATAATTATATTTTTCCTCAATCTACACACAACACCCCATAATGAAAAAGGTTAAGACATTTTTTCAAATATATAAAAAATAAAAAAACAGAAATACCTTATTTACTTAAGTATTTAGACCCTTTGCTATGAGACTCGAAATTGAGCTCAGGTGCATCCCGTTTCCATTGATCATCCTTGAGATGTTTCTACAACTTGGAGACCACCTGTGGTAAATTCAATTGATTGGACATTATTTGGAAAGGCACACACACACCTGTCTATATAAAAGGTCCCACAGTTGACAGTGCAAGTCAGAGCAAAAACCAAGCCATGAGATCGAAGGAATTGTCCGTAGAGTTCCGAGACAGGATTGTGTCGAGGCACAGATCTGGTGAGGTGTACCAAAACATTTCTGCAGCATTGAAGGTCCCCATAATTCTTAAATGGAAGACGTTTGGAACCACCAAGACTCTTCCTAGAGCTGGCCGCCCGGCCAAACTGAGCAATCGTGGAAGAAGGGCCTTGGTCAGGGAGGTGACCAAGAACCCGATGGTCACTCTGACAGAGCTCTAGAGTTCTTCTTTTGAGATGGGAGAACCCTCTAGAAGGACAACCATCTCTGCAGCACTCCAGAAATAATTAAGCCTTTATGGTGGAGTGGCCAGACGGAAGCCACTCAGTAAAAGGCACACGACAGCCCACTTGGAGTTTGCCAAAAGGCACCTAAAGGACTCTCTGACCATGAGAAACAAGAATCTCTGGTCTGATGAAACCAAGATGGAACTCTTTGGCCTGAAAGCCAAGTGTCACGTCTGGAGGAAACCTGGCACCATCCCTACAGTGAAGCATGATGGTGGCAGCATCATGCTGTGGGGATGTTTTTCAGCGGCAGGGACTGGAACTAGTCAGGATCGAGGGAAAGATGAACGGAGCAAAGTAGAGAGAGACCCTTGATGAAAACCTCCTCAGGACCTTCGACTGGGGCAAAGGTTCACCTTCCAACAGAACAATGACCCCAAGCACACAGTGAAGACAATGCAGGAGTGACTTAAGGACACGCCTCAATGTCCTTGAGTGACCCAGCCAGAGCCCGGATTTGAACCCAATCGAACATCTCTGGAGACCTGAAAATATCTGTGCAGCAACGCTCTCCATCCAAACTGACAGAGCTTGAGAGGATCTGCAGAGAATGGGAGAAACTCCCCAAATACAGGTGTGCCAAGCTTGTAGCATCATACCGAAGAATAATCGAGGCTGTAATGGCTGCCAAAAGTACTTCAACAAAGTACTGAGTAAAGGGTCTGAATACTTTTATATACATTTGCAAAAACGTCTAAAAACCTGTTTTTGCTTTGTCATTATGGGGTATTGTGTGTAGATTGACGATGAAAAAAACAATTGAATCCTTTTTAGAATAAGGCTGAAAAAGTCAAGGGGTCTGAATACTTTCCGAATGCACTGTATATGCCTAGGAAGGAATGAGATTGTCTATGGTTATTGGCAAAGAATGTTACTTCAAATCAACAAAAATTGACAGAATGGAACCTTATTTTGTATTGGTTAGTTTGACAGAGCATTAAGTTTGCTGTGTGAACACCCCTCCATTGCATGTGGGCCGCACTGAACACAGTGTAATCGAATCATCTCACTTCAGACGACCCATGAGTGTGAAGCTGGATTTCACTGTTTGTGTGCCATATGTTTTTCTATAGCAGCAGAGAAGGTTTGAATAACCTCTGTCATTTTGAGAGTGTGTGAGTTCTGTGGGAGCTATCTGTTCAAGCTTTGTTAGTGCATAGGGCTATCTGACAGACATGCCATGGTCAGTTTACGAAGAGCTGTCAGTTGCAGCGCTGAGAATCAGTAAAAAGTGCACATCTCAGAGCGTAAGTGCTCAGGATGGTGAAAAATATGATGAAAAGAAAGGCACAGAGATTTGGGCTTTTTAACTAATAGCTTCCTAACTCTGCTGCAACTCTGCAGAGGTTTTAGACTGCTCTGTCCACTGTGAACACTTGTCACCAGCTATAATAATACACGCCACACCAAATCAGTGACCCTCTACGGGGCTCTCAGACACATTCCTCTGACAATAGAAACCCACAGACAAAAATGAAACCTAAACCACCTCCACACTGTTTTTCCCCTTCACTAGCCTCGCAAACACACAATCAACATTTAGCTACAAATTACAGACAAACAGGGCAATTATCGTGTCCACAAATGTTCATTCTATACAAGGAGGCCTTTAATAACATACCCTCCTATTGACAAATGTTCTCACAGGCCCTTTAACTCTACATCCTCCTTCTCCTCATTATTGTAGGACAGTGGTTAAAGCCGTAAAGAAGCTCTCCTTTTCATTTGTCATCTGAATGGTTGCCAGCAACAGCTGTGTATGTCCAGGGTTAGGGTAGTTTGCCCCAGAAGTGTTGATTGAGGAAGAGAGACAGAGCAAATGGAAGTGGAGAAGCAACATGAACAGAGGAAGATCTTGTCTCACAGTACTGATGTAAACTCGGTTCATCTCAGTAAAGAAGTATTTTGAGACATGTACATCTGAGTAAATTTACAACTGACCTCCAAAGTAATCAAGCTAAACATGGACACCATCAAGATGTAATTACTCTAGTCCCACTCCTGCTTTTGAAAAACAGACGAAGTGACTATCTTAACTACTCTGACCACCACTATAACAGGCTTCAGTGCTTTTGGCCGCAGGCTTTGCAACCACAACCCAACAACACTGATCAAAACGCACACACATACAGTAGATTTCAAAAAGATGCTCTGTAAACTTTAAAAAGCACATTGTATGTCGGAACACTATTCTCCAAATTCTATTTCACAAAAATGTTATTGGGTTGTCCACCCCCCCCTACAGACCAGCAACAATGACAAAGAGACAAAAGCGCTGCTGACGTGCATTCTGGGATTTAGACAATATTTACACACCCCAACTCTCTTAGAGCGATGATGCACCAGTTTATATACAATTCCATAGGGCATCCTACAGCTATGTCCAGTGGATCAGTATTCCCACTCATCTGTCTTCATGTCCAGAAAGCTGAGGATGTTCTGGGCAAACTTGACTGCTTGCTTGCGGGCCACCTTGGTCATCTCGTCGCCCTGTGGGTCGACCGCGTCCAGTGCCAGCAGCTGTTTGGTCAGAAGCTCCTCCAGCAGCATATAGCTCTTGTCGGCATGCTTGCCATTGAAGCAGAGTACCTGGGCCTGGAGGTCTGACAGGCTGCCCAGGACTATCCACACAGCCCTGTGTTGTGAGGGCTCGTTGGGGCTGGGCTGGCGGCAGATCAGGGCCTCACGGAGGTCCAGGAAGGTGATGACAGCCTGGACCTCCAGCACGGCACGCCGCCGGGCTTCACGGATACAGGGGTTACGGGCTGTGTCTACCTGGTCCAGATGTGTGAGGAGACTCTGGAGCTCAGGCTTCGGCCTGAAGAGGTCGCCCACCCCACAGTGTCGCAGGACCTCCCCCTGCAGCTGGCCCACCCGACCACGCACCGCCTCAATCTGACGGATAGAGTCATTCTGCCCCAAGTCATACCTGAGGAAAGATATATACAACACAATCACATTTTTGAGCCAAGTTGTATCTGAAAGCATGTACACACACGCATACTGTATTTCCCTTCTGTATTATTACTCCAGAGCGTTTGTAATTCTAGTAAAGCTGAGTACCTGCGCGTATCGTCTCCCTCTCCCTCCAGGTCCAGGTGTTTGAGCAGGCTGTTGATCTCCTCCACCACCTGTTTGCGGTAGTTTCTGACCGCTGCGTTCCCCGACACGTCCAGGGCATCCAGCTCCACTAGGAGCTCAGTGAGCACGCGGGAGAGGTGGGCACAGCTATCCCTCCCACTCAGCCCCATCAGCAGTGCCACCAGCTGGCTGCGCGCAACACTCACCTGCACCATCACCTGGTTGATCCTCTGCACGGCCACGTGCGTGTCTTCTGACAGGGGAAGGGTCTGCTGGCGCGTGCGACCCTCGATCACGTCCTGCACGGCACACAGTCGTGTCAGGGCCCGATAGCGAGCCTTGCGAAGGGGCACCCTCCCTCCTGTCTTCACCTGGGTGAGCCTCAGTATCAGCTCCTGCACYGCATCCACCAGCTCATCACTGATCTCTGCTGTGCCCCCYGCCRGCTGKGGRTCCACCACCCCCTGCTCCACCAGCCTCTGGGCCTCCCGGCTCAGCTCCTCGATGGCCAGGCGAGACGGGTGGGTGGCGTTCTCCTCCAGGTAGCGCAACAGCCCCTCTACTTCCTGGGCTGCTCTCTTGCGTGCCCCCTGTAGGTCTGCCCTGCCCTCCGTGTTCACCTGGTCCACTTCCAGGAGCAACTGGGTCAGCTCGCGCTCCAGGCGCCGGTACTCCCGCTCGTTCTTTAGCCCGCTGAAGGTGCACACTTGAGGGCCCAGAGACTGAACCTCCCGCTGGACCTCATAGAGCCTATTCATGGCTGGGTGCTGCTGCTGGCTGCCATGGTCCATTCTCTTCCCACCATCAAAGGGCTTCCCAAACAGGCTGAAAATAAGGGTAAGCGCAAATACATTAACAAAAGTTCAAAGCTGAAACACATTGATCTACAGTCTGATTGGCTCAAACACATTAAGGAAAGAAATTACACAAATTACCTTTTAACAAGGCACACCTGTTAACTTCTCTAGGATAGGGGGCAGCATTTTCACGTTTGGATGAAAAGCGTGCCCAGAGTAAACTGCCTCCTACTCAGTCCCAGATGCTAACATATGCATATTATTATTAGTATTGGATAGAAAACACTCTGAAGCTTCTAAAACTGTTTGAATCATGTCTGTGACTATAACAGAACTTATTTGGCAGGCAAAACACCGAGAACAAACCATTCAGATTTTTTTGAGGTCACTCTTTTCAATGGGTTTTCATTGGGAATCCAGATTTCTAAGGGACCTTCCTGCAGTTCCTATCGCTTCCACTGGATGTCAACCGTCTTTAGAAATTGGTTGAGCTTTTTCCTTTGAGAAATGAAGAAGTAGCCATGTTCAGAATGTGGCTCCAGTGAAGTGTACGGTTTGTTAGAGGCGCGTGACCAGAAAGCATGCTACATATTGTTTTCCTCCGGTATTGAACACAGATCATCCCATCTTCAATTTTATCGATTATTTTACGTAAAAAAATACCTAAAGTTGTATTTCAAAAGTAGTTTGAAATGTTTGGACAAAGCTTACAGGTAACTTTTGAGATATTTTGTAGTCACGTTGTGCAAGTTGGAACCGGTGTTTCTCTGGATCGAATGCGCCAAATAAATGGACATTTTGGATATATATCGACGGAATTAATCGAACAAAAGGACCATTTGTGATGTTTATGGGACATATTGGAGTGCCAACAGAAGAAGCTCGTCAAAGGCATGAATTATATCTTTATTTCTGCGTTTTGTGTCACGCCGGGAGGGTTGAAATATGATGGTCTGTGATTGTTAGCTGGGGTGCTATCCTCAGATAATAGCATTGTTTGCTTTCGCCGTAAAGCATTTTTGAAATCTGACACGTTGGCTGGATTCACAACAAGTGTAGCTTTAATTTGGTATATTGAATGTGTGATTTCATGAGTTTAATTTTTAATAGTAATTTATTTGAATTTGGCGCTCTGCATTTTAACTGGATGTTGGCCAGGTGGGACGCTACCGTCCCACATATCCCAGAGAGGTTAATTGAAATGCATTCCAGGTGACCACCTCATGAAACTGGTTGAGAGAATGCCAAGATTGTGCAAAGCTGTCATCAAGGCAAAGGGTGGCTACTTTGAAGAATCTCAAATATATTTTACTTTTTTGGTTACTACATGATTCCATGTACTATTTCATAGGTTTTGATGTCTTTACTATTATACTACAAGGTGGAAAATAGCAAAAATAAAGAAAAACCCTTGAATGAGTAGGTGTCCAAACTTTTGACTGGTACTGTGTGTGTATAATATATATATTTTAATTGTTCATCCTTAAAATAGGAAAACATTAAGAAAAAAAACAAAGCTCCAGTATGAGGCTTGTCCAATTCCATATGTTAGGCCAGGTGTCCTTGTTCCCATTATGTAATGTTGACCTAAGGCAGTGGCGGTCGGTGCATTTTAAGATGAGTGAGGACAATAGCTAGGTTTAGGCTACTACATGATACTATAATTGTCCCTACACCCATCATGAGGTTGCTACAACCTAGACTATGATTGAAAGTTTACAACATAGGTACATATGTTGAGAGAAATGTGACAGACATTGACACATTCAATACCGCTTTGCAAACTCTTGCCTGCATCTAGCTGATCTAGGGTGTAATCATTAGTCCAACAGTTGCAAACAAGAGTTTCTATTGGACAAATTCAGGTATGTTTATCCTCGTTTTGTTTGTTTCCATTTAAGAAACGTTTTTCAACAGAATCAGCGGAACGAAGACACCCCTGATCACACACAAACACAGTTCACTTTCATGGCAGCCACATACAAACAGCATGATCCCTTTGATCGTTGTATAATTCCTTATAGCATCTACATGCTAGCCTCCTCTCACCTTTTTCCTTCACTTGTGGAGTTCAGTGCACAACACATCAGCTGTCTGTGACCAGGCCAAACCTTCATATCATAACTGCTACACCGTTGTCACCATATTAGCTAACGTCAACACAGCTACCAGAACTAACGCATTAGTAAACACACTACAATCATGTAGTAGTGTACAGTCAGCAAGCAGTTTCAAATCAAACCGAATACAACAAGTGTAGACCTTACCGTGAAATGCTTACATACAAGCCCTTAACTCTTCTTGAACTGCACTGGTTAAGAAAACATTTACCAAATAAACGAAAATAAAACAATTATAAAAAGTAACAATGTAAATGTCAATTTAAATAGTCCGGTGGCCATTTGATTAATTGTTCAGCAGTCTTATGGCTTGGGGGCAGAAGCTGTTAAGGAGCTTGCAGTGCGGTAGCAGAGAAAACAGCATGACCAGGGTGACTGGAGTCTGAAAATTTTATGGGCTTTCCTCTGACACTGCCTATTATATAGGTCCTGGATGGCAGGAAGCTTGGCCCCAGTTATGTACTGGGCCGTACGCACTACCCTCTGTGACGCCTTACGGTCAGATGCCAAGCAGTTGCCATACCAGGCGGTGATGCAACCGGTCAGGATGCTCTCGATGGTGCAGCTGTAGAACATTTTGAGGATCTGGGGACCCATGCCAAATCTTTTCAGTCTCCTGAGGGGAAATAGGTTTTGTCAGGCCCTCTTCACGACTGTCTTGGTGTGTTTTGACCATGATAATTTGTTGGTTGATGCTTACACCAAGAGACTTGAAACTCTCGACCCGCTCCACTACAGCCCCATCAAATGTTAATGGGGGCCTGTTCGGCCTGCCTTTTCCTGTAGTCCACGATCAGCTCCTTTGTCTTGCTCACATTGAGGGAGATGTTGATGTCCTTGCACCACACTGCCAGTTCTCTGTAGCGTAGCAGCTGCGTCATCTGACCACTTCCATATTGAGCGAGTCACTGGTACTTCCTGCTTTAGTTTTTGCTTGTAAGCAGGAATCAGGAGTTTAGAATTATGGCCAGATTTGCCAAATGGAGGGTGAGGGAGAGCTTTGTATGCATCTCTGTGTGTGGAGTAAAGGTGGTCTGGAGTTTCCCCCCCCCCTCTGGTTGCACATGTGACATGCTGGTAAAAATTGTGTAAAACTGATTTAAGTTTCCCTGCATTAAAGTCCCCAGCCACTAGGAGCACCACTTCTGGATGAACATTTTCTTATTTGCTTATGGCCTTAAACAACTTGTTGAGTGCAGTCTTAGTGCCAGCATCGGTCTGGGGTGGTAAATAGACGGCTACGAATAATATAGATGAGAACTCTCTTGGTAGATGGTGTGGTCTACAGCTTATCATAAAATACTCTTCCTCAGGCGAGCAATACCTTGAGACTTCTTTAATATTAGACATCGCGCACCAGCTGTTATTGACAAATAGACACACACCCCCACCCCTCGTCTTACCAGACGTAGCTTCTTCTCTGTTCTGCCGGTGCATGGAAAATCCCGCCAGCTCTATATTATCCGTGTCGTCGTTCAGCCACGAGTTGGTGAACATAAGATATTACAATTCTCAATGTCCCGTTGGTAGGATAATCGTAAGTCACCAATTTTATTTTCCAATAATTGCATGTTAGCCAGTAGAACGGATGGCAGTGGAAGTTCTCGCTCGCCTACAGATTCTCAGAAGGCAGCCTGACCTGCGTCCCCTTTTCCTCAGTCTTTTCTTCACGCAAATGACAGGGATTTGGGCCTGTTCCCGGGAAAGCAGTATATCCATCTCGTTAAAGGAAAAAGCTTCTTCCAGTTCGTGGTGAGTAATCGCTGTTCTGATGTCCTGAAGTTATTTTCGGTCATAAGAGACGGTAGCAGCAACATTATGTACAAAATAAGTTAAACAACACAAAAAAAACTAACAAAATAGCACAGTTGGTTAGGAGCATGTAAAACGTCAGCCATCCTCTTCGGCGTCATCTTATCATCCGCAGTTATATCGGCGGGCCCCAGTGGCCATGAACTTATAAAACCAAAAGCTTACCTTGACTTGGAAGAGTTCCAGTGTTGGATAGCCATAACTAGCTAGCTAACATAGCATCCCTCTCTGTTTGAGCCTGGTGTTTGAGTAGGCTAAACTAGCAAGCTGCATTCGCTAGCTAAGTGAAAAAAAATACAACTAAATATCTCTATTGCTTCTCCTTCATTTTTAAGAAATTAACTTGTTCAAAGCTGTTCAACTATGCACTGCAGTGCTAGCTAGCTGTAGCTTATGCTTTCAGTACCAGATTCATTCTCAGATCCTTTGATTAGGTGGACAACATTTGAATATTTTATTATAGTTTTATCTAAAAAGGCTAACTTTAATGTTTCACTATTTTGTCAAATATTTTTTTATATTTTACAAAATAAAAACAAGCTTGAACAAGCAGCCTTTGTCCACTTATTTCCTCAAATGAACAATGAGCTACTGGAAGTTAAGTGTACAATCCTAATTTGTTAGTGACCGCTTAACCAACAAGAACCATGCAGGCATGTCCTAAAAAAAGGCAATACATTAACTCAACTTTCAATGATAACACTAGCATGACAATCATTCAACTCATTACTGAACGTAGGCTATAGATCTAGGCTCAGTGCAGGCTACTATTTCAGCTTTCCAAGACTGTCTAATGAACATCACTGAACTAAGTCTAATTACTGCAACAATAACAACAAAGCTGTCTTAACACCCCAGGTCAGAAATAACCATAATCGAGTTACATTCTTCAGAGAACGTCTGACCTAACAAAAAAAGGGCACCCCACAGAATGAATTCCCCCACTCAAAGATGACTGTTGGCATAATTGTATCAAATAGTCAACATCACTACTTACAAAAACTCCAGAGGGAATTAATAATATCAAGCTGGCTCCGGTAAGAGAACACACCAGTAGCCTAAATTCTGTGCCATCGGCATCCAGGCTCCAGACACAGCAGATTGGGAGGCTCTCAAAATATTTACTGCTGCTGTTCCACAGTGATGTGTCTGTGATGTCACAATATACAGGGCATTCTTCTCATTCTTAAAGATGAAGTTTGTAAATTCACTCGGTCTATCTACTCCGATTTTAGAGCACTCTCGTCTGAGTAACATGGTCAGAGTGAGGTGTTCTCATTTGTGTCTGAAAGTAGCTAGCAAGTTAGCTTGGGTGCTTGACTGCCGTTGTGAGGTCAGAATGCTCGGATCAACCCTACTCTTCAGCCAGAGCATCCAGTGTGTGCTCTGAATGATAAGAGAACAAAACACTCTGAATTTACAAATGGACAATCTGAACTCTGGCACTCCAGAGTGAATATATGAATGCACCCAGCGCGTAACTGTTATGACCGTATGTTGGGGATTTTCCAAAGGGGATTATAGTGAGAAAGAGTGCCGATTGAGCAGTCATTATGGGGTTACTAGGGTCCATTTAAACTATATTCAGACAGAAATGTTTTAATTCGGACTATTGGTAACATTGCAATACCATTCAGATAATAAACCCAAATTAGAAGCCTAAAATACTGTCGGTGTGACAGTTTATAGCAGGGGTGGGCAAACATTTTTTTTTTTTAATCAATTTGCGGGGGCCTCCCGAGCGTCACTACAGACCCAGGTTCGATCCCAGACTGTGTCACAGCTGGGATGTGACTGGGAGACCCATGAGGCGGCGCACAATTGGCCCAGCATCGCCCGGGTTAGGAGAGGGTTTGGCAGGCAGAGATTTCCTTGTCCCATCGCGCTCTAGCGACTCTTGTGGTGGGCCGGGCACAATGCACGCTGACACGGTTGTCAGGTGTACGGCGTTTCCTCCGACACATTGGTGTGGCTGGCTTCCGGGTTAAGTGGGCATTGTGTCAAGAAGCAGTGCGGCTTGGCTGGGTCGTGTTTCGGATGACGCACGGCTCTCGAACTTCGCCTCTCCCGAGTCCATACAGGAGTTGCAGCGATGGGACAAGACTGTAACTACCAATTGGATACTACGAAATTGAGGAGAAAAAGATGTGTAAATTTTTTGAGCGGGCCGTACTTTGCACCCCCCTTGGTCTATAGCGTAAACCTATCTTTAGTGTTGCCTCAGGAAAGCCATTGGAAAAGGTTGAGACAATTTAGGCCTAGGGTCTATAGTATTACCCTATTCACACACATTTGTCAGAAAGGACAACAAGCAGCCTGTAACGAGGGTTAACAGAAAAATTAAAGACAACAGGCCTCATGGGAGAGAATCAGACACTTAGCCACTAGGTTACTTGTCTTTTGAATTAAAGGCCAATTGCAGTCAAAATTCAGTTGTTCGTGTGTTTTATGTCATATTGTACAATAGGTAATGAAACTAACACTGTAAAAGTGTGAAACTATTTGATCAGTGTTATTTCCTGATTGTTTTTCAAGCAGCAACTATCTACATAGGACCTTCGAATCAGCCTGTTTGCATGGGTGGGAATCTCGGCTTTTCTGGTGACCGGCACTTTTTGTACCTTTTAAAAATGGAAAAATCTAACAGTAAGATACTTAATTGTTAACCAGAAAGGGAGATGTGACATTGTGATATGACATTGATATAAACCTAGCTGCATTGGGCAATAACAAAGAGGTTTCCAAACCTCTCTGCCATAACCGCTAGTTTTTATTTTTCCCCATCCCCACCCAGACCACTCCAAGTCAGTCCAAGATAAACTGTTTCTCAATCAAGAATTCTTGCTCAAAAGCTACTTTTGGCCATTTTAATGGAAATCCATTACAATGAGGAACTTAATTGTTACCCAGAAATAGCTGCATTTGGGCCTTTAATATAATCAGACACAGTAGTTAGAAAGACCATCTCAGACAATACTGTGTTGCTATTGTACTTCTATCTAAAAGAATGGTGACGACCATGGGCCGAATCCACTCAATTGACAAGTAGACTTTCATAACAAAATCCTATTGACAGGAGTGCATGATTACACATTACACAACCACTAAAAACATTGTTTATGCTTGGTACGTTGAATAAAACTGCCTACATTTAATTTTGTTGTCAGTTTAATATGAGCAAGGAGCCTAAATAAAACTAAAATGGCTAGTCAAGCCTCCCAGATGTGTAGGGAGGAGACAGACATTGTTATGGCATCCTGGTTTTGGAGAGGGCTCCAATCCAGGATGCTACCAGCGAATGTCCCTTTTCTGGACACAATGGGGCAAGGCTACCTGTGAGGCCAACAGCTTACAAATAAAAAATTGCTTGACAGAGAACCCGATCCGAAAGAACATATCAAAATTGAGGTCTCCTTAGAGCTACCAACTTGACTTATAGTTTACGTAGTGTATTTATGTATTGATACCTGTAGTCTAGAATTGATTAACATAGTGTACGGTGATGCTCTATGTCTGAGACCCCATTCTCCAAAAAGCGTTCTAGAACAGTCCCTCTTCAAACGCGCAGCAACCCACTGAGCAAAGAATTACTGTTCATACATAATAGTTCTACATACCTAAAAAGGGATTTAAGCATTGTAAGCAGACACTCTAATCATTTAGGCTTGCAGTGCTGCCACTATCTCTCAAACAAAACGCATTTTCAATCTGCCAGTTGCTAGGTTCCTGTTTCAATGTAACAAACGCCAGCAATGTCTCACTACCTTCCCAGCTGCGCATGAAATGTCTCACCTTTTCAAAGCGCCAAAGACATTTGCGCACATTTCTAAAGATGTCCGTTTCCATCAGCTAACCAACTATGATCGTACGCGCTGTAGTGTGTAATCCAAATTAATATTGTTTGTCTTTATGTAGCTATGCCGGCTATTTCGTTTTCAATGGCTGATTCACCTCGGTACAGTACTGTCGTACAGCATTAAGCACTGCGTGCGGTGTCGCCCCTCCCAAGCACCAATTCAGAGGGTTTGTTCACGCGCGTCATAAACTAGTCTTCAGTGAACTGTAAAACGGGGTCGTGGCCATATTTTAGCAGTTTGATAGTCTGCTATTGTCAACAAGATACGTTGTAACTTGTAATCACTATTAAACACAATTAAAAATACATTCTATTTACATAGGCTATGTCAAGCATTTGACATCTCTACCATTGAACTACAAAAGAAGATCTCTAATTGGCATCTGGCAGCAAGTTGAGACCAACTGGTGCTGCTGGAATACCACTATGACAAAGATTCCATTTTCACAACTGTATCATGCATTGCCAACTTCCATATCCATGAAGAGTATTTGGGAGATAAGCCTTGCCTATACACAAAATTGATTAGTTCAGGGGCTTAAACTCATGAGAATATAACATTACATAATATTCAGACAGAAGTGTATAGCCCTAGAACAGACAAAAATAATTGAGTGATGGTCAGCCATGACATGTACAATCTGTAAATTTGGCCATGATTCATAACCAACAACTGGCAACCCACACCATGGGGACTGTGGAGGATGGCTGGCCACTGAATAAACCGATAACCTGGGGCCCCTACTTATGCAGGGGTCGCTTTAGAGTTTAGAAATTTAGAAACCATCAAAATATTTGCATTTTAAACACTTTCACTTGCGTTTCATATTGAAAGTCCGTTGTTTTGCTTCAAGAGTGATCAGGCGCATGCAACTATAGTATTCCTTCACTGAAAATACATTAGTGCAGTGGTCACCAACCTTTTCTAAGTCAAGCTCACTGAGTCAAAATGCAAGCCGATATCTACCGCTAAGATTATTTTTTAACATTACTTAAAAAACGTAAGCCTATGGAACATTAACCTATTAAAAACAGTACTGTACCAATGTGGTTTGTGCAGTAGGCTATAGGCCCAATACATTATCGACATATATTGGCTTTGCATGAATTGCCCTGGCATTCTTTATATTTTTTATATTCAATTTCAAAATTTGAGATTGGCTCTATGATTTCACCGGTAATAGATCTGTTGTTGCATTACTTGTGAGGCACAGCTGAGTGAGAATACATTTAAATAATTTGCTTTTTATTTTACTGGGCTGATGGTGCTTGCATCTGATGGTCAGTCTCAGCTGAGGGCAGCAGACTCAGAGTTCGCCTCTAAATATCCCTCCACTCTCCCCTTCTTTAGCTGACATTGACCAAAAAGGACAATGTCTTCCAGCTGATAGCTTAACTTCACTAGGGTAGGGGGCAGCATTCGGAATTCTGGATGAAATGCATGCCTGCTGCTCGGGCCCAGAAGATATGATATGCATATAACTGGTAGATTTGGATAGAAAACACGAATATTTGGATAGAAAACAGTTTCCCAAACTGTTAAAATAGTGTCTGTGAGTATAACAGAACTGATTTGGCCATGCAGGAAGTTTTATTTTTTTTTGGGGGGGGGGTTGTAGTTTTCTATTCAATGCCATTACAGTATCCATTGACTTAGGACTCAAATTGCAGTTTCTATGCCTTCCACTAGATGTCAACAGTCTTTAGAAATTGTTTCAGGCTTGTATTCTGAAAAATGAAGAAGTAAGAGCAGTCTGAATGAGTGGACCCTAAAGTGTCACAGAGCTTTTTCATGCGCGAGACCAACTTTCTTGTTTACCTTTCTTGTTTACCTTTTAAAACGTTATTGTCCGGTTTAAATATGATCAATTATTTAGGCTAAAAACAACCTGAGGATTGAATATAAACATCGTTTGACATGTTTCTATGAATTATACGGATACAAATAGGATTTTTTTGTCTTCCTGTTTTGACTGCGTTTGAGCCTGTGGATTACTGAAGAAAACGCGCGAACAAAACAGAGGTTTTTGGATATAAAGAGACTTTATCGAACAAAAGGAACATTTATTGAGTAAATGAATGTCTGCTGAGTGCAACCATATGAAGATCATCAAAGGTAAGGGATTAATTTTCTCTATTTCTGGCATGTGTAACTGTTCTACTTGGCTGGCTACTGTTTGTAATGATTTGTCTAGTGGGCTATGTTCTCAAATAATCGTAAGGTATGCTTTCGCCGTAAAGCATGTTTAAAGTCTGACACCGTGGTTGGATTCACAAGAAGTTAATCTTTAAACCTATGTAAAATATGTTTTGTTTTCTGAATTTTTATAATGAGTATTTCTGTATTTGAATTTGGCGCCCAGCAGTTTCACTGGCTGTTGAAGAGGTGGGACGCTACCGTCTCACGTGCCCAAGAGAGGTTAACTAAAGTCGCACCGCATTATTTCTGCCTCATGCACAAATTCATGTTCTCACTCCTGTGAACAGAGAAAGTGAAATATTCCTAGATATAAAAAAATATATATATATAATAATAAAATAAGACTCAAGCCGCTAATAATAACAGTGCAAGCCTATTGATACACTTTCCTACTCATTCATTATAACTGCAGTGCGGGTTGTAGCGCAATTGGAAGTAAGACAATGCTAATTTTATGGCTTATAAGTGTTGACAGTGATGAGTAAAAACATGTCATGGTTTTAAAAGTTTTGAAATCTCACAGTATCAACTTTACTTTAGCTTTATTTTACGCCTGATACATTACTGCAGACTTGGTAATCTGCTGGTTCGTCTCAAACGTAACATAGTAATTAGTATATGTTAGGTATGGTTACATAAAACAGGTTGCGAGTTCCAATCTCATCACGGACAACTTTAAAATTTTAGCAACGTTTCAACTCCTTTGTATGTTAGCTAACCCTTCCCCTAAAGCCCTTTAACCTAACTACTAACCATAACCCTAGTCCAATTATTTTATTTATTTATTTAGCCATAACCCCCAGCCTAGCAAATGTTAGCCAGCAAGCTAACATTAGCTACCTAGCTAGAATTCGTAACATATACTATGTTTTGCAAATTCGTAACACATTGTACATTTTGCAAATTCGTAACATACAATACGAAGTGTAATTCATAACATACGAAACGGGTGATGGACATCCACAAATTAATACAAACCAAACAACATATCATATTAAATGATGTCTCGAATATACGCACAGAATAATATGAAACGCTCTGAGACCAGAATAATACGAAATCCTCTGAGACCATCCGATTGGCCAGCGGTAGACCTATAGTGCATTTGATTTGTTCTACAGGAAGGCAGTGTTTGTGCATTCAGACACATGAAATGGTTCAAAATGGGAACAATCTGCCTACCCAGCTGAATCGTATGCACCTACCAACAGCGCGAGAGGAATACATAAAAATAGGAACGCAAAAATAACGTTATCCTTGATTTTTTTACAGAAATGTTTGGCAATAAACTAGAAATCGAGCAATCGGTGACCACTGCATGAGTGCAACACATTCGGCAGAAAATAACTTAATTTTAATCAGATGACAACAGAAGCGCAACGCTATTTGGTTAGCAGCCACACAAGTAAACGAGCTTAGCCTACAATGAAAAAGCAAGATTTTTTGTAAAAAAGATACATGGCCATCATATTTCTAATGTTTATCATAAAGAATGTAGCCAGCTACATGTTCTAATGTTTAGCTTAAGTTAATCTTGCATTTTACCGGAGAAAAGCAGCTACACATCTCCTTTGTGAATTATCATTCGAGTGGAGAAATGCAACTGAAGCACAAAATTAGTCTGATGCCGAGCAGAAATTACAATAAGAAGCATCTTTAGATCTGCGTTTACAAAACACAGAAAAATATATCTTGCCATTTTCTTTGCCTGAAAAACACAACATTTTGCATTAACGAGACCCACGCTATGGTGTGTAATTTCATATTTAGCCAATATTTGTAACATGCTGAGCCTGAATAGGTCCCGGGTGTCTTCTTCGTTGGCTGCCTTGTCTGTTGGCTGCCTACTGAATGTGAGATGGTGTGACCCTGGCCAATGGTCATATTTGTAAACACTATGACCAGTGGTAGAGTGGAGGGTAAATGCACCACGGTCAGCTTAAGCCACCTATTTTTCTGCAACTACATCACTAACTGTGACCTTATAGCTAGCCCCTATCACAAAGGATCATCTACAGGCCTATTAGACCTCAATCTGAGGCACCTGGAGGGGTTCTTTCCCCCCTTAGAACAGTTCATAATCATGGGTCGTGTTTAGTAGTACAACACAGCCAACTATATTTTCTTATTGGACAAGTCCATGTAGTTGTGAGCAAGAAGTCGCCGCGCGTTCATATTGCTAGGTCTACATTTAAGTCACAGGGCCCCATTCGAATTCCTTTAAAATGTGCACTTTTCCTTCCTCAGTAATCACTGATGCCATGATTGGACACTGGTGAACGCAAGGGCTCCACCAGATGGCTTTCACTTGCACAGTCATTTCGAAATTCGAATCAGTAAATGAAGGGGGAAGGAAATACTACTTTTTGTAGAGTTCCAACGGGGACCCAGTTGTTGGAGGACAATGAAGCCTCTTTGGGCCAGGGGCACTGCTGGTAAACAAGACCACACTTAGTGACTCCGAGTCACTGGTCCCCTGACTGACACCATAATGTCAGCCGAAGTGCAATAAATCCACATATATTAATGAAATCATCAATGTGGTGTCAACATTTTTTTGTATTTTATGTACAAGCTAAATGTAGGCTAGCTAACGTCGTAGAAATCCAAACGATGCCAGGTAAATAAATACATTTGATAATAAATACACATAATAAACTGTACGGAATATATGATAAGCTTACATGCCCGTATTCTTACCTGCATAACCAACGTACAGCCATAGTAGTGAAGAGATGGATACAATACTAAACATTACAACGCACAACCACAAGCTGAGGTGTAGATAGCTACTAGCTGGCTAGCAAGACATTTTCACAGGGGGGTTGGAATGGGAAGAATGCCCCCGGCGTGACAGGCTGGCCAAGCGGATCGTAATGACCACATTTTTGAATATGAAAACGCTTGTTAGGCGTTTAATTCGATACACATGCGGACAATGCAAACAGCTAATATTACACTAGTGCTGCCGCAGACAAAGGGTTCTGTTACAGAATTTGACAAAGTAATCCGAGAGCAGTGTTGAATCGGTGTTATACGTTGGTCGTCCAACCTAATTTCAATACAGGAAGTACGTGGACCGGTACGTGGACCGTCCTCAGTCACGTGGTATCTTTGCAAGTTGGCCACACCTATAGCTCAGTGGTCACGCACACTAACTAACACTAACTTCGAGTCGGACAGTCGGAGATCCAGACAGATGTCCGAGTTTCCGCATTGAACTTGGATGACCATTCAAAACGATTTTCCCTAGTCGGAGCTCGTTTTTTCTCTCTTTTTCCCAGTTGTCTTGAAAGCACTGAAGTCAGAGATTTCCGAGTTCCCAGTTGTTTTGAACGCGGTCTAACGCCAACTATGAAACAAGGGTTGATACCAGTGGAGGCTGCTGAGAGAAGGATGGCTCATAATAATGGTCGGAATGGAGTTAATGGAATGGTAGCAAACATACCATTCACTCCATTCCGGCAATAATACTCCGTTCCAGCAGTTATTATGAGCCGTCCTCCCCTCAGCAGCCTGCACTTGTTGATAACTAACTCTTATACCTAAACCTGGTAAAGACAAGATATACACTATATAGACAATCTGCGCCCTGAGACATTACTTAATGTAGATTGCAATGTGTTTACCCATGTGATTGCTAACAGAATGAAAGAGGGCATGCCACATATAATAAGTAACACTCATCTGGATTCCTTGAAGACAGGTCTATACATAACAACAATAGGCTTGTCCTGGACCTATTATTACAGACATGATTGATGATGATGTTTTTTTTTTGTTTTGGTGAAAAATGTGTAAAGGTGATTGGAATGTTACATGATAGTATAAATAGATATAAAGTGAAGAGAGGAATTTGTGTCGCAGCTCACCATTAATGTTCATGAATTCCTTATAAAGGCTAGTCCGAACATCCAACCTTTAAATGTCTATTGATCAAGAACACAGCACAGATTCCAGCAGTACAAAACATTATTATTATAACAAATAAAAAAAGCTTCTGGTTTACATTTAAATATGACACATTTTAATGAATGGCTATTCATGATCACCCTCTGATTACTGTTCATAACGTACCAGTTAAGTAACGTATTTATGTATTGTAATAACAATATTAAGTTTATGGGAAAGTATTTAAAGTTTACGGGAAAGTCTAATATACAGAATAATTTATAACAATTCTCAAAAGTTGGCTACAAAGGGATTTATACATTTTTTGACATATTTTACTATACTGCATAGTCTATCAAGACAAACATATTCATCCTATTTCTTAGCTATCCCTGACAAGTTAATCAAGAAAAATAGCCAATCTCAACGTTATATGGAACAATAAACATAACTATTTAAGAAAAGGAGATATTGTAAAGTCTATTGAGGAAGGTGGTCTGAATGCAATTGACTTTGATCCAATGAATGGTACCATCAAGTTAAAATGATTACAATATTTTATTCGAAAATTTGAACGTTTTTGGTTTGATTTTCCTTCCAAAATCTTTGATGGTATAGATTTTGTATTAAGATGTGAGTCCTCCATTATTGGAAACTAATATATAAACATAACTTTACTCAGCATACTACTCCAACTTGGAACAATAGATGGATCCTAATTAAGAGAAAATTATTATTTTACAATGAGTGGATGGAGAAAGGTATCTGGTCTATTCAACATTTAATGGATGATAATGGAAATATTTTATTGTATAACAATTTCATGAAAAAAATGTGATCTTGTTTTCACCAATAGACAATATACAACAGTGGTTAAGGCAATTCCACAAACAATGACATTTTGGATGATGTATCAATACTCCCAGTCACTACAAATATACAGGTGTCCTTCCTAACTCCGTTGCCGGAAAGGAAGGAAACCGCTCAGGGATTTCCCCATGAAGCCAAAGGTGACTTTAAAACAGTTACAGAGCTTAATGGCTGTGATAGGAGAAAACTGATGATAGATCAACAACATTGTAGTTACTCCACAATACTAACCTAATAGACAGAGTGAAAAGAAACAAGCCTGTACAGAATAAACATATTCCAAAACATGCATCCTGCAATAAGGCACTAAAGTAATAGTGAGCAATTAACTTTTTTGGCAAAGCAATTAATGTTTTGTACTGAATACAAAGTATTATGTTTTATGGCAAATACAACACATAACATAGTACCACTCTCCATATTTTCAAACATAGTGGTGCATCATGTTCATGGGTATGCTTGTAATCATTAAGGACTGGCACATTTTTAAGGATAAAAAAGAAACGGAATAGAGCTCAGCACAGGCAAAATCCTAGAGGAAAACCTGGTTCAGTCTGCTTTCCACCAGACACTGGGAAATTAATTCACCTTTCAGCAGGACAATAACCTAAAACAAAAGGCCAAATCTATACTGGAGTTGCTTACCAAGAAGACAGTGAATGTTCCTGAGTGGCCAAGTTACAGTTTTGACTTAAATCTGATTGAAACTCTATGGGAAGACCTGAAAATTATTCTCTAGCAATGATTAACAAACAGTTTGACAGAGCTTGAAGAATTTGGAAAATAATAATGGGAAAATGTTGCACAATCCAGGTGTGAAAGCTCTTAGACTAACCCAGAAAGACTCACAGCTGTAATCGCTGCCAAAGGTGCTTCTACAAAGTATTGACTCAAGGGTGTGAATACTTACAGTACAAGTCAAAAGTTTGGACCCACCTACTCATCCAAGGGTTTTTCTTTATTTTTACTATTTTCTACATTGCAGAATAATAGTGAAGACATCAAAACTATGAAATAACACATCAAGACAATAGGTGGCTACTTTGAAGAAGCTCAAATATAAAATATATTTTCATTTGTTTAACACTTTTTTGCTTACTACATCATTCCATATAACATCTTTGCACACTCTTGGCATTCTCTCAACCTGCTTTATGAGGTAGTCACCTGTAATGCCTTTCAATTAACAGGTGTGCCTTGTTTACAGTTAAATTGTGGAATTTCTTTCCTTAATGCGTTTGAGCCAATTAGTTGTGTTGTGACAAGGTAGGGTTGGTATACAGAAGATAGCCCTATTTGTTAAAAGACCAAGTCCATATTATGGCAAGAACAGCTCAAATAAAGCAAAGAGAAACGACATTCCATCATTACTTTAAGTCATAAAGGTCAGTCAATCTCGAAAATTTCAAGAACTTTTAATGTTTCTTCAAGTGCACTCGCAAAAACCATCAAGAGCTATGATGAAACTGGCTCTCATGAGGACCGCCATAGGAAAGGAAGACTCAGAGTTAATTGCTGCAGAGGATAAGTTCATTAGAGTTACCAGCCTCAGAAATTGCAGCCCAAATAAATGCTTCACAGATTTCAAGTAACAGACACATCTCAACATCAACTGTGCAGAGGAGACTGTGTGAAGCATGCCTTCATGGTCGAATTGCTGCAAAGAAATCACTACTAAAGAACAACAATAATAAGAAGAGACTTGCTTGGGTCAAGAAACACGAGCAATGGACATTAGACCGGTGGAAATCTTTCCTTTGGTCTGATGAGTCCAAACTTGAGATGTTTGGTTCCAACCGCCGTGTCTTTGTAATACGTGGAATTGGTGAACGGATGATCTCCGCATGTGTGGTTCCCACCGTGAAACATGGAGTAAGAGGTGTGATGGTTTGGGGTGCTTTGCTGGTGACACTGTCAGTGA
Source organism: Salvelinus sp. IW2-2015 (assembly GCF_002910315.2). Classification (NCBI taxonomy): domain Eukaryota; kingdom Metazoa; phylum Chordata; class Actinopteri; order Salmoniformes; family Salmonidae; genus Salvelinus; species Salvelinus sp. IW2-2015. The sequence continues at coordinate 13,728,705 of NC_036843.1, read as the reverse complement.
TTTATTTAGAATTCAAGGCACACTTAACAAGCATGGCTACCACAGCATTCTGCAGCGATACACCATCCCATCTGGTTTGTGCTTAATTGGACTATCACTTGTTTTTCAACAGGACAATGACCCAAAACACACCTCCAGGCTGTGTAAGGGCTATTTGTCCAAGAAAGAGAGTGACGGAGTGCTGCATCAGATGACCTGGCCTCCACAATCACCCGACCTCAACCCAATTGAGATGGTTTGGGATGAGTTGGACCGCAAAGTGAATGAAAAGCAGCCAACAAGTGCTCAGCATATTTTATTTTATTTCACCTTTATTTAACCAGGTAGGCAAGTTGAGAACAAGTTCTCATTTACAATTGTGACCTGGCCAAGATAAAGCAAAGCAGTTCGACACATACAACAACACAGAGTTACACATGGAGTAAAACAAACATACTGTCACGATCGTCATGGGAAGAAGTGGACCAAAGCGCAGCGTGGTACGTGTTCATTCTATTTATTTAATGAACACCGACAACTAAACAAATACGAACGTGACGTTCTGCAGGGCAAAATAACAACCAATACAAAAATAAGAAGCCACAAATGAAAGCGGGAAAAAGGACTGCCTAAGTATGATTCCCAATCAGAGACAACGATAGACAGCTGCCTCTGATTGGGAACCACACTCGGCCAAAAACAAAGAAATAGAAAACATAGAAATAAATAAACTAGAATGCCCACCCTAGTTACACCCTGGCCTAACCAAAATAGAGAATAAAAACCTCTATGGCCKGYGSGRGWSASWYRARCCCCCCCCCAAAGGTGCGGACTCCGGCCGCAAAACCTGACTCTAAAGGGGAGGGTCCGGGTGGGCATCCCTTACGGCGGCGGCTCCGGTGCGGGACGTAGACCACCCTCCGCCCGCAGATCCCTCCGCTTTGGTGGCGGCCCTGGTGCATGGACCTTCACTGGAGGAACCGGGCCGCAGATCGTCGCCGCAGGCCCCGGACTGGGGACCGTCGCCAGAGGCTCCGGACTCACCAGGCTGGGGAGACACACTGTAGGCCTGGTGCGTGTAGCAAGCACAGGACTCACCAGGCTGGGGAGACACACTGAAGGCCTGGTTCGTGGAGCAGGCCCAGGACTCACCGGGCTGGAGAGACACACTGAAGGCCTGGTTCGTGGAGCAGGTCCAGGACTCACCGGGCTGGAGAGACACACAGGAGGCCTGGTCCTTGGAGCAGGCACAGGACTCACCGGGCTGGAGAGACACACTGGAGGCCTGGTTTGTGGAGCAGGCCCAGGACTCACCGGGCTGGAGAGACACACTGGAGGCCTGGTTCGTGGAGCAGGCACAGGACTCACTAGGCTGGGGAGACACACAGGAAGCCTGGTTCGTGGAGCAGGCACAACCCGTCCTGGCTGGATACCCACTTCAATCCAGCAAGTGCTGGGCACCAGCACAGGACGCACTGGGCAGTGAAAGCACACTGGAGGTCTGGAGCTTAGAGCTAGCACAACCCCTCCTGGCTGAATCACCACTTTAGCCCGGCACGTTCGAGGCACTGACATAGGACGCACTGGGCTGTGCAGGCGCACTGGAGACACCTTGCGCAGAGCCGGCGGAGGTGCACTGGAGACCAGGAGCGCTGAGCCGGCACCACTCTTCCTGGCTGGATACCCCTCTTTACGCGGCAGGTACGTAGAGCATGTACTGCACGCACCGGGCTGTGACTTTGCACTGAAGGCACAGTGCGTAAAACCGGAAAACATGGCACTGGAACCGTGACCAACTCCGCTCGCCCCGCTTGCCAACCCGTGTGCCCACCCCAAAACATTTTTGGGGGTTGCCTCTCGTGCTCCCGTCTCTGCCGTAACTCCTGATCTCTCCGCTCCTCTCTATCTGCCTCCGCCTGTTTCCATGGCAGGCTTTTGTCACCTGCCATGATCTCCTCCCATGTCCACGATGTCCTAAACTCCCTTCTCTCCGTGCCCAGGATCCCTTCTCCTCCTGGCCACGCTGCTTGGTCCTTTTGTGGTGGGTTCTTCTATCACGGTAGTCATGGGAAGAAGTGGACCAAAGCGCAGCGTGGTACGTGTTCATTCTATTTATTTCTTTAATGAACACAGACAACAACAAAACAAATACGAACGTGACGTTCTGCAGGGCAAAATAACAACCAATGCAAAAATAAGAACCCACAAATGAAAGAGGGAAAAAGGACTGCCTAAGTATGATTCCCAATCAGAGACAACGATAGACAGCTGCCTCTGATTGGGAACCACACTTGGCCAAAAACAAAGAAATAGAAAACATAGAAATAAAGAAACTAGAATGCCCACCCTAGTCACACCCTGGCCTAACCAAAATAGAGAATAAAAACCTCTCTATGGCCAGGGCGTGACACATACAGTCAATAATACAGTAGAAAAATAAGTCTATATACAATGTGAGCAAATGAGGTGAGATAAGGGAGGTAAAGGCAAAAAAAGGCCATGGTGGCGAAGTAAATACAATATAGCAAGTCAAACACTGGAATGGTAGATTTGCAGTGGAAGAATGTGCAAAGTAGAAATAGAAATAATGGGGTGCAAAGGAGCAAAATAAATAAATACAGTAGGGGAAGAGGTAGTTGTTTGGGCTAAATTATAGATGAGCTATGTACAGGTGCAGTAATCTGTGAGCTGCTCTGCCAGCTGGTGCTTAAAGCTAGTGAGGGAGATAAGTGTTTCCAGTTTCAGAGAATTTTGTAGTTTGTTCCAGTCATTGGCAGCAGAGACGCGGCCAAAGGAGGAATTGGCTTTGGGGGTGACCAGAGAGATATACCTGTTGGAGCGCGTGCTACAGGTGGGTGCTGCTATGGTGACCAGCAAGCTGAGATAAGGGGGACTTTACCTAGCAGGGTCTTGTAGATGACCTGGAGCCAGTGGGCTTGGCGACGAGTATGAAGCGAGGGCCAGCCAACGAGAGCGTACAGGTCGCAGTGGTGGGTAGTATATGGGGCTTTGGTGACAAAACYGATGGCACTGTGATAGACTGCATCCAATTTATTGAGTAGGGTATTGGAGGCTATTTTGTAAATGACATCACCGAAGTCGAGGATCGGTAGGATGGTCAGTTTTACGAGGGTATGTTTGGCAGCATGAGTGAAGGATGCTTTTGTTGCGAAATAGGAAGCAATTTCTAGATTAACTTTGGATTGGAATTGATGGAGCTGGAAGGAGAGTACAGTCTAACCAGATACCTAGGTATTTGTAGTTGTCCACATATTCTAAGTCAGAGCCGTCCAGAGTAGTGTGCTGGACCGGCGGCAGGTGCAGGCAGCGATCGGTTGAAGAGCATGCATTTAGTTTTACTTGTATTTAGAAGCAGTTGGAGGCCACGGAAGGAGAGTTGTATGGCATTTAGCTCGTCTGGACAAAGGGCCAGAAGTATACAGAATGGTGTCGTCTGCGTAGAGGTGGATCAGAGACTCACCAGCAGCAAGAGCGACATCATTGATGTATACAGAGAAGAGAGTCGGCCCAAGAATTGAACCCTGTGGCACCCCCATAGAGACTGCCAGAGGCCCGGACAACAGGCCTCCGATTTGGCACACTGAACTCTATCAGAGAAGTAGTTGGTGAACCAGGCAGGCAATCATTTGAGAAACCAAGGCTAGCGAGTCTGCCGATGAGGATGTGGTGATTGACAGAGTCGAAAGCCTTGGCCAGGTCAATGAATACGGCTGCACAGTATTGTTCTTATCGATGGCGTTAAGATAATCGGTTTAGACCTTGAGCGTGGCTCTGAGGTGCACCCATGACCAGCTCTGAAACCAGATTGCATAGGCGGAGAAGGTGCGGTGGGATTCGAAATGTTCGGTAATCTGTTTGTTGACTTGGCTTTCGAAGACCTTAGAAAGCAGGGTAGGAATAGATATAGGTCTGTAGCAGTTTGGGTCTAGAGTGTCTCCCCTTTGAAGAGGGGGATGACCGCAGCTGCTTTCCAATCTTTGGAATCTCAGACGACACGAAAAGAGAGGTTGAACAGGCTAAAATAGGGGTTGCAACAATTTCAGCACATCATTTTAGAAGAAAGGGTCCAGATTGTTCTAGCCCGACTGATTGTAGGGGTCCAGATTTGCAGCCTCTTTCAGAACATCAGCTGACTGGATTTGAGAAGAAGGAGAAATGGGGGAAGGCTTGGGGCGAGTTCCTGTGGGGGATGCAGTGCTGTTGACCGGGGTAGGGGTAGCCAGGTGGAAAGCATGGCCAGCCGTAGAAAAAATGCTTATTGAAATTCTTGACAGTGTCACAGAATTTTTTGAGTTTGTGTTGCAGGAAGCAAATTTCTGCTTGAAAAAGCTAGCCTTGGCTTTTCTAACTGCCTGTGTATATTGGTTTCTAACTTCCCTGAAAAGTTGGCATATCACGGGGGCTGTTCGATGCTAATGCAGAACGCCACAGGATGTTTTGTGTTGGTCAAGGGCAGTCAGGTCTGAGAGAACCAAGGGCTATATCTGTTCCTGCGTTCTATATTTCTTGAAGTGGCATGCTTATTAAGATGGTGAGGAAGGCATTAAAAAAAAAAAACCAGGCATCCTCTACTGACGGGATGAGGTCAATATCCTTCCATGATACCCGGGCCAGGTCGATTAGAAAGGTCTGACCGCTGAAGTGTTTCAGGGAGCGTTTGACAGTGATGAGTGGAGGTCGTTTGACCGCTGACCCATTACGGATGCAGGCAATGAGGTAGTGATCGCTGAGATCTTGGTTGAAAACAGCAGAGGTGTATTTAGAGGGCAAGTTGGTTAGGGCAAGTTGGTTTGTGTGAGATTGAGGGCATCAAGCTTAGATTGTAGGATGGCTAGGGTGTTAAGCATGTCCCAGTTTAGGTCACCTAGCAGCACAAGCTCTGAAGATAGATGGGGTTGGAAAAGCATTCCAGGTGAAGCTGGTTGAGAGAATGCCAAGAGTATTTGTAAAAAATAAAGAAAAACCCTTGGTACTGTATGTAAATTAGATATTTCTGAATTTAATTTTCAATAAGTTTCCAAAAAAAATCTAAAAACGTGTTTTCACTTTGTCATAATGGGGTATTGTGTGTAGATGGGTGAGAGAAAAAAAATATTTAATCTATTTTGAATTCAGGCTGTAACACAACAAAATGGGGAATAAGTCAAGGGGACACCCCTTCAAATTAGTGGCTATTTCAGCCACACCTGTTAATGTCAGGTGTATAAAATCGAGCATAGACAAACATAGGCAGTAGAATGGCCCATACTGAAGAGCTCAGTTGTCACGCCCTGACCTTAGAGATCCTTTTTATGTCTCTATTTTGGTTTGGTCAGGGCATGAGTTGGGGTGGGTATTCTATGTTCTATGTTTTGTAGTTCTATGTTTTGCGGGGTAGGGTTCTCAATCAGGGACAGCTATCTATCGTTGTCTCTGATTGAGAACCATACTTAGGCTGCCCTTTTCCCACCTGTGTTTGTGGGAAGTTGACTTTGTTTAGGGCACATAGTCTTTAGCTTCACGGTTTGTTTTTGTAGTGTTTATTGTTTTGTTCGGCGTCATTTTGATTAATATAAGAAAATATACGCCTACCACGCTGCACCTTGGTCCTCTTCTTTTAACGGCCGTGACAGAACTTCCCACCACGAAAGGACCAAGCAGCGTGGCCAGGAGGAGCAGGGATCCTGGGCTCGGGAGAAAAGAGAATGGAGGACATCTTGGACATGGGAGGAGGTTATGGCAGGGGACAAGACCCTGCCATGGAAACAGGCTGAAGTAGCGAGGGAGGAACAACTTCGCTCCCAGGAGACATGGCTAGCAAGGAAGCCCGAGAGGCAGCCCAATTTTTTTGGTCATTGACCGTGTTATGCGGTGGAGCGCACGGTGTCTCCAGTGAGCGTGCACAGCCCGGTGCGCTACCTTCCAGCTCCCCGAATTGGCCAGGCTAGAGTGGGCATCCAGCCAGGTCGGAGGATGCTGGCTCAGCGCATCTGGCCGCCAGTACGTCTCTACGGCCCAGGATATCCTGCGCCGGCTCTGCGCACTGTGTCTCCGGTGCATCTGCACAGCCCAGTGTGTCCTGTGCCTGCGCCCCGCATGTGCCGGGCCAAAGTAACCATCCAGCCAGGATGGGTTGTGCAGGATCCTAGCTCGAGACCTCCAGTGCGCCTCCACGGCCCAGTGTATCCGGTGCCTCTGCCAAGGACAGGGATGATCCATGGCAAGAAGCCTCCAGTGATGATCCTTGGCACGAAGCCTCCAGTGATGACCCATGGCACGAAGCCTCCAGTGATGATCCATGGCAAGAAGCCTCCAGTGATGATCCATGGCACGAAGCCTCCAGTGATGATCCATGGCACGAAGCCTCCAGTGATNGCCTCCAGTGATGATCCATGGCACGAAGCCTCCAGTGATGATCCATGGCACGAAGCCTCCAGTGAGGAGTCATGGCACAAAGCCTCCAACGAAGGCCTCCAGTCCGGAGCCTCCAGCGACGTTCTCCAGTCCGGAGCCTCCAACTACATTCTCCAGTCCGGAGCCTCCAGCGACGGCCTCCAGTCCGGAGCCTCCAGCGACGTTCTCCAGTCCGGAGCCTCCAGCGACGGTCTCCAGTCCGGAGCCCGCAACGAGGGTCCCCAGTCCGGGGCCCGCTACGAGGGTCCCTAGTCCGGGGTCGACGACGAGGGTCCCCGCACCAGAGGTGCCACCAAAGTGGGGTGAGCCAGTGGTGGAGCGGGGTCTCCGTATCGCACCTGAGCTGCCACAGCGGATAGATGCCCACCCAGACCCTCCCCTATAGGTTTAGGTTTTGCGGTCGGAGTCCGCACCTTTTGGGGGGTTATTGTCACGCCCTGACCTTAGAGATCCTTTTTTTGTCTCTATATTGGTTTGGTCAGGGCGTGAGTTGGGGTGGGTTTTCTATGTTCTATGTTTTGTAGTTCTATGTTTTGCCAGGTAAGGGCATACTTAGGCTGCCCTTTCCCCACCTGTGTTTGTGGGAAGTTGACTTTGTTTAGGGCACATAGCCTTTAGCTTCACGGTTTGTTTTTGTAGTGTTTATTGTTTTGTTCGGCGTCATTTTTATTAATAAAAGAAAATGTACACTCACCACGCTGCACCTTGGTCCTCTTCTTTTAACGGCCGTGACATCAGTGACATTCAACTTGGCGCCGTCATAGGATGCAACCTTTCCAACAAGTCAGTTTGTTAAATTTCTTGCCACCATTGGACACTGGAGAAGTGGAAACGCGTTCTCTGGAGTGATGAATCCCGCTTCACCATCTGGCAGTCCAAACTAGAGGTCGACCGATTAATCGGAATGACCGATTAATTAGGGCCGATATCAAGTTCTCATAACAATCTGATATCGGTATTTTTGGACACCGATTTGGCCGATTAATTATTATTATCTTTTAAATGATTATATATATTTTTTACACCTTTATTTAACTAGGCAAGTCAGTTAAGAACACATTCTTATTTTCAATGACGGCCTAGGAACGGTGGGTTAACTGCCTTTTTCAGGGGCAGTTTCTTTTACCTTGTCAGCTCAAGGATTAGTTTTTGAAACCTTCCGGTTCCTAGTCCAACGCTCTAACCACCTGCCTTACATTGCACTCCACGAGGAGCCTGCGTGGCAGGCTGACTACCTGTTACGTGAGGGCAGCAAGAAGCCAAGGTAAGTTGCTAGCTAGCATTAAACTTATAAAAAACTATCGATCTTCACATAATCAATAGTTAACTACACGTGGTTGATGATATTACTAGTTTATCTAGCGTGTCCTGCGTTGCATATAATCGATGCGGTGCCTGTTAATTTCTCATTGAATCACAGCCTACTTCGCCAAACGCAAGTTTCTTTTACCTTGTCAGCTCAAGGATTAGTTTTTGAAACCTTCCGGTTCCTAGTCCAACGCTCTAACCACCTGCCTTACATTGCACTCCACGAGGAGCCTGCGTGGCAGGCTGACTACCTGTTACGTGAGGGCAGCAAGAAGCCAAGGTAATTGCTAGCTAGCATTAAACTTATAAAAAACTATCGATCTTCACATAATCAATAGTTAACTACACGTGGTTGATGATATTACTAGTTTATCTAGCGTGTCCTGCGTTGCATATAATCGTGCGGTGCCTGTTAATTTCTCATTGAATCACAGCCTACTTCGCCAAACTGGTGATGATTTAGCACTGTCGTTGCACCAAACTAACCTAAACATCAATGCCTTTCTTTGAAATCAATACACAAGTATATATACACTGCTAAAAAAATAAAGGGAACACTTAACAACACAATGTAACTCCAAGTCAATCACAGTTCTGTGAATCAAACTGTCCACTTAGGAGAACACTGATTGACAATAAATTTACATGCTGTTGTGCAAATGGAATAGACAACAGGTGGATTATAGGCAATTAGCAAGACACCCCAATAAAGGAGTGGTTCTGCAGGTGGTGACCACAGACCACTTCTCAGTTCCTATGCTTCCTGGCTGATGTTTTGGTCACTTTTGAATGCTGGCGGTGCTTTCACTCTAGTGGTAGCATGAGACGAGTCTACAACCCACACAGAGTGGCTGATATGCAGCTCATCCAGGATGGCACATCAATGCGAGCTGTGGCAAGAAGGTTTGCTGTGTCTGTCAGCATAGTGTCCAGAGCATGGAGGCGCTACCAGGAGACAGGCCAGTACATCAGGGGACGTAGAGGAGGCGTAGGAGGGCAACAACACGCAGCAGGACCGCTACTCCGCCTTTGTGCAGGAGGAGCACTGCCAGAGCCTGCAAATGACCTCCAGCAGGCCACAAATGTGCATGTGTCTGCTCAAACGGTCAGAAACGACTCCATGAGGTGGTATGAGGGCGACGTCCAGGTGGGGTTGTGCTTACAGCCCAACCGTGCGGACGTTTGGCATTTGCTAGAGAACACCAAGATTGGCAAATTCGCCACTGCGCCACTGTGCTCTTCACAGATGAAAGCAGGTTCACACTGAGCACATGTGACAGACGTGACAGAGTCTGGAGACGCCGTGGAGAAGGTTCTGCTGCCTGCAACATCCTCCAGCATGACCGGTTTGGCGATGGGTCAGTCATGGTGTGGGGTGGCATTTCTTTGGGGGCGCCAGCCCTCCATGTGCTCGCAGAGGTAGCCTGACTGCCTTTAGGTACCGAGATGAGATCCTCAGACCCCTTGTGAGACCATATATTGGTGCGGTTGGCCCCTGGGTTCCTCCTAATGCAAGACAATGCTAGACTCATGTGTCTGGAGTGTGTCAGCAGTTCCTGCAAGAGGAAGGCATTGATGCTATGGACTGGCCGCACGTTCCGCAGACCTGAATCAATTGAGCACATCTGGACATCATGTCTCGCTCCATCCATGGTCTCCTGAGGGATCTCCTCCCAGACCTGGACTAAAGCATCCACCAACTCTGGACAGTCTGTGGTGCAACGTGGCGTTGGTGGATGCTTTGTCCAGGTCTGGGAGGAGATCCCTCAGGGACCATCCGCACCTCATCAGGAGCATGCCGCGTTGTAGGGAGGTCATACAGGCACGTGGAGGCCACACACACTACTGAGCCTAATTTTGACTTGTTTTAAGGACATTCATCAAGGTTGGATCAGCCTGTAATGTGGTTTTCCCTTTAATTTTGAGTGTGACTCCAAATCCAGACCTCCATGGGTTGATAAATTTGATTTCCATTGATCATTTTTTGTGTGATTTTGTTGTCAGCACATTCAACTATGTAAGAAAAAGTATTATAAGAATATTTCATTCATTCAGATCTAGGATGTGTTATTTGTGTTTCCCTTTATTTTTTGAGCAGTGTATATTAAACCTGCATATTTAGTTAATATTGCCTGCTAACATGAATTTCTTATAATTAGGGAAATTGTGTCACTTCTCTTGCGTTCCGTGCAAGCAGTCAGGGTATATGCAGCAGTTTGGGCCGCCTGGCTCGTTGCGAACTGTGTGAAGTCCATTTATTCCTAACAAAGACAACAAATAACATTGAAGGTTGTACAATGTAACAGTATATTTAGACTTAGGGATGCCATCTGTTAGATAAAATACGGAACGGTTCCGTATTTCACTGAAAGAATAAACGTTTTGTTTTTGAATTATAGTTTCCGGATTCGACCATATTAATGACCTAAGGCTCGTATTTCTGTGTGTTATTATGTTATAATTAAGTCTGTTTGATATTTGATGAGCAGTCTGACTGAGCGATGGTAGGCAGCAGCAGGCTCGTAAGCATTCATTCAAACAGCCACTTCGTGCGTTTGCCAGCAGCTCTTCACAATGCTTCATGCATTGAGCTGTTTATGACTTCAAGCTTATCAACTCCCGAGATTAGGCTGGTGTCACGATGTGAAATGGCTAACTAGTTAGCGGGTGCGCGCTAATAGCGTTTCAATTGTTGACGTCACCTCGCCTTGAGACTTGGAGTAGTTGTTCCCCTTGCCCTGCAAGGGCCGCGGCTTTTGTGGAGCGATGGGTAACGATGCTTCGAGGGTGGCTGTTGTCGATGTGTTCCTGGTTCGAGCCCAGGAGGGGGCGAGGAGAGGACGGAAGCTATACTGTTACACTGGCAGTACTAAAGTGCCTATAAGAACATCCAATATTCAAAGGTATATGAAATAAAAG
>NC_036843.1:13599705-13715553 GCF_002910315.2 Salvelinus sp. IW2-2015 | reverse complement strand
TGGTGTATTTAGCACTGTCGTTGCCACAAACCTAACCATAAACATCAATGCCTTTCTTTGAAATCAATACACAAGTATATATACACTGCTCAAAAAATAAAGGGAACACTTAAACAACACAATGTAACTCCAAGTCAATCACAGTTCTGTGAAATCAAACTGTCCACTTAGGAAGCAACACTGATTGACAATAAATTTACATGCTGTTGTGCAAATGGAATAGACAACAGGTGGAATTATAGGCAATTAGCAAGACACCCCCAATAAAGGAGTGGTTCTGCAGGTGGTGACCACAGACCACTTCTCAGTTCCTATGCTTCCTGGCTGATGTTTTGGTCACTTTTGAATGCTGGCGGTGCTTTCACTCTAGTGGGAGCATGAGACGGGTCTACAACCCACACAAGTGGCTCAGGTAGTGCAGCTCATCCAGGATGGCACATCAATGCGAGCTGTGGCAAGAAGGTTTGCTGTGTCTGTCAGGTAGTGTCCAGAGCATGGAGGCGCTACCAGGAGACAGGCGCAGTACATCAGGAGGTAGAGGAGGCCGTAGGAGGGCAACAACCCAGCAGCAGACCGCTACTCCGCCTTTGTGCAAGGAGGAGCACTGCCAGAGCCCTGCAAAATGACCTCCAGCAGGCCACAAATGTGCATGTGTCTGCTCAAACGGTCAGAAACAGACTCCATGAGGTGGTATGAGGGCCGACGTCCACAGGTGGGGTTGTGCTTACAGCCCAACACCGTGCAGGACGTTTGGCATTTGCTAGAGAACACCAAGATGGCAAATTCGCCACTGCGCACTGTGCTCTTCACAGATGAAAGCAGGTTCACACTGCACATGTGACAGACGTGACAGAGTCTGGAGACGCCGTGGAGAAGGTTCTGCTGCCTGCAAAATCACAAATGGTATAGAGAGAAATAGTCCTATAATTCCTATAATAACTACAACCTAAAACTTCTTACCTGGGAATATTGAAGACTTATGTTAAAAGGAACCACCAGCTTTCATATGTTCTCATGTTCTGAGCAAGGAACTTAAACGTTAGCTTTTCTACATGGCACATATTGCACTTTTACTTTCTTCTCCAACACTTTGTTTTTGCATTATTTAAACCAAATTGAACATGTTTAATTTTTGATTTGAGGCTAAATTGATTTTATTGATGTATTATATTAAGTTAAAATAAGTGTTCATTCAGTATTGTTGTAATTGTCATTATTACAAATAAAATAAAAGATGTGGCAGATTAATCGGTATCGGCTTTTTTTGGTCATTCAATAATCGATATCGGTATCGGTCTCTAGTCCAAACCTCTAGTCCAAACAGCTTCTCCTATAGACATCCCCGATCAAACTTGTAGGCAATGTTGGTTAGATAAAACGTCATCAGGTCTAACGGTCGACTCGCGCCGAACTGTGCATGTCGTCATATAAAGTTGTTTTTGACGAAAATGAAAACGTGTCAGTTTGTCACTCTCATAAGGTTGGTGTCACGACTTCTGCCGAAGTCGAAGCCTCTCCTTGTTCGCGCGGTGCTCGACGTCACCCGTCTTCTAGCCATCATTGATCCATTTTTCATTTTCCATTGGTTTTGTCTTGTCTTCCTACACACCTGGTTTCAATCCCATTCATTACCTGTTGTGTATTTAACCCTCTGTTTCCCCTCATGTCTTTGTCAGAGAATGTTTTATGTTCAGTATTTGTGTTTTTGTATTTGGTGCGCAACCGGTCCTCGTACCCATTTTGTTTCATTGTATTTTCATGGTTTTAGAGTTGTGTTTTAAGTTAAACTACTCCATTTCACCAAGTTTTGATTCTCCTGCGCCTGACTTCCCTGCCACCTATACACACGACTGTGATAGTTGGAGTGATAACAATTTCAACGACTTAAGACATCGGCTCGAATCTAGGTTGTGCGATTAGATTGAGAAAATTAACAATTAAGGAAGAATTGTTCACTTCTCTCATTGACTTTTCAAACCCTAAACCCCAGGCTGAACTGTTTGGTCTGTTTCGCAAGTGTTCCCGGAAGTCTTCCAATGTTGCACCTCTGGGTTTAGAAACTCTATGATTGTAGTCTCCCAAACGGGACATACTGGCGATGTTAGAGTATCTAAATGACTGCAGGCGACTGCCGACTGACTTGATCTACAAATCATCTTGCATCATAAAGAGACCTTGTCCTAGAGCAGCCTTTCTTAAAGTATAGGTTTGGGTCGCGGACCTGTTAATGGTGGGTCACGACGTGTCAGAGTAAATGTATAAATAATGAATGAATTGATTTGGCCAAGTGCAACTGCGGTATCTGTTCAGTTCGCTCTCTGCTCAGTTTGGCAGCTGCACGAGAGGGAGATGCTTGTTTGCTTCTCGGTTTACCAGATCTTTTTCTCTGGAGTTTTCTTGAAGATCATTCCGCTACACACGATGCAGTGCTGTCGTTCAACAGCAGATGATGCGCTGTGAAGTGTTGCCTACTTAGCGACTTTGTCGCTATTTTTAGCGAGTATTCAGACCCATCTAACGACACATTTTCAAAAAAGTGACTAGCGACAAATCTAGCAACTTTTTCTGGTGTTATTGGAGACTTTTGGAAACTCTGACGTGAAAGCACGTATCGTTCTTACTCTTCTCAACTCAACTCCGCCAGAGTGTCTCTTTTGGGTCACTTTTGCAGGTCCCAAGCCCGGATAAAGGAGGAGGGTTGGAATTGTGACATAAAAAAAACAAGAATCGACAGAGGAAAGTTCATTTGTAGTTCTAAACATATTTAGGGTGTTTTTTACTCACTTTTTGTCTCTCCCACGACGTTATTCCTCTCTCCTACAGCGTCCATCACAATTATATGCACATGGCCAATTATGCAAATTAGGCGATGACGTCATTTAGCGACTTTTAGGACAGCCAATAGCTACTTTCCTTACTGAGGAGTTGGAAACACTGGCTTGTCATTCCCACTCGCCAAATGGACCCATGCTCGCAACAAGTTCTGACTGAGCTCAATCGTTATGGAAAGCCAATACACCAATGAGTTTCTCTCTTTCATACAAACTTTGAGAATTAACGAGGAGCTCCCTCAATGTGTTTTGTGCGGGGAAGTGCTTAGTAATGAGCCAATCAAAATGAACAAATTCATATAACGACACGTCCTGACCAAACATCCACAGCATGACGTATACGCAGGGAATGCTTCAGGAAACAGTGCTTCGACAGTGGAAAAGTAAGCCAACTAGCAAGGCATTGTCATTTTATAAAAGGTTGACTCTAAGCAGAAATAAGGGAGTACTATCTCATAGTAGTATACATGAGTTTCTCTTTCAAACATTTCCCTGGCCTTGTACCATGATAATATTAGCCAAAGCAAGTTAGCTAGTGTCGTGGCTGAATCAGAATTAGTTAGGTAACATAGATAAATAAGATGTTTTATTTACTTTCATATTATGCTTATGTGGGATACTTGTCAGTTAGAATGTCTCTTTTTGAACTATACTGTCGGCAGTTGCATTTTCCTTTCTCTCTTGGGAAAAGTCACTTGGGGCCCAGAAAGGGGAGGAGAATGGCAGTGTCTGGAACCATTGTATTACCCCTCTGATGTGTTGAACTTATCTTTCATAGTATATGACCTAGAGAATCACTCCCCTCTCTGAGCTTATCCAGGAGGGGGTGTATTTGAGATGGGCGTATCTAGAATTGACAATTGATATATGCCATTGGATGAGGTAATGTTTTGGTCCTAAGTGGTACCAAGAACGAGATTAGAAACTCGTTTTAGGAGACTAAACTGAACAATAATTTATAGCTAATGCTATCTAGCTATGGGATACTCCTCTTTCAAGTAAAATGTTCTTTGTGAACTGTTACTAAGATCTGTGGTTCGTCATGTAAGTTAGGAGGGGGTGTATCTTGGCTATAAATGATACTAAGAATTGTTTTGTAGGGACTCTCAGAGAATTCATTTATAGACACTGAATTGATCTGAGAGTCAAAAAGGGCTATGGTGAAGCTCATATATAATTAAAGATGGACTTTATAATATAACTCTTGACTTGTGTGTGGTTGGCTCTCTCATCATTGAGTAATACACGAAATTACCACGACATTTGGTGGCAGCGGCGGGATGTGAATCTTCACTCGGTGACCGTTCCTGACGATCTAGGGAAATCGTGCACGAGGGATCCCTTAAACTTGATCTCAGGGAAACCACACTTCGGGAACGAAGCAGATGGACCAACCTTTGATCTGAGAGGCAGCGAGCCGAGTGGATACCACATCTCGAACTGAGTTTTTTTTAAAGAAAGAGGTGAGCGAACCACACACACTTGAAGTCGAGTTCTTAGATAAGCCTCTGTTACGTGGGCTCTGAGTGTATTCCTTTGAAAGAGAGGGTACCTTGGAGGCGTAAACAGGGCCGATTCAGAGGAGAGTAATCTGAAAGTTTGCGGACTCAAAGAATACTCTGCTATTGTTCGGTTGCGGGCGACTAGAGCCGTCCCGACACTGAATTGATCACAGTGGGGATTGGTGCGGTCTGTGGGGGTGAGGGGCCAGGGTGACTGTGTGTTCTGTGTGAAACATGGTACTTGGTGAAGCCCTATTGGGAGAAGGACCTCAGTCTGTGTGACTGTCTAAGTGACCCTCAGAAGTGGTGAATTCCAATTATTTTAAATGTGCTAGCCAGGTATGCCCTGGGTTACTCTGTGTGAGTATTTTGTTATTGAATCACTAGGTAATATTTGTAGGGGCGTTCTGTGTGAGCGGGGTTAGGTTGACTCTGTGTGGGTAACCTTTAAAATATGTTCTGATGATTCTGTGTGAGTATCGGACCAGTTCTGTGTGAACATCTGACCAATCCTATGTGGGGGATCCTTAAAGTTCTGTGTGAGTACCTAAGCATTTCTTACGTTTTATATGGATTCTGTGAATATATGAAAACATGATAAATTGTATGTGTGTATAATCGATTACTAGAGATTTGATAAAGTAATGCTGAGAATATAATTAGATACAATTTAAACCACCCATTTGTAGACGTACGTAGGTTTTGAGTTGGTATCTTTAATGGATAATTTGATAAAGATAAGGTTTTAAGCACTATTAAACTAGTCTACAAAATCTGGGAAATTGAGCTCTAGAAACTGATTAGAGTGTCCACTTTTGGTTATTTTACCCTGACGATGGAACTATAAAACATTTATTGGATTATCTCCGTCTGGGTACAACATTTGAAATAAAACTGCCCTTATGGTCTGAAAATGTTTTGTTTTTTCTTCCCAGTATGAGAGGAGTTGCGGGATTTATTGAATAAACCGTTTTCCATAAATTAGAGCGAATTAAAATGGAATCTCAACGTAATTTATAATGTCTTACAAAGCCTAAGGTTTCCATCAAACTAATTATCATTGCGTGATTAATGTGATGTAGTAAAGTAACGTTGCATGAGTAAACATAATCTACTTTTATATTAAAATGCACAAGATATGTTTCCATCTGTTTCCATAAATGTCGATTTTATTCTTTGACTGCTAATCTATTAATTTGGCATGGGAGAATCATAGCCAGAATAACGCTTGGACCTTTAAAATTAGGGCTATTTTTCTGGGAAGTGTCTTGATAGTTATGAATACAGAGAATTGTAAAGCGGGTTTATTTGCTGAGAGTCTTAATCATTCTGTCACGTTCCTGACCTGTTTTCCGTGGTTTTTGTATTTGTTTAGTATGGTCAGGGCGTGAGCTGGGTGGGTAGTCTATGTTATGTGTTTCTATGTTGGGTTCAATGTGTTGCCTGATATGGTTCTCAATTAGGGGCAGGTGTTTGACGTTTCCTCTGATTGAGAACCATATTAAGGTAGGCTGTTCTGACTGTTTGTTTGTGGGTGATTGTCTTCTGTCTTTGTGTTCTGCACCAGATAGGACTGTATCGGTTTTCACATTTGTTATTTTGTAGTTTGTATAGTGTTCATGTTATTGTCTCTTCTTTATTAAATCATGTTGAACACTAGCAGCGCTGCATTTTGGTCCTCTCCTTCATCCCAGGAAGAAAGCCGTTACACATTCAAATAGCATTGGTGGTTCAGTGGTTAAATAGCTGCTTTCTAAGCTTGAGACCCGAGTTCGGTTCCCGGCAAATGCTCTGACTAAAATCTGAGTTTTTGATTGTAATTCAACTATTTGTATGTTTTGCCTGGAAAGATACGGTTGCTAATGTTTGTCTAAGATATAAACTGAACGTTTTAATAGCTTGTTTGGTTCAAATTGGAAGAAGGGATAAATTGAACTTTTTAATAGATTGTTAAGGTTAAATTGATAGACTAATTAATTCAAAATAATAGCGAAGCGAGTTTCGATGCAAGACGGTGTCTGTTGCCTAAATGATCTGCTGGAATAATGTATTGAGTCGTATTTAAATTACTGAATCATAGAAGAGACAGTTACCTAAATTAAAGAAATTCTAAATAATAGCGGAGAGATAATGGCGATAGAGAGGTGCCCACCGAAATGTTTTTCATTCTTATGGATTGACTGACATATGTTATACATTTTGGCGGTACGTGTTATTTTTAAAGTCTTGGACATTTCATAAGTGGAAAGAGAAGAGAAAGTGGTAAAGTTTGGTTTTAATCTTACGATAAGAGGTAAGACAACGTTGTTGGCAGAGGGGTATATTTTTGCCCAACAGAAAGAAAAATAGGATATGTTAAGCTGAAAGTGATTTAGGTGTGAGTAAGGAAACATTGTGATAATGTATTATGATGGTTATTGATTACTGGTTTGATTGTTTAGTTAACACCAGTGAATTTGAGCAAAAGGTTCATGTAGTCTAACATTGTAATCTGTTTCCATTACGTGGAACAATGTCAGGTGTTACGTTCCCCAGTTTCTGTGTTGTGGTTTGTATTTGAGTGTGTGTTTCAGGAGATAGATTCCTGAAAACTCTCCAAGCAGCTGATATGTCGACCCCGGGCTAATTGATGATTGGAGAGCTGACCCCGCCCCCTCGTCAAGAAGCAGCTGACTCTAATCAGCTAATAGCCACCTGAAGATATAAAAGCCAGTGTTCTGTTTAAGAGAAAGATAAATTATTAGAGAGAGAGGATAGGCAGGGAGAGATCATTGAAGGCTGAGGAATGCAGAGAGTTTGATTGAAAGAGAGATATTTGCTGAGAGAGGAGGCTGATGGCTTTGGAGTAATTTACTGTGTTTGTTGTTGCTGGGAGTAGTTGGTATATTCTGTGAGTTTGTTGCTCAGTCAGACAGAGCCTCATTGATGTCCTGTGTTTCTGAGTGTTTGTGAAATTGTTAATAATCATTCTGTTTCATTTGTTCCCAGGGGGGAAGGGGAAGGCACTTAGGGAGTGCTTAGGCAAGAGGCCCGCGGGCATACATATACCCGTAGTATATTTACTGTCTAGGCACACTAGGTAAGACCTGGGTGGACCACCCCCTGTATTTTGGTTAGGGCACCAGGTGGTGCTAAGTTGGGTAAGTTAAGTGGGTAGGCAGGTTAGATAGGAGAGGGGGAAACTTTGATATTTACTTTCTTTGCTTTGGTTCCGTCCAGCCCCTTTTCCCCATATTACCGTGTAGGAAATAAATCCTAGTAAACGGTAAATTCTGCCTTTGTCGTCCTTTCTCGCACCTACAGTCCATACCTCTTGCACTTCACAGAGAGTTGAGTTGTAGCAGGGAGTTGCGTTCCCTCTTCTCAGAGGCGTGCGTAACATCAGGTCATTAAAGTTGATTGCAGTTTTGAGTCGTTTTTATTTTAAAGGACAGTGCATCATTAATCACAGTTGTGTGTGTCTAATGGCAGGGTATTCCAGACATGGGAAGCTCTCACACTGAAAGCAGATTGACTAAAGGTACTACGGTTTGGGTTTTCTGTTTAACCAAAGTACTGAGAGAGAGGGAGCCTGGACATTTAGAATCTTGAATACAAGATAGGTGTCAGTGTATTGCATAAGATTTTTTCCAACTCAGGAGCTTATGCTTTCTATAGCTATTGGGTGTCCTATCAAGTTTGAGAGCCTGTTGCAGAAGACTGAATGGGTATTAATGTTGAAAAAGCAAGCTTGGGCCATACTAGTAAGGTAGTATGGTAAGTGGGGGAGTATCATAGATTTTAAATATAGTTTGGTTACCTCTAATATTCAAAACAATTTCATATGTTTTGGGAAATTAGCTAGGTTGAATTTGGTTATTTGAGCTTTCCTCCTGATACATAGACATCTGTCTCAGGGGAATCAGTTATTTTCTTTGTGAGAAACATGCAAACTGTGTTTTTTAAATTTTTATTGAGATGTAAACATGAGTCTCTGGAAAAGTTTGTCATCTGAACCATTATAGTAGTGAGTTCTTGTGTAGTTTGTTATTTGCATGAATTTCACTGTATCTGCATACTTTGGAACTTCAGACCCTGTTTAGACAGAAGGAAGATCATTGATGTAGGAGCTGAACAGTATTGACCTTTGGGGAATAAAAACCTTGTAGATATGAGTGGGAAAAAGTTAGTTTTGATTTTTACGCTGATGAGACAGCGCCAACTGTTGAAAGATTTTAGATTTAAAAAGATCAGGATAGTTTTTACTAAACATATCATCAGGTTGAAATGATTAGATTGCTGATTAAAGGGGTTATGGTTTTGTTTATTTGTTTACTGTTTATTGTTTATTTTAGGTGTTGATTTTACTTAATTAAACATTGTATTATCTGATGTGTTTGAGTAGGATTCTTTCTTCCGGGACGTTTGGAAGTTATCTAAAGTATGTAAGTTAAAAGGAGACATGGGAGAACACGTCTACATTTTTATTAAATGCCTGGGATTAAATATCACTGATTCTTTACGCTGAGAAATGTACTAAATTTGCGACAGAGGAAAAAATTATTACATTTAGATAGTAATGATATCAGGATAATTGTATCTAAGGGTAGCATGTTTACTTAAGCATACATATACATTGGTGTAGATTAAAATGTATGATTAATGATTGGAGGAAGTACAATGGAATTATCATTAAGTGTTGTTTATAGTTAACTTAAGTTTTTGTGTGTTTTTACATTAAGGTTTGCAAATACACACACACACAAAGCATTTGTTATGACTAGTTGTTGGTATTTTTAAAATACTATGTTTGATTTGTGTTAAAATTTGTGTTAGTGCTAAGGTATCTTAAAGGGGCACGCACATGGAATCTTTATGAGTTTTTTATTTTCTGAGTTTATTAAACATGTGATTTCTTTTGATAAAGGAATGTTCTGAGAACCGGGAATACAACATTTTGTGAAATGTTTGACTATTTTTGTCATTTGTCTAATATAGTAGAAAATAAAATAAAATAAATAAATAAAAACTTATTTGAAGGGTTTTGTATGACCTATGACCTCTATCATGACTTTCCGTTGTGGCTGGATCACCCTCATTGGAAAACCATTTGAATAATGAATTTATGGTCATTTGTAATACTGATTTCAAGGTAATTTGTGTAATTGAAAAATATAGTTCTTAGCCATATTAACTAAGGCTGGTTTTAATTATATTTTCCTATGACCATATGGGTTAAAATAATTTTTCTTTGTGGAGTTTTTCAGAGTAGTGATTTTAATTTGATTAGGTTATTTGAAATTGTGTTTTATCTTTTTTACCAGTAGTAGTTTTGTTTTATACATTACTCTCATACTGAGAGATGTGTTAAAAAAGTGGGGGAGGATTCAGTTCTTTGAAACTCACCTCCTCCCTGTAGGCCGTCTCGTCGTTGTTGGTAATCAAGCCTAACACTGTAGTGTCGTCTGCAAACTTGATGATTGAGTTGGAGGCGTGCATGGCCACGCAGTCATGGGTGAACAGGGAGTACAGGAGAGGGCTGAGAACGCACCCTTGTGGGGCCCCACAGTGTTGTGAATCAGCGGGGTGGAGATGTTGTTACCTAACCTCACCACCTGGGGGAGGCCCGTCAGGAAGTCCAGGACCCAGTTGCACAGGGCGGGGTCGAGACCCAGGGTCTCGAGCTTAATGACGAGTTTGGAGGGTATTATGGTGTTAAATGCTGAGCTGTAGTCGATGAACAGCATTCTTAGCAACATGATTAGCAACATCCCCCAATAACAGAGAATAACGGAGAACATATTATAGAATAAAGACCCAGACTTTATCCTGTCCTATGAAACATTACAATAAAGACCCAGACTTTATCCTGTCCTATGAAACATTACAATAAAGACCCAGACTTTATCCTGTCCTATGAAACAAAAGGATGAAGACCCACACTTTGTCCTGTGAAACATTTTCAGTTGCTGCCCTCTTAAACCTGATTGATCTTTTGAAGCTCTGCTCTAATGCTGCACATGGTGTATGTCTTTCTTTTTTGGACCATTTTCCTATTGAGGGGATGCATGCACAATGTGTTCTTCCAGGTTGTGATCAAATGCTCTACTTTCATGGGTTCGATATATTCTATATTTTTCACCATGTTAACAGGCATTTAATAAATGTACAACCTTTTGAGTTTTGTTTATTTTCTGAAGATGCATATAATTATAGTAGACTATATTTTGTGGTATTCTTACAGAACATAAGTAGTTGCCTATACAATGTTTTACAGACATCTACCATAATTTAAGAGGTATTTAATGGTGTTCTACAACTCGATAAATTACTTTGCAATGACCCAGTGTCATAAATGATGGCTTCTATTGATTGTGCAGCATACCCTGAGATGGCCTTGGATGTAATATGACTGGGCACATTGGTAAACTAACGTTAGCTAGCCATGCTGCCTCATGCTAGTTGTGTTAAACCCAGCTATAGATTTGTTTCATTACTGGTAGCTAGCATGTTTTATCTATCAGTGATCATTGCTTTGGTGATTGATTCGATGGGTAGTCATGGATACAGCACACTACTGATTACACAGCCAATGACGTGCCTCACCATGCAATAATTACTCTAAATGCATCTTCTCATTATTTATTACATACCTTTCAACGTCTGTTGGAAACTGGAACAAGGATTTTCCTCCCTTCCATTTTACAGTAAACAAGTTGATTCACAGAAGGAGTACTAGTAGTGGGAAAACTTGCAAAGAAATAGATTTCTAGCTATTTAAGCCAAGTATTTTTTTGTTGTTGTGTGAATTAGCTAGCCAGCTAGATATCTACTTGGGACAAGGTAGCTACCGCCAAGAAGAGGATGAAGACCATGTGTGCCTTACTGATTATGCATAACGTTCATTAGGAAAACGGCCACTATCTAGTGCACTCGTCCTAAACAAAGTAATCTCTATAAACAATTAGGTAAATCAAGTCTACCAAACTTAGTGCCCTCTGTTTGTTGTAGATTCTAGTTTTGGAAACAGTAAACTGTATGGAGATCAAATGTTTCCTTTATGAGAAAATTAGCAGAATGTTGGCCAAAATCCATCTAGCTCAATTTTCTCCCACTGCCGTCCATATGGTAGTGAGAGGAAACGCCAACCGGATGTGTCACATTTATACATCCAGTGAAATATCTATCTCATCTATCTGTGGCCATGCAATCGTGGGTGAACAGGAAGTAATGAAGAGGGCTGAGGACACACCCCTGGGGGGCCCCTGTATTAAGAGTCAGTGTGGAGGAGGTGTTGTTGTCAAACCTCACAACCTGTGGTCTGCCTGTCAGGAAGTCCAGGATCCAGTTGCAGAGGGTAGTGTCCAGACGTAGGGCCCTGAGCTTGGTGTCGAGCTTGGAGGAAACAATCGTGTTGTGATACACTTTTACTGTGTTTCCTGGTTATTTTACTTAATTTCCACAGCATCTGGTTAGCATAAGCCTCCTTGGACCCTAAATGAAATATCCTATGTAGCAACAGCCAAGCTAAGCAGGAACCTATTAGAAAATGTGTTTTGAGTGAGCTATAATATATATAGACAACACATTTTACCCACCAGATGGCAGCACTGCACTGTTTCTCAAATATTCAAGTGAATATGTAATACAGTACTGTAGTAGTGTATTCTTTCTTTTTTTAACTGTGTGATGTGTTCTAAGGCTATTTCTGTTTCTCCATTTAGGAAAAGGATGCCTTCCTCCTCTCACAACACAGAAAGTCTTGATTGAGAGAGATGAGAAAGGTAAGCTGATATTGTGCTCTGAAAGTATGAAGGATATCAAACTGATTGATGACAGGGGGATGGCTGAAATGTGTCTTGAGGTTTGTTGTTCCTTTTATTTTCTCAGGAAGGAAAATGTAATTTTTTCACTGTTTAGAGGCCGTCTTACTAAACTTTATTAAGTTGCAATAAGTACGTTAGGAACTATGACTTAGAAATGATCAAACGGGTGCAAAAGGAATATGTGAATATGATAATGAGTTCTCTCCTATTTATTGCTGTATTGTTGTCTTCCTCATCCCTCCCCTCATCTCATTGACAAGGCCTGGTACAGACCTAACTTCAAAATCACCTAGCTTACGGGCAGAATGGCTTTCCACGTCATCTGGATAACGCTTACAGAGAAAAGAGGCTGGAAGAAAGGAAGCCTTACCACATGATACTCCTATTTGCCACATCTTCAATTTAAGCCTACTAGAGAGTGTGTTCCCTCAGGCCTGGAGGGAAGCTAAAGTCATTCCGCTACCCAAGAATAGTAAAGCTGGCTCTGGCTCAAATAGCTGACCAATCCGCCTGTTACCAACCTTTAGTAAACTTCTGGAAAAAATTGTGTTTGACCAGATACAATGCTATTTTACAGTAAACAAATTGACAACAGAATTTCAGTATGCTTATAGGGAAGGACACTCAAAAAGCACAGCACTTACAAAAATGACTGATGATTGGCTGAGAGAAATTGATGATAAAATGATTGTGGGGGCTGTCTTGTTAGACTTCAGTGCAGCTTTTGACATTATTAATCATAGTCTGCTGCTGGAAAAACATGTGTTATGGCTTTACACCCCCTGCTATAATGTGGATAAAGAGTTACTTGTCTAACAGAACACATAGGGTGTTCTTTAATGGAAGCCTCTCAAATATAATCCAGTTAGAATCAGGAATTCCCCAGGGTAGCTGTTTAGGCCCCTTGCTTTTTCCCAATTCCTACCAACGACATGCCACTGACTTTGAGTAAAGCCAGAGTGTCTATGTATGCGGATTACTCAACACTATACATGTCAGCTACTACAGCGACTGAAATGACTGCAACACTCAACAAAGAGCTGAAGTTAGTTTCAGAGTGGGTGTCAAGGAATAAGTTATCCCTAAATATTTCTAAAACTAAAATCATTGTATTTGGAACAAAACACTCACTAAACCCTAAACCTGAACTACATCTTGTAATAAATAATGTGGAAATTGAGCAAGTTGAGATGACTAAACTGCTTGGAGTAACCCTAGATTGTAAACTGTCATGGTCAAAACATATTGATGCAGCAGTAGCTAAGATGGGGAGAAGTCTGTCTATAATACAGCGATGCTCTGTCTTCTTAACAACACTTTCAACAAGGCATGTTCTACAGGCCCTAGTTTTGTCGCACCTTGACGACTGTTCAGTCGTGTGGTTAGGTGCCACAAAAAAGGACTTAGGAAAATTGCAATTGGCTCAAAACAGGGCAGCACGGCTGGCCCTTGGATGTACACAGAGAGCTAATATTAATAATATGCATGTCAATCTCTCCTGGCTGAAAGTGGAGGAGAGATTGACTTCATCACTACTGCGACCTGTATGCTCTTGTTGGCTGACCCTCGCTACATATTCATCGCCAAACCCACTGGCTCCAGGTCATCTATAAGTCTTTGCTAAAGCCCCGCCTTATCTCAGCTCAATGGTCACCATAGCAACACCCACCCGTAGCACGCGCTCCAGCAGGTATATTTCACTGGTGATCCCCAAAGCCAACACCTCTTTGGCCGACTTTCCTTCCAGTTCTCTGCTGCCAATGACTGGAATGAATTGCAAAAATCACTGAAGCTGGAGACTTAAATCTCCCTCTCAAACTTTAAGCATCATCTGTCAGAACAGCTTACCGATCACTGTACCTGTACACAGCCCATCTGTAAATAGCACACCCAACGACCTCATCCCCATATTATTATTATTTTTGTTGCTATTTTGCACCCCAGTATCTCTACTTGCACATCATCATCTGCACATCTATCACTTCAGTGTTAATGCTAAATTGTAATTATTTTGCCTCTATGGCCTATTTATTGCCTTACCTCCCTAATCTTACTACATTTGCACACACTGTACATAGACTTTTTCTATTGTGTTATTGACTGTACGTTTGTTTATCCCATGTGTAACTTTGTGTTGTTGTTTTTGTCGCACTGCTTTGCTTTATCTTGGCCAGGTCGCAGTTGTAAATGAGAACTTGTTCTCAACTGGCCTACCTGGTTAAATAAAGGTGAAAAAAATTTTATAATAAAAACACGAGACATGTTGAGTGCACCGAACTGTCTGTCTAAACTACTGGCACACAGCTCGGACACCCATGCATACCCCACAAGACATGCCACAAGAGGTCTCTTCACAGTCCCCAAGTCCAGAACAGACAATGGGAGGCACACAGTACTACATGGAACTATTCCACATAAAGTAACTGACGCAAGCAGTAAAATTAGATTTAAAAAACAGATAAAAAAGCACCATATGGAACAGCGGGGACTGTGAAGCAACACAAACATTGGCACAGACACATGCACACACACACACACACACACACACACACACACACACACACACACACACACACACACCACACACACACCACACACACACACACACACACACACACACACACACACACACACACGATAACATATGTACTCTACATACACATGGATTAAGTACTGTAGATATGTGGTAGTGGTGCAGTAGGGGCCTGAGGGCACACAGTGTGTTGTGAAATCTGTGAATGTATTGTAATGTTTTTAAAATTGTATAAACTGCCTTAATTTGGCTGGACCCAAGGAAGAGTAGCTGCTGCTTTGGCAGCAGGTAATGGGGATCCATAATAAATATAAATACAAAATACTCAATAAATATGGTCTATTCTGTTCCATGATCACCTTAGTGTTCAGTCTTTATTTGGTGTAACAGTTGAGTGAGCGTAGAAACCATAGGTAGGATCACAGCACTCCCACCACCCGTCATGATAATCCTTTTACCAACAGTGATATATCGAGTCACTAGTTCTTATGATCTGGGCTTATAAAAGAACAGAGTAGTGTTAGATATACAGTACCAGTCAAAAGTTTGGACACACCTACTCATTCAAGGGATTTTCTTTATATTTACTATTTTCTACATTGTAGAATGAAACATGAAATAACACATATGGAATCATGTCGTAACCAAAAAAGTGTTAGACAAATCAAAATATATTTTAGATTCTTCAAAGTAGCCACCCTTTGCCTTGATGACAACTTTGCACACTCTTGGCATTCTCTCAACCAGCTTTATGAGGAATGCTTTTCCAACAGTCTTGAAGGAGTTCCCACATATGCTGAGCAGTTGTTGGCTGCTTCTCCTTCACTCTGTGGGCCAACTCATCCCAAGCCATCTCAATTGGGTTGAGGTCGGGTGATTGTGGAGGCCAGGTCATCTGATGCAGCACTCCATCACTCTCCTTCTTGTTCAAATAGCCCTTACACAGCCTGGAGGTGTGTTTGGTCATTGTCCTGTTGAAAAACAAATGATAGTCCCACTAAACGCAAACCAGATGGAATGGCGTATCGCTGCAGAATGCTGTGGTAGCCATGCTGGTTAAGTGTGCCTTGAATTCTAAATAAATCATTGACAGTGTCACCAGCAAAGCACCCCCACACCATAACACCTCATCCTCTATGCTTCATGATGAGAACCACACATGCGGAGATCATCCGTTCACCTACTCTGCGTCTCACAAACACACAGCGGATGGAACCAAAAATCTCAGAATTGGACTCGTCAGACAAACGACAGATTTCCACCGGTCTAATATCCATTGCTCGTGTTTCTTAGCCCAAGCTAGTCTCTTCTTATCTGTGTCCTTTAGTAGTGGTTTCTTTGCAGCAATTCAACCATGTTTTTTAGTTCGTTACCATTCGGCCATCAGATTTGCCACCAAGGCTCCTTATAGACACATCACTGCATTCTATACTCCTCTGTAAACTGGTCATCTCTGTATGCCCGTCGCAAGACCCACTGGTTCATGCTTATTTATAAAACCCTCTTAGGCCTCACTCCCCCCTATCTGAGATATCGACTGCAGCCCTCATCCTCCACATACAACACCCGTTCTGCCAGTCACATTCTGTTAAAGGTCCCCAAAGCACACACGTCCCTGGGTCGCTCGTCTTTTCAGTTCACTGCAGTTAGCGACTGGAACGAGCTGCAACAAACACTCAAACTGGACAGTTTTATCGCAATCTCTTCATTCAAAGACTCAATCATGGATACTCTTACTGACAGCTGTGGCTGCTTTGCATGATGTATTGTTGTCTCTACCTTCTTGCCCTTTGTGCTGTTGTCTGTGCCCAATAATGTTTGTACCATGTTTTGTGCTGCTACCAAGTTGTTTTGCAACCACGTTGTTGTCATGTTGTGTTGCTGCATTGCTATGTTGTTGTCTTATAGGTCTCTCTTTATGTAGTGTTGTGTTGTCTTTCTTGTCGTGATGTGTGTTTTGTCCAAACGGCCTCCCTGCAGGAGGCTGTTTGCCTTTTGGTAGGCTGTCATTGTAAATTAGAATTTGTTCTTAACTGACTTGCCTATGTAACATTTTAGCTTCCGTCCCTCTCCTCACCTCTACCTGGGCTCGAACCAGGGACCCTCTGCACACATCGACAACAGCCACCCTCGAAGCATCGTTACCCATCGCTCCACAAAAGCCTCGGCCCTTGCAGAGCAAGGGGAAGCCCCTACCTGGGCTCGAACCAGGGACCCTCTGCACACATAGACAACAGCCACCCTCGAAGCATCGTTACCCATCGCTCCACAAAAGCCTCGGCCCTTGCAGAGCAAGGGGAACAACTACTTCAAGGTCTCAGAGCGAGTGACGTCACCGATTGAAACGCTATTAGTGCACACCCCGCTAACTAGCTAGCCATTTCACATTGGTTACACCTAGTTAAATAAATGTTAAATAAAAGTAAAACAATAAATTAAGACCTGATTCACGCAGTCTCCTCTGAACAGTTGATGTTGAGGTGTGTCTGTTACTGGAACTCTGTGAAGCATTTATTTGGGCTGCAATTTTTGAGGCTGGTAACTCTAATGAACTTATACATTGCAGCAGAGGTAACTCTGGGTCTTCCTTTTCTGTGGCGATCCTCATGAGAGCCAGTTTCATCATAGGGCTTGATGATTTTTGCGAGTGCACTTGAAGAAACTTTCAAAGTTCTTGAAGTTTTCTGTATTGACTGACCTTCATGTCTTAAAGTAATGATGGGCTATCGTTTCTCTTTGTTTATTTGAGCTGTTCTTGCCATATAATGGACTTGGTCTTTTACCAAATAGGGCTATTTCTGTTTACCACCCTTACCTTGTCACAACACAACTGATTGGCTCAAATGCATTAAGAAGGAAAGAAACAGGCACACCTGTTAATTGAAATGCATTCCAGGTGAAGCTGGTTGAGAGAATGCCAAGAGTGTGCAAAGCTGTCATCAAGGCAAAGGATGGCTGCTTTGAAGAATCTCAAATATGAAATATATTTTTACTTTTTTGGTTACTACATGACTCTATATGTGCTATTTCATAGATTTGATGTCTTCACTATTATTCTACAATGTAGAAAATGGGAAAAATAAAGAAAAACCCTTGAATGAGTAGGTGTGTCCAAAATGTTGAATCTAATCAAAATGATGGAGTTGATTGATTGTATGATAGAGCTTTTGTGCATATACATTGTATTAATTCAACATGTTGATGACAACACTTTATTAATCAATATATATATATATATATATATATATATGCTACAGTAAACAATCGATGGCATTGTCGCAATGTTATTGTCGCTTCCCCTTTAAAGGCGCAATCAGCAGTTTATACATCCGTTTTTGGATTTACAAATTAATGATATGCACCCATTGAGTCTTGACTGACTCATGAGCTTATTTCAACTGTCCTACCTAATCAGAACCCAAAATATACGTTTTGTTTACTACAAGTTTTATAAACAAAGTAAACGAACACTATAAAACCTCAAAACATGGTTAAAACTATAATTTTGAAATCATGGATGGTCGGTCCTTGCATCCATAGCTTTGTTAATGAATTTGAGAGTGGTACATTTCTCCAGCCCCATCACTCATCTTTTTACAAGAACAGTGGCGATGGATTCGCTATGTGATTGTTTCTACTCCTGATTGCCGCTTTAATCTAAATATGATGACATCATGATCAAGGAAGGGAGCTGGTTCGCGAGGAAGGCAACGCCATTTTCGCACAGCGTTAGTCCGACTAAATTTGTCTCTAGAGATGTTAGACCTAGCTGGGTAGTGACATGAAATGAAAAGTAGCTCGTGTATTTAGCTAACTTGAAAGATCATGTAACACAGGCGAATATATGTCATTTTTGTTTCGCAATCTCTTGACGTACTTTGGTATGTAGTCACCGATGATGCAGCGATAAGCAATCAAATTCGCGGCGTGACAGCTAGGTTAAAGTTAGCTAGCTAAACTGCATTGGTTTAGGTATCTCCGGTCAGTAAGGAAAAAAAGCGTTCGCTAGTTCGCTAGGTTAGCTGATCTAAGTTTATAAACGGTTAATATTTTGGTCTTTGAGGTATACAACATTTCAGTTTTGATTCAGATTTAAGTCGGACTAACACTTTACTTGGGGACAACGGATGTTCAATAGAACGGTAAGATTGACTGGCTGGGATTGTCTGTCAGTGGCAGCGAATGTTGACAACCAGTTAACGTTGACAACCAGCTAATGTTAGCTAGTTAGATGCCGAACAGACTGTTACCGATATCATTTCATCTAGTTAAAGCAATCTCTTTTTGTTCAATTAACAGAAGTAAATTAATCTGAGAAATTATAACATGTTGCGTACAGCATGTGGCTAGCTAGCTACAGTACACTTGTTATTGATTTATCCTGAGATTAGGTTGTTAGGAGTATTCAGGAAGTTTATGCTAGCTAACTACAGTAATTTATCTGTTATAAACACAAACCACGCACTAAAACTGCGGCTAGCTAGGTTTGAGGACACTTAACAGGTACTACCGATTCCTCCATTTATAGAATACGAATAGTTAGTTAGATAACCGAGAAGGGGACCTTAATGAAAACAACAGTTCAGTTGGACAAGTATCTATGTGTCTACAGTAGCTAGATATATGTTCTCCTCACCCTCTGAACTACTGTTTTTTTCTGTGACTGCTTGCCTAGCGTTGATGGTTGTCATTGAAATTCAGGAGGGCTGTTCTGTAGGAGGACTCGTGTGCCCTCAAAGTGTGTCTGTTGATCAGGAGTATGTAGACGCTGTGGTGACTAGGGATACTGAACCCAGTGTATTTGGGCTGGCAGCTGGGGGTTTGAAAGTCAGGTGGCTGTGAATGTGAATTCTACTAGGCTGTGTGGAACTGAGGAACGTGCCACTCTCCTGGAGTCTCAGAGTTGGCAGATGTTTTGTGTCGTTTTTTAAATTTATTTTTGGATGAATAGTACAGCTGAAGTAATACTATACACACACTCACTACACACTCACTGTACCTACCCCACCCCATCAGTACCCACCCTTCATTTCTTGCTTCTCGAGCTGCATTGAATTACCAAAAATATCCATGGGTCCACACATGTCTACTGAACTCGAAAAATTTAAGTGAAGGGTTATTTTGAAGCTGATTATGTCCTGGCCTGAGTGTCAGTGTGAGGAGGACAGGGCCAGTGCAGTCAAATGGCCTTGTTAGATTCCGTCCTCAGTGTGAAGATGCCCCAGGGAAAAGTAACCATGCAAATCCCTTAGACTGGAGCCAAAGGGAAGCTGCCATCTATAAATTGTGGATGCTGCATAGTACATGGATAGAACAATGACACACACACACACACACACACACACACACACACACACACACTGAAGGCCCTGCCTGTTGTTTTAAACACTGTTGTGGTCAGTGTGGGGTGGCTGGTTGGGTGGGAACGTTTCTCTCAGTATCCTTGCTCCGGAGTCACAGTTGATGATTATCAGCTTGCACAAGGCTGACTAACCCTATGAGTAGTCTTACATAATCTCTACATCTTAATGCAAGAATGTTCGCCAGTACAAGCACTGTGTTGGTTCCTCTTTTTCACTGATTGGTTTTTGCTTTCTCTGCTGTAGTGGAGGTGTTATAAAACCTAGCCGTCAAGCAGGGAAATGGTTCCAATTGTTTTCCCACCATTAATATTTCCCATAGTGGATTTTAGAAACACTTAAAATAAGGACTGTTTTTCGTGTAGGCTTACCCTGGCATGATGTTTTGATAACCATGTAAAACTCTCTTGGACAAGGGGACTTTTATCAATATATCCAGATCTATTTACTCTCAGATTCGAAAATATTAATTAGCATCAAAGTAGACATCATGCAAAACTACAAATCCCTGCAAATTCCTGCACATCATCTCTAGCTGACAGGGGGGGAAGCATTTTCACTTTGGATGAATAGCGTGTCCAAATTGAACTGCCTCCTACTCTGTCCCAAATGCTAATATATGCATATTATTATTACTATTGGATAGAAACCACTCTGAAGTTTCTAAAACTGTTTGAATTATGTCTGTGAGTATAACAGAACTCATATGGCAGGCAAACTTCCAAACAGGAAGTTGAAATTCTGAGGCTGGTCGATATTCAACTCATCGCCTGTTCAAATCCCTGTAAGATATGGATCTGTTTGCACTTCCTACGCCTTCCACTAAATGTCAACAGTCTGTAGAACGTTGAATGAAGCTTATGCTGTGTTGTGGGGCCGGATGAGAGGGGAATGAGTCAGTGGTCTGGCAGATTGCCAGTTCCTGGTCATGCGCTTTCCTCATGATATCGCCTTGCGTTCCATAACTTCTACAGACACGAAGGAATGCTCCGGTTGGAACGTTATTGGATATATATGATAACAACATCCTGAAGAAGTAGCTAAAAAAAAAAGTAGCTACTTGGACATAAATACCGGACATTATCGAACAAAACAACTATTTATTGTGGAACTAGGATTCCTGGGAGTGCATTCTGATGAAGATCATCAAAGGTAAGGGAATATTTAATTTCGTATTTCTGTTGACTCCAAGATGGCGGAGAAATGTTGTTATATTTGAGCGCCGTCTCAGATTATTGCATGGTGTGCTTTTTCCGTAAAGTTTTTTTGAAATCTGACACGGTGGTTGCATTAAGAACAAGTGTATCTTTAATTCTATGTAAAACATGTATCTTTCATCAAAGTTTGATTATTTCCCGTTATTTGATGTGGCTCTCTGCAATTTCTCCGGATATTTTGGAGGCATTTCTGAACATGGCGCCAATGTAAACTGAGATTTTGATATAAATATGCACATATAAATATGCACATTATCGAACAAAACATACATGTATTGTGTAACATAATGTCCTATGAGTGTCATCTGATGAAGATCATCAAAGGTTAGTGATACATTTTATCTCTATTTCTGCGTTTTGTGACTCCTATCTTTGGCTGGGAAAATGGCTGTGTTTTTTGGACTTGGCGGTGATCTAACATAATCATATGTTGTGTTTTCGCTGTAAAGCATCTTTGAAATCGGACACGATAGGTAGATTAACAAGATGTTTATCTTTCATTTGCTGTATTGGACTTGTTATTGTGTGAATGTTACAGATTAAAAAAAAAAAAAATTGAATATCCCGCGCTGCCTTTTCAGCGGAATGTTGTGGGGGGGTTCCACTAGCGGAACTTGTCGTAGAACAGGTATTGTGTCAATTTAAAACTTGCACAAGACAGTTCACAGAATTGACCTTTTAAAGAAATGTAGCCAATTTATTCATTACTACATTTAGCTAACATTAGTTTAATCCAGAGATTTGGCAGTCTTGTCCAGATCATGGCATTTGTAGTTCTTTATGATAGCCACATTAGATGCTAATTAGCATTTGATTTTTGGGGTGTAAATACAGGCAAATATATTGATTAAAGTCACCGGCCCATCAACGCGGCTAATTTTAGAGAATTTTAGAGGCCCCCATCTTGGCGATATTGAGACATTTTTGCATTTTAAGCATATTTTCTGCCATTCTATACATTTTTCAATGGAGTTGATTTTTTTGTTGCAGTTTTAAAGCTAATTTCCTGCAGTTATATGAATTTTTCAGCTCATGCTCATGCTGTGTTCTTTTGCTTAAACATATTGTTAAGGCTGCGTAAGGTTCAACTGAGATAGGAACAATAACACAACTGAACTTGATTAAAATAATTGTTTAATTCAAAAGTTAATAAATGGCAAATGCAATTTCCGTATATACGGGTTCACTGTAACATCACGCAGGATGAAAACAGAGAAGACACTTGTTACTGACAAAGATATTATAATATATACTCATGACAGAGATCGTTCCCGCTTCCGAGCCGGCCTGTCAGAGTAGAGACTGGGCGTGGTTTAGACTCACCCAGCCTATCGTTGGTGTTGGCGCTTTAAGCCAGTCCTAGCCCCTTAGCGCATGTGATGTCCCGACGCTGTTGCTGTGTAGATTACGCTCCCTCACCCCAAAGACTGAGGTCAGACAGCTCTGCAATATTGTCTGAGCTACTTGCACCTGTATACAAAGCCCACTGTTCTCGCTCAAGGCTAACCACAGCTTCCCAGCACACTTATCTGGGGCTAACTGTTACTTCCAGCACACACACACAGACACCCAGGCTCCCAGGCCAACAGTTGCTAATATTCAATCACATGTGTTATAGTATTGGGTTATAGTGCATAATTCAGAACCTCACAGATGATCTTCGTGTATCTTATGCCCTTGTACATTGTTGCATACATACACATATTTCAGGCTGTGGCCTCATGGTTAGGCTATGAGAACCTGTTACTCCTGAGAACAAAGACAAATTGTCAGGCCTACATGAGTCAGTAGCTTAAACTTTAATTAATGTAAAATCCTTCTAGTTTATAGTTATTTTAGCACGCTAAGCCTAGCAAAACCCCACAATATACTGAGCCAATCAGATGTTTTAAGTTATTGACAGATACAGTTGAAGTCAGAAGTTTACATATGTTGGAGTCATTAAAACTTGTTTTTCAACCACCACACACTTCTTGTTAACAAACTATAGTTTTGGCAAGTCGGTTAGGACATCTACTTTGTGCATGACAAGTAATTTTTCCAACAATTGTTTACAGACAGATTATTTCACTTATAACTCACTGTGTCACAATTCCAGTGGGACAAGTTTTACATACACTAAGTTGACTGTGCCTTTAAACAGCTTGGAAAATTCCAGAAAATTATGTCATGGCTTTAGAAGCTTCTGATAGGCCAATTGACATAATTTGAGTCAATTGGAGGTGTACCTGTGGATGTATTTCAAGGCCTACCTTCAAACTCAGTGCCTCTTTGCTTGACATCATGGGAAAATCAAAAGAAATCAGCCAAGACCTCAGAAAAACAATTGTAGACCTCCACAAGTCTGGTTCATCCTTGGGAGCAATTTTCAAACGCCTGAAGGTACCACATTCATCTGTACAAACAATAGTACGCAAGTATTAACACCATTGGACCACGCAGCCATCATACCGCTCAGGAAGGAGACGCGTTCTGTCTCCTAGAGATGAATGTACTTTGGTGCAAAAAGTGCAAATCAATCCCAGAACAACAGCAAAGGACCTTTTGAAGATGCTGGAGTAAACGGGTACAAAAGTATCTATATCCCTTTAAAACGAGTCCTATATTGCCATAACCTGAAAGGCCGCTCGGCAAGGAAGAAGCCACTGCTCCAAAACCGCCATAAAAAGCGCCAGACTACGGTTTGCAACTGCACATGGGGACAAAGATCATACTTTTTGGAGAAATGTCCTCTGGTCTGATGAAACAAAAATAGAACTGTTTGGCCATAATGACCATTGTTATGTTTGGAGGAAAAAGGGGGAGGCTTGCAAGCCGAAGAACACCATCCCAAACGTGAAGCACGAGGGTGGCAGCATCATGTTGTGGGGGTGCTTTGTTGCAGGAGGGACTGGTGCACTTCACAAAATAGATGGCATCATGAGGTAAGAAAATTGTGGCTATATTGTAGCAACATCTCAAGACATCAGTCATGAAGTTAAAGCTTGGTCTTAAATGGGTCTTCCAAATGGACAATGACCCCAAGCGTACGTCCAAAGTTGTGTCATAATGGCTAAAGGACAACAAAGTCAGGGTATTGGAGTGGCCATCACAAAGCCCTGACATCAAACCTATAGAAAATGTGTGGGCAGAACTGAAAAAGCGTGTGCAAGCAAGGAGGCCTACAAACCTGACTCAGTCACACCAGCTCTGTCAGGAGGAATGGGCCAAAATTCACCCATCTTATTGTGGGAAGCTTGTAGAAGGCTACCTGAAACGGTTGACCCAAGTTAGACAATTTAAAGGCAATGTAGTACTAATTGAGCGTATGTAAACTTCTGACCCACTGGGAATGTGATGAAATAAATAAATGCTGAAATAAATAATTCTCTCTGCTATTATTCTGACATTTCACATTCTTAAAATAAAGTGGTGATCGTAACTGACCTAAGACACGGGAATCTTTACTAAGATTAAATGTCAGGAATTTTGAAACTGAGTTTAAATGTATTTGACTAAGGTGAATGTGAACTTCTGACTTCAACTGTATGTGTAGGGATGCACGATATATCGGTGAATTAATCGGAATCGTCCGATATTAGCTAAAAATACCAGCATCGGCCCGATGTTTAACGCCAATGTGCAAAACTGATGTCAAAGCTGATGTGCATACCAATATAACATAGGTTCATGACGTAATGACGCCATGTAAAATGTTGCGCTTGTCGTGCAACACAGCATTCCTAACCTAGCCCGCAATGTCTGCTGTGTGGATTGAGCAGTCAACAAGTCGAGCAGTCATTTGATAGAGTAAGAACATTTTACGCAAGACAACTCAAAGGCGAAATCCATTAACACCAAGATAATGACATTTTTGCCCTTGACAATCAACCGTTCTCTGTCGTGGGTCATGTTGGCTTTCACCGACTGCTATTACCTTCACGACTGATATTTGGACCAGCGATATCAGGCCCATGAGCATGCAGAGTCTGACAGCACAGTGGGACGTCGAGGATTTCGTACTGCGGAAAGTCGTATTGCATGCTAATGAATGTGCTGGTTGTCATACTGCTGCTGCCATTTGAACAACTGACTCGAGAAATAAGCTCATCAACTACGCCTGCAGCAGATGTGATACCCTCTGTCATGGCATTGAAACTCCTGCTCAACAAAACTGCCGACACAGGCTGTGAACAAGCGAGTCGGTGGCATTCTCTCTTTACTGTGTCACCATCATGCTCGATGCTATGTACAAGGACCGCTACTTCGATGCAGACAAGAAACAGGGTTTACGTGAAATGTTACATACACAGCTGGACAAGATGGAAACGGACACTGACAATGCGCTCCGAGGAAGAGGGGCCACGGATAGACAGAACTGAAACTTCACTGCTTGACTTGTATGATGAAATCCTGGTTGAGAATGAAACGACTGAGCAAATGAACAAGGAAACAGCACAGCAAGTAAGTGAAAGAAATAGGTTTTCATTATGTTTTACTGGTAATGGGGATAAATGCCAACAAAATGACTTTGGTCAGTGTGGTGTGTGTGTGTAACCTTTTATTTAACTAGGCAAGTCAGTAAAGAACAAATTGTTATTTACAATGACTGCCTACCCCGGCCAAACCCGGACGATGCTGGGCAAATTGTGCATTGCCCTATGGGACTCCCAATCATGGCCGAATGTGATACAGCCTGGATTCGAACCAGGGACTCTAGTGACGCCTCTTGCACTGAGATGCAGTGCCTTAGACCTCTGTCCGTGTGTGTGTGTGAACTTAGTAACTGTACTAGAATGCTTAAAAGACCGGTAAAATTGTAAATATTGTGTATTGGTATTGTTTGTTTATTTTTTGGCAATATTTGTTATCGGACAAAAATGCCATATCGGTGCATCACTAGTTATTCGTAAGTTCCCACTGTTGGCCAATTTCAAAGCAAGAAAAAAGTATTTCCCAGGTATTTTTAGTATCTTCTAAGAGAAGTGATTTTCTACTTTATGTAAAATTAAGAGGATTTTAAAAATGGGACATTAAAACCTAACATATGCTTCACCGAGACGTGGCTGAACGAAGAAACAGACAATGTAGAGCTGGCGGGATTTTCCATGCACCAGCAGAACAGAGACGCTACCTCTGGTAAGACTAGGGGTGGGGGTGTGTCTTTTTGTCAAATACAGCTGGTGCGCGATGTCTAATAGTAAAGAAGTCTTTAGGTATTGCTCGCCTGAGGTAGAGTACTTTATGATAAGCTGTCGACCACACTATCTACCAAGAGAGTTCTCATCTGTATTATTCGTTGCCGTCTATTTACCACCACAAAGCGAAGCTGGCACTAAGACCGCTCTCAACCAACTCTATAGGGCCATAAGCAAACAAGAAAATGCTCACCCGGAAGCGGCGCTCCTAGTGGCCGGGGATTTTAATGCAGTCAAACTTAAATCATTTTTAACACATTTTTACCAGCGTGTCACATGTGCAACCAGGGGGGGGGGAAAAATCCTAGACCTCCTTTACTCCCCACACAGAGATGCATACAAAGCTCTCCCCCGCCCTCCATTTGGCAAATCTGACCACAATTCTATCCTCCTGATTCCTTCTTACAAGCAAAAACTAAAGCAGGAAGTACCAGTGACTCGCTCAATACGGAAGTGGTCAGATGACACAGCTGCTACACTAAAGGACTGTTTTGCTAGCACAGACTGGAATATGTTCCGGGATTCATCCAATGGCATTGAGGAATACCCCACCTCAGTCATCGGCTTCATCAATAAGTGCATCGATGACGTCGTCCCCACAGTGACTGTACGTACATATCCCAACCAGAATCCATGGAATACAGGCAACACCTGCATCGAGCTAAAGGCTAGAGCTGCCGCTTTCAAGGAACGGGACACTAATCCGGACGCTTATAATAAATCCCCCAATGCCCTCAGACTAACCATCAAACAAGTAAAGCGTCATTGCAGGATTAAGATTGAATCCTACTACACCGGCTCTGACGCTCGTCAGATGTGGCAGGGTTTGAAAACTATTACCGACTACAAAGGGAAATCCAGACGCGAGCTGTCCAGTGACGCGAGCCTACCAGACAAGCTAAATGCCTTTTATTCCCGCTTCGAGGCAAGCAACACTGAAGCATGCACGAGAGCACCAGCTGTTCTGGATAACTGTGTGATAACACTCTTGGTAGCCGACATGCACAAAACCTTTTAAACAGGTCAACATTCACAAAGCCACTGTGCCAGACGGATTACCAGGACATGTACTCAAAGCATGCGCGGACCAACTGTCAAGTGTCTTCACTCACATTTTCAACCTCTCCCTGACCAAGTCTGTAATACCTACATGTTTCAAGCAGACCACCGTAGTCCCTGTGCCCAAGGAAGCGAATGTAACCTGCCTAAATGATTACCGCCCCGTGGCACTCAGTCCGTAGCCCATGAAGTGCTTTGAAAGGCTGGTCATGGCTCACATCAGCATTCTCCCGGACACTCTAGACCCACTCCAATTCGCATACCGCACCAACAGATCTAAAGATGACGCAATCTCAATCGCTCTCCACACTGCCCTATGTGAAAATGCTGTTTATCGACTACAGCTCAGCATTCAACACCATAGTGCCCACGAAGCTCATCACTAAGCAAAGTACTCTGGGACTAAACACCTCCCTCTGCAACTGGATCCTGGACTTCCTGACGGGCCGCCCCCAGGTGGTAAGAGTAGGCAACAACATGTCTGCCACACTGATCCTTAATAACACTGGGGCCCTTCAGGGGTGTGTACTTAGTCCCCTCCTATATTCCCTGTTCACCCACGACGGCATGGCCAAACATGACTACAACACCATCATTAAGTTTGCTGACGACACCGTGGTAGGCCTGATCACCAACAACGATGAGACGGCCTATAGGCAGGAGGTCAGAGATCTGGCAGTGTGGTGCCAGGCCAACAACTTCTCCCTCAATGTTAGCAAGACAAAGGAGCTGATCGTGGACTACAGGAGAAGGCAGGCCGAACAGGCCCCCATTGACATTGATGGGGATGTCGTGGAACGGGTTGAGAGTTTCAAGTTCCTTGGTGTCCACATCACCAACGAACTATCATGGTCCAAACATATCAAGACAGTCGTGAAGAATGCATGACAAAACCTTTTCCCCCTCAGGAGACTGAAAAGATGTGGCATGGGTCCCCAGATCCTCAAAATGTTCTACAGCTGCACCATTGAGAGCATCCTGACCGGTTGCATCACCGCCTGGTATGGCAACTGATCGGCATCTGGCCGTAAGGCGCTACAGAGGGTAGTGCGAACGGCCCAGCACATCACTGGGGCCAAGCTTCCTGCCATCCAGGACCTATATAATAGGCGGTGTCAGAGGAAAGCCCATAACATTGTCAGACTCCAGTCACCCAAGTTATACACTGTTTTCTCTGCTACCACACGGCAAGAGGTACCGGAGCTCCAAGTCTAGGACCAAAAGGCTCCTCAACATCTTCCTCCCCCAAGCAATAAGACTGCTGAATAATTCATAAAAATCGCCACCGGACAATTTACATTGACACCCACTCTTGTACACTGCTGCTACTCGCTGTTTGTTTGTTACTTATGCATAATCACTTTGGCCCCATCTACATGTACAGATTACCTCAACTAGCCTGTACCCCTGCACACTGACTCGGTACCGGTGCCCCCTGTATATAGCCTCGTTATTCTTATTGTTACTTTTTAATTTAGCCTACTTAGTAAATATTTTCTTATTGAACTGCACTGTTGGTTAAGGGCTTGTAAGTATTTCACGGTAAAGTCTACACTTGTATTTGGTGCATGTGGCAAATTAAGTTTGATTTGAGATTCATGTGCTGAAATATGCACATAACATATATTTTATGGGGGTTCATTACTATTTCTTGCCAATTGAAAACATGTGTAACGGAACTCTAATTCCTCCTCGGACGAGGAGAGGAGAGAGGGATCTGAAGACCAATGTGCAGCGAGGTATGATGCCATAATTTATTTAAGACACGACAAAACAACGAAGACAGAAAACGAACTATACTTGAAAAAACTACAAAACAAATAAACGATGAAAACAGACCTGGACACGGKACTTACATACAACATGAAGAACGCACGAACAGGTACACGACTACAAACAAACGCTACAGTCCCGTGTGGCACGAACATACATACAGACACAGGAGACAACCACCCACAACGAACACTGTGAAACAACCTARCTAAATATGACTCTCAATTAGAGGAACGCCAAACACCTGCCTCTAATTGAGAGCCATACCAGGCAACCCTTAAACCAACATAGAAACAGACAACATAGAATGCCCACCCAAACTCACGTCCTGACCAACTAACACATACAACAAACTAACAGAAATAGGTCAGGAACGTGACAACATGGGTTTTTTCATGCTAGCTGTCGTGTCTACATTTCAGTCACACAGTAGCAACATAACATGGTGAACTAGAACAATATAATATATTTCAGGGAGTCACAGTTTACATTTTTAAATGCATTTTGTCTTATTTTACTGTTAAATGAACCTCGTATTGTTATACATGGCATTTTTATAAATTTTTAATTTGTCTTGGGTGGGCTTCAGAATAATTATTACTAACTTTGCACAATTGTAGTCTATAGTGCAGTGCTCTCCAACCTTGTTCTTGGAAAGCTACCATCCGGTAGGTTTTCCCTCCAACCCCAGTTGTAAATTTACCTGGTTCAGTTTAACCAGCTAATTATTGGAATCAGTTGCGCTAGATTGGGGTTGGAGGAAAAAACTACTGGACGGTAGCTCTCCAGGAACAGGGTTGGAGAACCCTGTTAGTGTATATTTATACCTCAAACCATTGGTTTCCAAATATTTTCTGAGTAGATTTAGCTTTTCTGTCTTTTTAACCATAAATTACTGTTCCAATTAAGCACAGTATGCTCCTATTAAGCCCGGTTTGCATTGAACCACGGGGATAGTGTGTTGATATCCCTAATATTCTATGAACATGCGCATAATTGTTTTTTTTTCAGATGTAAGTTGATTAAAACACCCAAAAACGACAGTTATGCATGTAACGATGTTGTCTTTACCAAGATTTAGAAACAATTAGGCATAATTATAAACCTGTACTCTCTCCAATAACTTTTGGAGTGGACAGAGTCGTTGATGCAGAGAGAGAAGAATCAGATCAGAGTTGAGGGATGTCATGGATAGAAGACCTACAAGTGGTGGT
The DNA here is from genome assembly GCF_002910315.2 of Salvelinus sp. IW2-2015. Classification (NCBI taxonomy): domain Eukaryota; kingdom Metazoa; phylum Chordata; class Actinopteri; order Salmoniformes; family Salmonidae; genus Salvelinus; species Salvelinus sp. IW2-2015. The sequence continues at coordinate 13,685,082 of NC_036843.1, read as the reverse complement.
AAAAAATGCAACCAAATGAGGGACAAGAAGATGACTACTCATGCACTTTTGGTTGAAGCGCACTGTCGAGCCTTGTAAAGTCTGCATGCGGAAAACGTGGACAGAATCAACGAAATCCATAGATTAAAACGGAATTCGACAATAGTAAAAAATGTATTGAACTTATTTGCACAAGTTAATCATAAGACATGATCAAAATGCATCAGTGATTTTTAATTTACACTGAAGCATTTATTTGGGCTGCAATTTCTGAGGCTGGTAACTCGAATGAACTTATCCTCAGCAGCAGAGGTAACTGGGTATTCCTTTCCTGTGGCGGTCCTCATGAGAGCCAGTTACATCACAGCTGTTGATGGTTTTTGCGAGTGCACTTGAAGGCACTTCCAAGGTTATTGAAATTTTCCGCATTGACTGACCTTCATGTCTTAAAGTAATGATGGACTGTCATTTCTCTTTGCTTATTTGAGTAGTTCTTGCCATATGATGGACTTGGTCTTTCACCAAATAGGGCTATCTTCTGTATACCACCCCTACCATGTCACAACACAACTGATTGGCTCAAACGCATTCCACAAATGACCTTTAACAAGGCGACTATCTCATGAAGTTGGTTGAGAGAATGCCAGAGTGTGCAAAGCTGTCATCAAGGCAAAGGGTGGCTACTTTGAAGAATCTCAAATATAAAATATATTTTGATTTGTTTAACACTTTTTTGGGGGGTTACTACATGATTTCATATGTGTTATTACATAGTTTTGATGTCTTCTCTGTATTTTACAATGTAGAAGCTGTTAATATAAAGAAACCCTTGAATGAGTAGGTGTGTCAACTTTTGACTAGTACTGTATATCAGTACACTCGTAACAATCTAAGCATTACGCAACTTCTATTCGATTAAATAAACCACGTAAGAAATAAACCCTCCAAAAAATGTGTTTACCAAATTTGACACTCATTGACCTCCATACAACAACTTCTGGCTTGGTGGGCGAAACAAATACCATATGCGGGAGGGAGACAGATTTTCCGCCGAGTTGGGCCTCTCTACCGCTTCCTCTCTGGTAAACTGCACACAGCACAGAAGGAGTGAAGGAAACGACACAAAAGATAAACACTCATAAATACTGGAGAGAAAAAAATTGACCTCCATTTTTTGCAATATACAGGCATTTGGTACTTCGTGCTAAAACATACATTCGAATTAATCTATTTAATTCAAAATATCAGCCAGCCCCAATGAGTTGTTGATCAATAGCATTACTGTAGATATCAGACCTCAGGATGTGGAGAGCAGCACAGAGAAGGCTGAATACCCGAGAAGACAATAAACCCTCGAGTGAACTTGATAGTAGTCACTTCGGGGGCTGGGCCGCCCTACATTTTGTTGAAGTAATTAACAAGAATAGCAGTACAGCAAATCTAAATCAGATTTCAGATAATTCATTGAAAGTTGTGTGGGTGTGTTTTTGTTCTAACCATGCAATAACACACCTGATTCCACTAATCATGTTTCGATTGAAGTCTGATTAGTTGAATCAATCAGGTGTGAAACTGGTTGGCAAGAACTAAAGTCCACATTGATCTCTGCGGATATGATTGGACCACACCGCTGTTATGAGTGCTACTTTCATGGATTAGTAATGATCAGTTTATTTTATTAACTTTAGGGGAGATGAATATAATACAATTTTACGTAAGAATTGTCTGTTTAAGTTTTGAATATTTTAGAAATGAATTAAAATGTATTATTGAAGAAGTGGGCTTATTTGGAATATGCATGGACTTAAACGGTACATTCTCCACCCATTAAGCCCAGCCTGGACTTTTCACATATTTTATCAAATATTTGTCATATAAAAGTCATAAAGATTCAAATGAGAGATTAATCTTACATTTTATCTCTACTTTTATTACAAAAATTAGAGCAGTACATGTTAGAAATGTGAACTTAGATTTTGGTGTGCTTATAGGTACACATTATATTTTCTACATACTTTGTTTTTTGTCTTAAATTTACAGTGAAAGCTTTTCCAAGAAATGTTTTGCGCTGTTTGGACTGAAATAATGCTTAGGCGGCCCACCCAATGATTTCAATGGCAGACGAATTCCTGCATCTAAAACCTCCGGGAACTTGTCTGAGGTGGTGGTAACTGCCAGTCAATGATTTAATGCATAGAGGTCTAGAGGTGCCTTCTGTGCAGCTCTCTCACTTTGGGTCATTGGCTCATACAGTATGAAGTAAATCTCTGTCGGTCACCTGTGGTCTATTTGTTTTCTAGACATAGCCTACTGTATGCATTCATTCCCTAAAGCCTTTCAACACCTTATTCTGCAGTATTGTGCAGGGAATTTGTTCATTTGAGGATCCTACCTCCCCTCTGCATCTCCATAACTGCAACAAATTTGACTTCAGGGAAGTGCTTGTATGTGTTTTAACACCCCTTTTAAGGACACTGAGTCTCCCCGGGCTACGCTTTAAACCAGATGTACATTTCTAACGATAACATCAAAATACTTCCCTCTTCCTCCCTATGGTCCTTTTTGTTCTGGGTTTCATCTGAAGAAAGAAACAAAAACTAGAGCATGAAAGTTTGATACAGAAGGAAAATGGTGAATGGTGGCTGGCCTGCTGGCTAAATTGGCTGGCCTGCTGGATAGGCTAATTGAGTCTGCATGCACTTTCTTGCTGTCCTACAGTTAAAAATAACACCTCCATTCAGACTATTAAATTGGTACGGACAGCGTTTTAACTACTTTGCAGATATCAAACAATCATAAAATCGGTCATATCAAATTCCCAGTTTATGCTACAAAACCAACTTTATAAGATGTTTTAAAAATATGTTTGTGTATTGATATTCTAGTTTTGTCCCTTTAGGGCACCTGTAACTCGAGGTCGACCGATTAATCGGAATGGCCGATTTCAAGTTTTCATAACAATCGGGAAATCGGTATTTTTGGGTGCCGATTTTATTTATTTATTAAAAATGTATTTTTTTTTGTTGAAACTTTTTTATTATTATATATATATTTTTTAACCTTTTTATTTAATCTTTATTTAACTAGGCAAGTCAGTTAAGAACACATTCTTATTTTCAATGATGGCCTAGGACGTTCAGGGGCAGAACGACAGATTTTTAACCTTGTCAGCTCGGGATCCAATCTTGCAACCTTACAGTTAACTAGTCCAATGCTCTAACACCTGATTACATTGCACTCCACGAGGAGCCTGCCTGTTACGCGAATGCAGTAAGCTAAGGTAAATTGCTAGCTAGCATTAAACTTATCTTATAAAAAACAATCAATCAATGACTGTCATTGCTCCAATGTGTACTTAACCATAAACATCAATGCCTCTCTTAAAATCAATACACAAGTATATATTTTTAAACCTGCATATTTAGCTAAAATAAATCCTGGTTAGCAGGCAATATTAACCAGGTGAAATTGTGTCATTTCTCTTCCGTTCATTGCACACAGTCAGGGTATATGCAACAGTTTGGGCCGCCTGGCTCTTTGCGAACTAATTTGCCAGAATTTTACGTAATTATGACATAACATTGAAGGTTGTGCAATGTAACAGGAATATTTAGACTCATGGATGCCACCCGTTAGATAAAATACGGAACAGAAAAATCTTTTTGTTTTCGAGGTGATAGTTTCCGGATTAGTCAAAGGTATATGGTTTAGAGAGAAATAGTCGACGCGTTATAATTCCTGTAATAACTTGCGGCTGAATTTGAAAGGGGTTCCTTCGTTATTTTACCGCTCATGTCTTCCATAGAGAATGTCTTGATCTACTTCAAATAAGGTCTGTGTTTCGTGTTAAATAAATCAGCCGATTAATCGGTATCGGCTTTTTTTTGTCCTCCAATAATCGGTGTCGGCGTTGAAAAATCATAATCGGTCGACCTCTACCTGTAACCCCCCTTGCTTACCTACTTTGAAATGCTTGGATTGTTCTTCCTGTGAAATGCATTAAAAAAATGCCCGCTGTAGAAAGACGCAAACAAAACATGAAGCTAGCCAGTCGAGTGATGCTAGCTATCTTTTGATGTCACAGAAACGAGAGCCTCGAGGGATAGGAAGAGTTTTGCTGCGGGAGAAAGTGAAGTCATCATGAGTTAAAAGAAGAAAAAAGGGTCGGAGTAAGGGACCGTCTGAAAAGTGTGAGAAAGTAAAATAAACCGAAAATGTCTGCATTGGTTGGAAATATAGGAACATTTGAATCTGTGGAACAATGGAGTTCTTACACAGAACGTTTTGAGTACTTTGTGTTGGCAAATGGAATTAAAGCAGAAGTTGTTGTGCCAACATTTTTGACTTATGGGAAGAAAAACATGAAATCTACTGCGCAGCCTAGTAACGCCTGAAAAACCTGGTGATAAATCATATGATCAAATTGTGGCGACCTTAACTTCTTATGGCTAGGGGTTCCTCGACAACATTCCGCTGAAAAGGCAAAGCGCGAAATTCAAAAATATTTTTTATAAATATGTAACTTAACCTCTCTGCGCTACGGATCCCTTTAGCGGGATCATTTTCCTAAACAACCGCTGAATTGCAGGGCGCCAAATATTACAAAAAATATTTATAATCATGCAATCACAAGTGAAATATACCAAAACACAGCTTAGCTTGTTGTTAATCCACCTATCGTGTCAGATTTAAAAAATATGCTTTACAGCGAAAGCAATCCAAGCTTTTGTGAGTGTATCAATCAATGCTAGAACAGCTAGCCCCAAATTAGCATGGTCACGAAAGTCAGAAAAGCAATAAAATTAATCGCTTACCTTTGATAATCTTCGGATGTTTGCACTCACGAGACTCCCAGTTACACAAATGTTCTTTTTGTTCGATAAATATTACTTTTATAACAAAAAAACGCCATTTGGGTTGCGCGTTATGTTCAGAAAACTACAGCCTCGTTCCGTTCGACGAAAATTCCAGAAAGTATCCGTAATGTTCGTAGAAACATGTCAAATGTTTTTTATAATCAATCCTCAGGTTGTTTTTAACATACATAATCAATAATATTTCAACTCGACCGTAACCTATTAAATAAAAGAGAGAAAGAAAATGGAGAGCTACCCCTCTCGCGCGCAGGAACTAATCAAAGGACACCTGACTAGTTTTGAAAAATCTCGCTAATTTTTCAAAATAAAAGCCTGAAACTATGTCTAAAGCCTGGTCACAGCCTGAGGAAGCCATTGGAAAAGGAATCTGGTTATACCCCTTTAAATGGAAGAAAGACGGGAAATGAAACACAGATAAAAAATCACTTCCGGGTTAGATTTCCTCAGGTTTTCGCCTGCAAAATCAGTTTTGTTATACTCAGACAATATTTTAACAGTTTTGGAAACTTTGGAGTATTTTCTACCCTAATCTGTAAATTATATGCATATTCTACGATCTGGACCTGAGAAATAGTCCGTTTACCTTGGGAACGTTATTTAAAAAATAAATCTGACCCCTAGCGTCAAGAAGTTAAATACATTCACAAGTGCAATACACCAAATTAAAGCCTAACTTCTTGTTAATCTACCCATCGTGTCCGATTTCAAAAAGGCTTTACAGCGAAAGCACACCATATGATTATGTTAGGTCAGAGCCTAGTCACAAAAACACATTCAGCCATTTTCCAGCCAAAGAGAGAAGTCACAAAAAGCAGAAATAGAGATAAAATGAATCGCCAACCTTTGATCTTCATCAGATGGCACTCATAGGACTTCATGTTACACAATACATTTGTTTTGTTCGATAAAGTTCATATTTATATCCAAAAATCTCAAGTTTACATTGGCGCATTATGGTCAGTAATGTTGTGCCTCAAACATCCGGCGAGTTTTCAGAGAACCACCTCAATTTACAGAAAAACTCATCATTAACTTTGATAAAAGAGACAAGTGTTATGCACAGAATTAAAGATATACTTCTCCTTAATGCAACCGCTGTGTCAGATTTCAAAAAAACTTTATGGAAAAAGCACACCATGCAATAATCTGAGTACGGCGCTCAGACACAAACAAGCCATACAGGTACCCGCCATGTTGTGGAGTCAACAGAAGTCAGAAATGGCATTGTAAATATTCACTTACCTTTGATGATCTTCATCAGAATGCACTCCCAGGAATCCCAGTTCCACAATAAATGTTTGTTTTGTTCGATAAAGTCCATCATTTATGTTCAAATACCTCCTTTTTGTTAGTGCGTTCAGTTCACAATGCAAACTCACGAGGCGCGGGCAAGTCCAGGCGAAAGTTTAGATGAAAAGTCCAAACAGTTATAATACAGTTTGTAGAAACATGTCAAACGATGTATAGAATCAATCTTTAGGATGTTTTTAACATAAATCTTCAATAATATTTCAACCGGAGAATTCCTTTGTCTTTAGAAATGAAAAGGAACGCAGGTCGCTCTCATGGCCATGTGCTTGACCAGCTCATGGCATTCTGCCAGACCCCTCACTCAAACAGCTCTCATTCCCCCCTCCTTCACAGTAGAAGCCTGAAACAAGGTTCTAAAGACTGTTGACATCTAGTGGAAGCCTTAGGAAGTGCAATATGACCCCATAGACACTGTATATTAAAGGCAATGAGTTGAAAAACTACAAACCTCAGATTTCCCACTTCCTGGTTGGATTTTTTCTCAGGTTTTCGCCTGCCATATGAGTTCTGTTATACTCAGACATCATTCAAACAGTTTTAGAAACTTCAGACTGTCTTCTATCCAAATCTACTAATAATATGCATATATTAGCTTCTGGGCCTGAGTAGCAGGAAGTTTACTCTGGGCACGCTTTTCATCCAAATGTGAAAATGCTGCCCCCTATCCCAAACAGGTTAAAAGGACATTATTCTCCCAAACTACTGATAATTGCAGAGAGATTCAGGTTTCATAAGAGGAATCAAGAGGGGGAATCAATCTCACAGTTTGTGGCTGTATTGAAACAGTTATCTGAACACTGTGAATTTGGGCGATCAATGAGTGACACTACGTGATAGATTAGTGTGTGGCATGCGCAGCGAAGCAATTCAGAAACGCCTTTTGACTGAGAGTAACTTAACATTGCAGAGAGCAATAGAAGTGAGTACGTCAATGGAAATGGCAAATAAAGACACAACAGCTAAGTGCATCGACCCAAGTGTATAAGGTGTCTACGGAGTTAAAAAACAAGGCACGAGGTGGCGAGCCATGCTATCACTGTGGGAAACCAGGTCACCAAGCAGAGGAGTGTTGGTGGAAAGAATTAGACTGCAGAAGTTTTGGAAAAAAAGGGTCACATCGAACGTGCATGTAAAAACAAGAGACAATCAAACAAAAGTACTGAACAAAGGAAAAGTGACTTCAGGGAGTACAAAAAGAAAGTGCATAAAATGGAGCACACAGGATGAACAAAGTGATGGATGAACAAAGTGATGCAAAGAGGAATCTTTGCATGTTTTGTCCATTTCAGACAATGGACACAGATACTGGGTGACACCACTACTGGATGGAAACGCAATACGGATGCAAGTGGACACTGGAGCAGCCATATCTTTGCTGTCTGAGGCTGTATACAAGGAGAAACTACATCACCTCACACTACAGCCCACAAAGATCATGCTGAAAACATACACCGGTGAGATTGTTCCAGTGAGAGGAAGTGTGATTGTTACAGTGGAGCTCAACAAACAGAAGGTAAAGCTACCACTCTACATTGTGAAAGGCAACCATCCAGCATTGCTAGGACGCACATGGCTGCAAAAGATTAAACTAAACTGGCAGAAATTCACATGGTTGCAAAAGAGGACACAAACCTACAAGGGATATTGAGGAAACACGCGGATGTGTTCAAATGAGAACTTGGCTGTATGAAAGACATAACAGTTAAACTGACCGTGAAACCAAACAGCAAGCCAAAATGCTTCAAAGCTAGACCTGTCCCATACGCCATAAAACCAAAAGTTGAAATTGAGCTAAACAGACTAGTCGAGAGTGGAGTATTGGATCCAGTGAATGTTAGTGAATGGGCTACACCCGTTGTTCCAGTCATAAAAAAGATGGATCACTCTGACTCTGTGGTGATTTCAAAGTCCCCATTAACCCAGTCTTGACTGCTGAAAAATATCCACTACCCCTCATTGACGACCTCTTTTCTGGTTTAGCTGGAGGACAAAAATTCAGTAAGATAGGCRTYWSWRAWGRCTATCTACAGATGCATGTGGACCAAGAGTCACAAGAACTGTTGACCATAGTGACTCACAAAGGACTGTACAGGTACCGGAGGCTTCCTTTTGGAATCACCTCAGCTCCGGCCTTGCTTCAGAGAGCTATGGATCAGATACTGAGCGGGCTCACTGGGGTCCAATGTTACCTCGATCTACTCATCACCGGCAAAAACGAGCAGGAGCACCTGAGAAACCTGAACGCTACACTACAGAGATTGGATGAGTACAGTCTGAGGGTCCGGAAGGACAAATGCAAGTTTTTCCGACCCTCTGAGTACCTGGGCCACGTCATCGACAGTTCGGGGCTCCACAAGGCGCCATTGAAGGTGAAGGCCGTTGCGGAAGCTCCATCCCCACAGAACGTGAGTCAGCTGAGATCATTCTTAGGACTACTGACATACTACGCAAAGTTTGTGCCAAACCTAGCTAACATGTTAAAGCCACTGCATGAACTTTTGAACAAAACCAAACAGTGGAAGTGGACAGACAGATGTGAGGAGGCCTTCAAGAAAGTGAAAACAGCCTTAGCTCAGTCAGAGGCCCTAACCCACTTCAACCCCAACTTGCCGTTACAGTTGGCATCTGATGCGTTGGTGCGGTTGTCTCACACATCATGCCATCAGGTGAAGAAAGGCCAATTGCTTTTGCATCACGGACCTTAAGTAAAGCCAAGAGCAATTATGCACAGACAGAGCCTGAAGCACTCGCCATTGTGTTTGGAGTTAAGAAATGTCATCAGTTTCTGTTTGGCCGACGATTCACACTGCTGACGGACCATAGACCCCTCGCCTCAATCTTTGGTCCCCACACCGGCATTCCGTCACTTGCAGCCAGCTGCATGCAACGATGGGCATTATTGTTATCTGCTCACCAGTACGATATTAAGTACAGAAGGTATGAGCAGCACTGCAATGCAGATGGCCTCTCAAGGTTTCCCTTGAGAAATGAGCTCACAGTTCAGTTTGGATGCTTGCTATGTTTTTTTTTTTGTCATCATACCGCCGCCACTGAGAAGGCAGGTGCTTGAAGAACTCCATTCAGGGCACTGTGGCATGGTGCGAATGAAGGAGATTGCACTCATCTACTTTTGGTGGCCAGGTTTGGACACAGCTATCGAAGACAAGGTCAAGTCATGTTCTGCATGTCAAAAGATGAGGAACATGCCTCAGGTAGCGCCACTAAACCCATGGGACTTCCCAGAGGAGCCTGGTCAGCGAGTCCACATAGACTATGCAGGCCCACTGGAAGATCGTATGTTCTTAGTCGTAGTTGATGCACACAGCAAATGGCCTGAGGTCACAGTGATGAAGAGCACCTCAGCGGAGAGAACCATCGAAGAGCTCCGGTCAATCTTCAGTCACTTCGGCTTGCCAACGCAACTCATTAGCGATAATTACACCCCAACTGGTGTCTGAAGAGTGCCGGTCATTCATGGAAGCAAATGGAATTTAGCACATCAAGTCAGCGCCCTATCACCTTGCAACAAACGGCCTCGCTGAAAGGTTTGTCCAAACGATAAAGCAAGCTTTAAAATCATCACAAGGGGACGGCTCCCTCAATAGGCGCCTAAACACCTTCCTGTTAACCTACAGAAACACTCCCCACACTACAACCAAAGTGGCACCTGCGTCAGCCATGATGAAAAGACAGCTTCGCACTCGACTTGACCTCCAAAGACTAAACAGGTTGTACAGACACAACAGAGAGCACAGGTGGAGAGACTGAGCAAAGCAAAAGACAGAAGCGTCATAGCTGGAGAGAGAGTTCTTGCTCGGAACTACTGCAAAGGTCCAAAGTGGATACCAGCTACAGTGGTTGCACAAACAGGGCCTGTGTCCTACACAGTTCATACACCGGAAAACATAATCTGGAGGAGACACGTGGATCAACTGTTGCCAGGAACCAACCTCAGAGATGACTCCTGTCAAGTGACAAACCAAGATCAGCTACTGGAGACCTACCATGACTATGAGCCTGAACATCCACTGCAGCAACATACAAATGTGGAAAGTGCTCCAGACTCACCTGAACCAGCCAGAGTGCCTACTCAGGGTACTGTTGCACCCCAGTCTGGGCATACACCATCACCACTCAGGTTCAGAGACAATGTGACTGTAGACTCACCTGTACGTCGTCATTACGTCGTCATTACCCTGCAAGAGAAAGATGACCCCCTGACAGGTTGACTATTTAGTTCAGACTAACCTCTGACATTGGGGCAGAATACACCCCAGGCTTAAGTCTGAGAAATGAGGCAGTCTACCCTCTTTCCCTAGTTCAGAAAAGGTTATTCTGAAATGTTAATTTATTTACATTAAGAGAACTTATGTTAAAAAGAAAACAATAGGCAAAACAGTGAATATTTACTTTTCCCTTATGAGTCATCAAAAGTAAAGGGGGAGGAATATGTTGTGTATTGATATTCTAGTTTTGTCCCTTTAGGGCACCTGTAACCCCCTTGCTTGCTTACTTTGAAATGCTTGGAATGTTCTTCCTGTGAAACGCATTAAACAATGCCCACGTTAATTTCTACTCATGTCCTGGCCTTATTAGTTGTATAAGTAATATAGTGTGCTATACAACAATGTTATATTGGGCCCAAAATTCCATGATGTACGGTAAGGCATTGTTGTCAGAATAGATGGATGCAGCTCATTGCATGATTCATATAATTCACCAATTCATTTCTTGGCAGTCCAAAAAATATTGCTATCAGGTTGTAAGTCACAGCTGGTCTGGTACATTGTTTGCTGCTCAACACATTCGGGGTGCACTGTTTCAGTTTCCAAATTTTGGACAAAAACTGACATTTAATTAAGGCTGGGAATGTCAATACAATCAAAATAACAAGGGCTAGTTTGAGTGACTGACATTTTCCCCTCATAGTTTTTTCAGTGGCTACAGCTAGAGAGGCAGGTCATGTGGTTAGCTAGCAAGAAATGAGAATCGCTTTGCTAGCTAGCTATGCTGAACTTAAACAACTTATCTAGTTAGCCAGAGTTAATTTACAAACGCAAGAAATATGCTATCTACTCTGATTTCAGTGTGCCAGAGCACAGAATAACTGATGTTTTTACGAACGTGTAACACGCCGAATACGACCGATGTAAGTAAACGTCAGCAAAAAGAAAAGTTATTAAAATGTATTTATAAAGCCCTTTTTACATCAGCAGATGTCACAAAGTGCTATACAGAAACCCAGTCTAAAACCCCAAACAACAGCAGCACGACCAGGTGTACTGGGGCCAGCCACGAGTTATGAGCGAGAGAAGGAAGACTGACCCTAGCCCCCCGGCACATATACTATTGCAGCATAGATACTAGGGGGGCCGGGAGACACTGTGGATGATACCCTCGGACAAGGCCAACCAGGCAGGATATAACCCCACCCACTTTGCCAAAGCACAGCCCCCATACCACTAGAGTGATCTCAACAGACCACCAACTTGCTACCCTGAGACGAAGAGTTCCTCCACCGCACGAGCCCGAGGGGGCGCCAAACCCTTACAGGAAGATCACGTCAGTGACTCAACCCACTCAAGTGACGCACCCCTCCTATGGATGGGATGGAAGAGCGCCAGTGACTCAGCCCCCGTAATGGGGTTACAGGCAGAGAATCCCAGTGGAGAGAGGGGAACCAGCCAGGCAGAGACAGCAAGGGCAGTTCGTCGCTCCAGTGCCTTTCCGTTCACCTTCTCACCCCTGGGCCAGATTAGGACCTACTGAAGAGATGAGTCTTCAATAAAGACTTAAAGGTCGAGACAGAGTCTGCGTCTCTCACATGGATAGGCAGACCATTCCATAAAAATGGAGCTCTATAGGAGAAAGCCCTTCCTTTAGCTGTTTGCTTAGAAATGCCAAGGACAATGAGGCCTGCGTCTTTTGACCGTAGCGTACGTGTAGGTATGTACTGCAGGACCAAATCGGAGAGGTGGGTAGGAGCAAGCCCATGTAATGCTTTGTAGGTTAGCAATAAAACCTTGAAATCATCACTAGCCTTAATTAACAGGACGCCAGTGTAGAGATGCTAGCACTGGAGTAATATGATCAAGTTTTGGGGTTCTAGTCAAGATTCTAGCAGCCGTGTTTAGCACTAACTGAAGTTTATTTAGTGCTTTATCCGGGTAGCCAGAGAGTAGAGCATTGCAGTAGTCTAATCTAGAAGTGACAAAAGCATGGATTAGCTTTTATGCATCATTTCTGGACATAAGGTTTCTTATTTTTGCAATGTTACCAAGATGGAAAAAAGCTGTCCTTGAAATTTTCTTGATATGTTCTTTAAAAGAGAGATCAGAGTCCAGAATAACGCTGAGGTCCTTCAGTTTTATTTGAGATGACTGTACAACCATCACGATTAATTGTTAGATCCAACATCAGATCTCTTTGTTTCTTGGGACCTATAACTAGCATCTCTCATAGCAGTGAAAGTTGACATTGTTTCCAAATGACATCACCAAGAGGTAGAATATATTGTGAAAACAATAGTGGTCCTAAAACGGAACCTTGAGGAACACCGAAACGTACAATTTACAAACAAATCATCTACAGAGAGGGAGTCTGGAAGGGCATATTTAAAGGCCCATTTTTGATAATCCTTGGTTGGGGTTTAAGTTGTCGTAAATGTTAGCAACACCTCTGCCTTTGCAGGATGCACGGGGCATATGGTTACTAGTGTAAACAGGAGGAGAGGCCTCATTTAACACAGTAAGCTCATCAGGCTTGAGCCATGTTTCAGTCAGGCCAATCACTTGTAAGAGGACTGTGGTATTTACACTACCGTTCAAAAGTTTGGGGTCACTTCGAAATGTCCTTGTTTTTGAAAGAAATATTTAAAATAACATCAAATCAATTGATCAGAAATACAGTGTAGACATTGTTAATGTTGTAAATGACTACTCTAGCTAGAAACGGCTGATTTTTAATGGAATATCTACATAGGCGTACAGAGTAGAGGTTGACCAAGTTTATGATTTTTTTAACACCGATACCGATTTACTGGAGGACCAAAAAAAGCCGATTTCGATTAATCGGCTGATTTATTATTATTCTTTCATTTTTTATATGTATTTGTAATAACAATTACAACAATACTGAATGAACCCTTTTATTTTAACTTAATATAATACATAAATAAAATCTATTTAGTCTCAGATAAATAATGAAACATGTTCAATTTGGTTTAAATAATGCAAAAACAAGTAAAATTGCAATATGTGCCATGTAAAATAGCTAACATTTAAGTTCCTTGCTCAGAACATGAGAACATATGAAAGCTGGTGGTTCAATATTCCAACTTCTTCAACATTCCCAGTTAAGAAGTTTTATGTTGTAGTTATTATGACGCGTCGACTATTTCTCTCTATACCATTTGTATTTCATATACCTTTGACTATTGGATGTTCTTATAGTCACTTTAGTATTGCCAGCCTAATCTCGGGACTTGATAGGCTTGAAGTCATTAACAGCGCTGTGCTTGAGCTGCTCGAAAACGCAGTAAAGTGCTGTTTGAATGAATGCTTACGAGCCTGCTGCTGCCTACCACCGCTGTCAGATTGCTCTATCAAATATCAAACCATAGACTTAATTATAATAAACACACAGAAATACAAGCCTTTGGTCATTAATATGGTCATATCTGGAAACTATCATTTCGAAAACAAAAAGTTTATTCTTTCAGTGAAATACGGAACCATTCCGTATTTTGTCGAACAGGTGGCAACCCAAAGTCTAAATATTGCTGTTACATTGCACAAACGTCAATGTTATGTCATAATGTAAAATTCTGGCAAATTAAATTGCAGCCACAAGGTCCTTTTGACGCTACACTCGTGTAACAGGTGGTCAGCCTGCCACACAGTTTCTTCATGGATTGCTATGTAATCGGCATCCAAAAAGGCCGATTACCGATTGTTGTGAGATCTTGAAATTGCCCCTAATTAATCGGCCAACCTCTAGCACAGAGGCCCATTACCAGCAACCATCACTCCTGTGTTCCAATGGCACGTTGTCTTAGCTAATCCAAGTTTATAATTTTAAAAGGCTAATTGATCATGAGAAAACCCTTTTGCAATTATGTTAGCACAGCTGAAAACTGTTGTGCTTATTAAAGAAGCAATAAAACTGGCCTTATTTAGACTAGTTGTGTATCTGGAGCATCAGCATTTGTGGGTTTGATTAGAGGCTCAAAATGGCCAGAAACAAAGACCTTTCTTCTGAAACTCGTCAGTCTATTCTTGTTCTGAGAAATGAAGGCTATTCCATGCAAGAAATTGCCAAGAAACTGAAGATCTTGTACAATGCTGTGTACTACTCCCTTCACAGAACAGCACAAACTGGCTCTAACCAGAATAGGAGTCTGAGGCACCGGTGCTCAACTGCGCAAGAGGACAAGTACATTAGAGGGTCTAGTTTGAGAAACAGACGCCTCACAAGTCCTCAACTGGCAGCTTCATTAAATAGTACCTGCAAAACACCAGTCTCAACGTCAACAGTGAAGAGACCACTCCGGGATGCTGGCCTTCTAGGCAGAGTTCCTCTGTCCAGTTCAGTTCTTTTGCCCATCTTTTCTTTTTATTGGCCAGTCTGAGATGGCTTTTTTTGTTGCAACTCTGCCTCGAAGGCCAGTATCCCAGAGTCGTCTCTTCACTGTTGACGTACTATTAAATGTTCCCAAAATTTAAACGATGATGGATCCTCCAATTCTGGTTTATCGATCCTACCACTCACCATCTACGTAGTTCCCGGCTGCACCTCACAAAAGGATCGTTTGAAATCCGCCACTTAAGATTAGAATTTTGATTACAACATCCACATCCATTCCTCTTCTTTGTGTCTGGTACAGGATGCGTGAGAACATGTCCACCATGGTGTGTTTGAAGGAGGAAGAAGATCCTGGGGAGAAGCTTTCCCAGGATGAGATCATCTCCAGGACCAAGCAGGTGATCCAGGGCCTGGAGGCTCTGAAGCAGGAGCACAACTCTATCTTGGAGGGCTTGCTGGGCACGCTGCGCTGCCTGAAGCAGGAAGACCAGGGTGTCCTGGTGGAGGAGAAGTCCCTCATGATCCGCAAGTCCCTGGAGATGCTGGAGCTGGGCCTGAGCGAGGCACAGGTCAGTACACTGTTTGTCTGCTACACACCTCTGGACCTGGGGGAGCTGGAGCTAGAGCCGTCTGGGATCTGATCAAATTAACCTGCAAATTAGACAGCTAGATGGAGAACCCACAGCCACCTACTACTTCAATGGTCTGAGTGTCGGTCAACTAGACTGAAACAGGATTATCCATTAATTTACCACCAGTGTTCTCAGTGTTCTTCCCCTTGCCTCACCGCTACCCCTGTTCCCCTGCTGTGCTTGTCCTAGGTGATGATGGCGCTGTCGGGCCACCTGAGCTCTGTGGAGTCGGAGAAGCAGAAGCTGCGGGCACAGGTTCGTCGGCTGTGCCAGGAGAACCAGTGGCTGAGGGACGAACTGGCGGGCACCCAGCAGAAGCTGCAGAAGAGTGAGCAGAGCGTGGCTCAGCTGGAGGAGGAGAAGAAACACCTGGAGTTCATGAACCAGCTCAAGAAGTACGACGAGGACCTGTCGCCATCGGTGAGTTAACCCACACCATACACAACATGCCCACGCGCAGGCAGGCTGATGCAAACACACACACACCCCACTGCTTTTCATCTGCCTGGTTTACTCTAAATGACAATAACAATCATCTGCCCTCTCTGTTTCCTCTGTTAGGAGGAGAAGGACTCTGACTCCAGTAAAGAGAATCTGGATGATCTGTTCCCAGATGACCAGGATGACCAACCTCCTGGCAGTGAGTGTCTTCTTCCTATCCCCATGTCTCTCCGTTCCTCCCCTCCCATTCTCTCTCCTCGTTCCCACTTTCCCTCCCCAATGCCTCAATACATTGACTGGTCCCTCTTTACTACTTTTCCCTCCTGTTGGTCTGAAAGGCCTGATCACTGTGCGCTTTAAAGTGCTATTAGGCAGTGCTGGTTGAGTGTGGAAGCAGGCCAAATGGAAATGGACCCAGTGAGCCAGATCACACAGGCACCAGGTTGGGTTCACTCAAGCAACCAGCATTTATAGGAGAGGATCTGAGGCACAGAGACAGACAACCACTCCCCATTTAAGCGGATAATTATGGACAAAATTAAACAAAAGGGATCCTACGTACATTACAATATCGTATAATGATCCCACACAGAACCACATCCAACAAAGGAAGTAAGACATATCATTAGTACACTTTAAATCCCTGCAATATGGTACATCTCCAGTAATTGCTCCACAGCATAGAGAGCTAATGAGATGCAGATAGGGCTGTGGAGGAGGGAGGGAGAGGGGAGCAGGATCTCTAGTCCTTTGTTGTGTTTGTATTGGGATATTATTATTTAATTTTAATCTGTGTTTCTGTGGGGGGAGAGAGAGGATCAAAGGGAATAGTGGGTAGTGCCAGGAAGCTCTCCAGAGTGCGGGGGAGGAACACATCATCAAATGATCCTGAGTACGCTCACATTAATCCTGCTGCCACATGAAGCAGAGCTGACTGAGACAGCCTTCTGTGTCTGTATGACATGATCCTGGGCTGGTACTGTTATAGTGAAGTGGGTTAGACTCCTCTACTGTCCAGACTGCTACCTCCTTGATAGGCTCTTAGGTCCCTATCAGTGCGGTGCTGGAGTTGGTACAATGGGCCCTGGCTAAAGGTGGATTGTATGTTTTAGGTAGTTGCAGTGTGCTGTATTTGCACTGCCACTTTCAAGGGGATATCTTTGGTTTGGCCATGCATGTCGATAGGATTCGTCACTCTAGTGCGAGTCGACTGAACGCCTGGGATCAGTTTTTTCCGGCGAGACATTTTTGATACTTCCTGTGTAGGGCCAGGATGATACCAGTATCTAAATATTTTTCCCATGGCAAAAATGAAAACATGAAGCAGACCAGACTTTTTTGTCCTTTAAAAACCTGCTGTATGTAAAATATTGTGTACTTTAGCTTGGAAAGTAAATGTGACTCTGGATGACAACATAATGTTTGTTTCCAACATCACGGCTGTTTTCCTAAAGAAGTTAAATCCACTTTGTGTTTTGTTTCCTTGTGGTGATACTAACGAGTATCGCCATACTGGTATCGTACCGGCCCTTTTCCTGTGTGGTGGAGAGTGTTCTTACTGCAGAGGACAACTCCTTCTTCAGCCCACTGTCCCTCCTTCAGAGGTGATACAGAGCTGTGAGCGTCTAATGAGAAACAATACTATAAAAAAAAAAAAATTGCTTACTATTTACTACGCTAGTGTGGGTATTTGGACACGTCCAGTGTCTGTTTCTCCAGTCCAACATTAATAGTGTGTGTTTGAGTGAATAGTCCATGTGAGTAATTGATGTTATGTTAACCCCTCGTCCCCCTGCTCTGTGTCTCTCCAGTCCAGCAGCCCCACGGTAGTGCAGCAGCAGCAGCAGCCCAGCAGGGAGGCTATGAGATCCCGGCCCGCCTTAGGACCCTTCACAACCTGGTGATCCAGTACGCCTCTCAGGGCCGCTACGAGGTGGCCGTGCCCCTCTGCAAACAGGCCCTGGAGGACCTGGAGAAGACCTCCGGACACAACCACCCAGACGTGGCCACCATGCTCAACATCCTGGCCCTGGTCTACAGGTCAGCCTGGAGGAGGGGCTCTGGGGTGGGGGTGGTTGGTATACGGTGTGAATCAATTGTAGTCAATATAATACACTGGTAATTGACCTCATTGTCAGAGAAACCACGGTAACATGCTCCTCTCTCTTTCTTGCTCTCCTCTTTCAGGGACCAGAATAAATACAAAGAGGCAGCCAACCTGCTGAATGACGCTCTGGCCATCAGGGAGAAGACTCTGGGCAGGGACCATCCAGCGGTGAGTGATGTTTCTCATCAATCTGTGTCTCAGCAGTATGTCTGTAACCAGCCAGGCAGGCAGGTCCACTAACTGTGTCGACCCCAACAGGCTTGTGTTTCTGACTCTCCCTGGACATCCAGTTCCCTCAGTGCAGACTCAGAGCAGCAGAGGTTAGGCTCTCTATCCCCTTTCCGCCTCCATGTGGGCACCAGACCACTCCAGTCAAAGGTCACTGTGGGGCCCCTCTGTGGTCGGGTGGGCTGAGTGATGTGCACGTGGTGGAGATTCATCCTGCTGATTGGGATATAATTACAGAGCAGTAATCACTTCCTGTTTCCCCTGTTTGTCTTCCTCTCGTCGGTCGGTCACACCTAACTCACCAAATCAATTGCACTCTGCTGCCATGGTTGAGTCTTGCGGTCACTCACTACTACACACGGGCACAGATGATTGAGGCTGTCTCAAGTGTGATATTTGTATATTACTGTGTGTGTGTCTGTCTGTCTCAGGTGGCTGCTACACTCAACAACCTGGCTGTGCTCTACGGGAAACGGGGGAAGTACAAGGAAGCGGAGCCCCTTTGCAAGCGGGCTCTGGAGATCCGGGAGAAGGTAGGTCAGAGGGCATATGTCACCACAAGGCATTGTGGGTATGTAGTGCTAATACTGCAGAATGATCTGGATTCCTGCTCCTCTCCAAGTAAATCTTGCTCAAGTTTCGAAGGACTTTTCAGTTCTTTGGAAAGTTTTCTTCTTTGTCAAACATTTAAAAAAAATGTTTTACTTATCTTCTGTGTATATGTTCCCCCCTGTAATCACCCCCTCCTCTCCCAAGCCTCCCTATAGATTTGTGTTGTTCAGAGGAACTGTGACTTTGGAGAGAGTTAAGTCCTGGAAGGGGTTCATGATATTTGGCTGTGCAAAATTGGATGTTTATAAAGGAGAAGCTCAGCAGTCCTGGAGATGCAAAGTGCTGTCTCTCTATTTATCCATCTCCCTTTCTGTTTCACGTTGTCTCTCTCTCGCCCTGTGGCTTTTCCCCTCATGCTCCCTCTGCTAAGATTGACATGTCGACTCCTGTGCTGGAGAGCACAGAGCTTAAAGACAGCTGAGACATTTTATTTATATTATCCACTTCAACTCTGATAAAGCTCTCTCTCAAGGTTAAAGATTTGCCACCCAGCTTTCGCAACAGAGGAAGGAAGACAGCTTTGCTGATGCAGGAGGAATTTTCCTGGCAGTTCTTTCTTTTTATAGCTTTTGCTTTTCCCACTGTGTGAGCTGCCTGAGTCCTTGGTTTATCCTTATGGGTGAAGACTAGAAGGAGGAGGCGGACGGAGGGTCTCTCCCTACAGAGTACCCCAGTAACAGGCACTAACCCTGGCTCGAGTTAAAGGCATCACTCTCCTCAATAAAACTCAGTCAATATATCACCCAGACCTTGCTGTCTTGTATTCCCTGTTGAAATCCTATACTTTTAATGATGTTTACAGTAAACTCTTCAAATATACCTAAACTTCACAGGAGAGAGGGGGAGTGAGATTTGTACACATCCAGCAGCACAGGTTGCTTTGAAAACCTCTTACTATTGATCATTCAGATAGAAACCATCAATCAGAGAGACTCTAGTTTACCTCATCAGTAAGCCTCTCAGTCACTGCATGGAAGGGAGGGAAGGGCACTCTTTCCCTGCTAATGAGCAGTGAGTCTCACTCCTAACTCCCAGTCTCTGTGTCTCTCTTTCTGAGTCACAGAGAGACAGCGTTAGCCCTCTGCTCCATTCTCTGTCCTCACCCAACCCATTAGTGATGCCTCTCCTCCAGCTCTGCTCTGACTTCACCCTCTTATTCTCTTATGATATTTAGCCTAGCCAGCAAACATAAAGGACAGAAGTGAGATTATTCTTCAATCCGAAGTAATGGGGATGGCGTCCAGTGTTTTCCATAAGTACCGGCTGTCGGCTATTCAGCCTGTTACATTTTCCACTTCATTTGAACTAGGCTACATTTCATTTAAAAGTTTAAATTCACTAGTCCGTCGAGCCCTCTCCCGCTAAAATGAACTATATGCATCTTCTAGCGATCTATTGATGGAACAGGCGCCTGTCGGTCACAAAGCGAGCAATGACAGGGAAACGCAGCAGAGAGGAAGAGGCGAAGCGAGAGGTTTCAATCGCGGCAAAATATATCCGGAATAAGCCCAGTACGTTTCTATGGGCTTATGGTGGACCTAAGCTTGTCGCCTGCCTTCCCGTCTTTGGGACAACGACTCCCATTGTTAGGGTGGAGACATGAGTATCTTGTCATTATATCCAGATCTCTGGTTGCAGTCAAATTCCTTTACATGGAGGAGGGAGAGAAAGCATGAAGCTCGTGAATATGCACGTCCCATGTAATGTACATTGCATTCAAAGTATTCAGACCCCTTGACTTTTCACATTTTGTTACGTTACAGCCTACAATGGATTAAATAGTGGATTAAATAGTTTCCCCCCATCAATCTAAACACAATACCCCATAATGACAAAGCAAAAACAGTTTTTTAGAATATTTTATTTTAATACATTTGCAAACATGTACAGTTACGTAAGTATTCAGACCCTTTATTCAGTACTTTGTTGAAGCACATTTGGCAGTTATTACAGCCTTGAGTCTTCTTGGGTATGACGTTACAAGCTTGGCACACCTGTATTTGGGGAGTTTCTTCCATTCTTCTCTGCAGATCCTCAAGCTCTGTCAAGTTGGATGGGGAGCGTTGCTGCTCAGCTATTTTCAGGTCACTCCAGAGATGTTCGATCGGGTTCAAGTCCGGGCTCTGGCTGGGCCACTCAGGGACATTCAGAGACTTGTCCCAAAGCCACTCCTGTGTTGTCTCGGCTGTGTGCTTAGGGTTGTTGTCCTGTTGGAAGGTGAACCTTTGTTCCAGTCTGAGCGCTCTGGAGCAGGTTTTCATCAAGGATCGCTCTGTACTTTGAGCCTTTCCTTTTTTCCTCGATCCTGACCAGTGTCCCAGTCCCTGCCGCTGAAAAACATCCCCACAGCATGATCTTGCCACCACCATGCTTCACCGAAGGGATGGTGCCAGGTTTACTCCAGACGTGACGCTTGGCATTCAGGCCAAATAGTTAAATCTTGGTTTCATCAGACCAGAGAATCTTGTTTCTCATGGTCAGAGTCCTTTAGGTTCCTTTGGGCAAACTCCAAGTGGGCTGACATTTGCCTTTTACTGAAGAGTGGCCCCTGTCTGGCCAATATCGTAAAGGCCTGATTGGAGGAGTGCTGCAGAGGTGGTTGTCCATCTCCTCAGAGGAACCCTGGCGCTCTAGGAAGAGTCTTGGTGGTTCCAAACTTCTTCCATTTAAGAATGATGGAGGCCACTGTGTTCTTAGGGACCTTCAATGCTGCAGAAATATTTTGATACCCTTCCCCATATCTGTGCCTCGACATTCCTGTCTCGAAGCTCTACGGACAATTCCTTCTACCTCATGGCTTGGTTTTTGCTCTGACGTGCACCGTCAACTGTGGGACCTTATATAGACAGTTGTGTTCCTTTCCAAATCATGTCCAATCAATTGAATTTACAATAGATGGACTCCAATCAAGTTGTAGAAACATCTCAAGGATGATCAATGGAAACAGGATGCACCTGAGCTTAATTTCGAGTTTCATAGCAAAGGGTCTGAATACTTATGTGTATGAGGCATTTCTGTTTTTAATTTAATACATTTGCAAAAATGTCTAAACCTGTTGTTGCATTGTGTGTGTAGGTTGAGGAACTTTTATTAAAAAAATAAAAATAAAAAAAAATTTTTTTTTTGAATAAGGCTGTAACGTAACAAAATGTGGAAAAACGGAAACCTGGAAAACTAAATCCTTTAATTTGTTTTCAAAATATTGTGAGCTGTTTACTTCATTTTTCTGTTTTAATAAAATACAGTACCAGTCAAAAGTTTGGGCTCCTACTCATTCAAGAGTTTATTTTTTATTTTTACTATACATTGAAGAATACATTGTCTACATTGAAGAATAATAGTGAAGACATCAAAACTATGAAATAACACATGGAATCATGTAGTAACCAAAGAAGTGTTAAACAAATCAAAATACATTTTAGATTTTATATTCTTCAAAGTAGCTTTGCACACTCTTGGCATTCTCTCAACCAGCTTCATGAGCAATGCTTTTCCAACAGTCTTGACGGAGTTGCACGTATGCTGAGCACTTGTTGGCTGCTTTGCCTTCACTCTGCGGTCCAACTCATCCCAAACCATCTCAATTGGATTGAGGTCGGGTGATTGTGGAGGCCAGGTCATCTGATGCAGCACTCCATCACTCTCCTCCTTGGTCAAATAGCCCTTACACAGCCTGGAGGTGTGTTTTGGGTCCTTTGTCCTGTTGAAAACAAATGAATGTCCCACTAAGCGCAAACCAGATGGGATGGTGTATCGCTGTGGTAGCCATGATGGTTAAGTGTTTCTTGAATTCTAAATAAATCACAGATAGTGTCACCAGCAAAGCACCATCACACCACCACCTCCATGCTTCACGGTGGGAACCACACATGCGGAGATCATACGTTCACCTACTCTGCGTCTCACAAAGACACGGCGGTTGAAACCAAACATCTCATTTGGACTCATCAGACCAAAGGACAGATTTCTAATGTCCATTGCTCGTGTTTCTTGGCCCAAGCAAGTCTCTTCTTCTTATTGGTGTCCTTAGCAGTGGTTTCTTTGTAGCATTTCAACCATGAAGGCATGCTTCACACAGTCTCCTCTGCACAGTTGATGTTGAGATGTGTCTGTTACTTGAAATCTGTGAAGCATTTATTTTGGCTGCATTCTGAGGCTGGTAACTCTAATGAACTTATCCTCTGCAGCAGAGGTAACTCTGGGTCTTCCTTTCCTGTGGCGGTCTTCCTGAGAGCTAGTTTCATCATAGCGCCTGATTGTTTTTGCAACTGCACTTGAAGAAACTTCTTGAATTTTTACGGATTGACTGACCTTCATGTCTTAAAGTAATGATGGACTGTTGTTTTCTCTCTCCTTATTTGAACTGTTCTTGCCATAATATGGACTTGGTCTTTTACCAAATATGGCTATCTTCTGTATACCACCCATACCATGTCACAACACAACTGATTGGCTCAAATGCATTAAGAAGGAAAGAAATGTCACAAATTAACTTAAAACATTTTAATTCTGATTTACAATGACGGCCTACCGGGGAGAGGCTACCTGCAGCCCCAAAGGTACACCTGTTAATTGAAATGCATTCCAGGTGACTACCTCATGAGGCTGGTTGAGAGAATTCTAAGAGTGTGCAATGCTGTCATCAATGCAAAGGGTGACTATTTTTATTTGTTTAACATTTTTTGGGTTACTACATGATTCCATATGTGTTATTTCATAGTTTTTATGTCTTCACTATTATTCTACAATGTAGAAAATTGTAAAAATGAATGAATGAGTAGGTGTGTCCAAACCTGGTACTGTACATAATATGAAGAACAAACATTGTGGCAATTCATATCTTGCATTAAAACTGTAAATAAGCCTTTCATCTCAAGAAAAGATGTTAAAGGCTTAATGTTTTCTTACTTAAAAATAGTCCTGGTCATATAGACTTAAATAACATTTTAACTACTGGAATATTATATTAAAGTCATGTATTTCTACACAATGCCATAACACATTTTTCCGATATGGGAGGTAAACAATTTTGCTTTGTATTTCAGATGGAAAATGGAATCTGAAATACACTATCCCTTTCTTTTCTTTCCAAAACACTTGAGCGTTCCGTCTCTGATCAACTTTCTCCTTATCTCTCTCAGAACGATCTTCTTGACCCTAACCAGTCAAGTTTCAAGACTGGTCCCTCATCCAAGGCTGCTCTTCTCTGTGTCACGGAAGCTCTCCGCACTGCCAAAGCTGACTCTCTCTCTTCTGTTCTCATCCTCCTAGATCTATCCGCTGCCTTCGACACTGAACCATTAGATCCTCCTCTCCACCCTCTCAGGGCTGGGCGTCTCAGGCGCTGCACACTCGCTGCACACTCTTGGATTGCATCCTACCTGGCGGGCCCTCCTACAAGGGGATGTGGAGAGGATCTGTGTCTGTGCCACATACTCTCACTACTGGTGTCCCACAGGGCTCGGTTCTAGCAGTGACTCGCTCCTGCAGGTTCATGCTCTACAACATCCGTAGAGTACAACCCTACCTCACACAGGAAGAGGCGCAGGTCCTAATCCAGGCACTTGTCCTCTCCCGTCTGGACTACTGCAACTCGCTGTTGGCTGGGCTCCCTGCTTGTGCCATCAAACCCCTGCAACTTATCCAGAATGCTGCAGCCGGCCTGGTTTTCAACCTTCCCAAGTTCTGTCACCCCGCTCCTACGCACACGCCACTGTCTTCCAATTGAAGCTCGCATCCACTACAAGACCATGGTGCTAACCTATGGAACACAAGAGGAACTGCCCCTCCCTACCTTCCTACACCCCAACACGGGCACTTTGTTCTGCCACCTCAAAAAAATAAAAAATAAAATAATACTTTCTATGCCTGTGATATGTGGTTGTCCCCTATCTAGTTATCTTAAGATGAATGCACTAACTTTAAGACGCTCTGGATAAGAGCGTCTGCTAAACGACTAAAATGGAGAAGAAAAAAATGGAATCAAGGCATTAGAATGTTTTGATGGAATTAAAGCATTTGAATGTACCAGAGGCCACCAAAATAGAGCTCCTTCTGCAAAAAAGGAATTTGCCCGGGGATGTCTGGCTGGCTACTTTTTCTATTTGGCTACTCTATGTACTTGTGGAAAACACCGGCCGTCTCTTTTTGTTGTGATAAACTCCTTTCTTGCCCACTTACTTTGAGAAGCTGACCCATTATTGCTTTATTGCACACTGTTTTGTTATATTTACATGGCCTCTCCATCTCACCTCCTGTCCAGGTTCTGGGTAAGGACCACCCAGACGTTGCCAAGCAGCTGAACAACCTTGCCCTGCTGTGTCAGAACCAGGGCAAGTACGAGGAGGTGGAGTACTACTACCAGCGGGCCCTGGAGATCTACCAGACCAAACTGGGCCCTGACGACCCCAACGTGGCCAAGACCAAGAACAACCTGGTGAAAGGGTCACATAGGGTTTAAGAGATCACTGGCTTCGAAAAATGACTGCACATTTTCTAATGAGTTATGAGAAGGGGATTTTCTTACTTTTTGAAGATCATATTCTTACATTCTCTCTCTTCCTCTCCAAGGCGTCCTGTTACCTGAAGCAGGGGAAGTTCAAGCAGGCTGAAACTCTGTACAAAGAGATCCTTACCCGCGCACATGAAAGGGAGTTTGGCTCTGTAGACGGTAAGACACTCTCTCACAAAGCATATGTTTTGTTATCCTTGTGGGGCCATTAAATTGATTTCCGTTCTAAATCCTATTTCCCTAAAACCTAACTCCTAAACCTAAAATAGCCTTTGTCCTTGTGGGCACCTGGGAAATGTCCCCACGAGCGAGAATTTTCCTTGTTTTACTATATTTGTGGTGATTTCTGGTACCCACGGAGACACACACACACACACACACACACACACACACACACACACAATCTATCGTTTGATGGGCTCCCAAGTGGTTCAGTGGTCTAAGGAACTGCATCTCAGTGCAAGAGGCAACACAGTACCTGGTTCGAATCCAGGCTGCATCACAGCCGGCCGTGATTTGGAGTCCCGTAGGACGGTGCACAATTGGCCCAGCGTCGTCCTGGTTTGGCCGGGGTAGGCCGTTATTGTAAATAAGAATTTGTTCTTAACTGACTCGCCTAGTTAAATAATAAATACATGTAAAAGTTAATTCTTTCAGGCTGCTGTCATCAGTTTAGTGGAAATGCGCTTCTGAAAACAACGGTGACCTTTCAGTTGAATGTTCTAATACTTTGAGCCAGACCAGGTCAAGCACTTAGAGCGCCTGGGTGACTGCCTGAATGTCTCAATATCTTTTTGAACCTGCATGTGTCTGATTGTTGTTTTTGGTCTCTGGCTCTGCAGATGAGAACAAACCCATTTGGATGCATGCTGAGGAGAGAGAGGAACAGAGCAAGGTGAGAGAGTGTGTTTATGTGAGAGGGATGATAGAGGGTCCACTTTCACTAAGGGCCATGGCATGTGTCACTACTGACTGTTGTGGCTGAACTTTCACAACTGACAGGGAAAAGAGTGTTTCAGTCACGGTATGAAAGGGTCATCAATTTAGACTGCTGAAGAAATTGTGATGAACTGTAATCTCTCAATTTCCCACCTCTCTCTTTAAGCACTTATGTATATTAGGTTACGTTAACATGTCTCAGATCGGTTAATTTACTCTAGATCTCATTTCACGGTTCCATATAATTTGTCCAGAATTAGCTGGAATATTTAGGCAATTTCTTTGTGACCAACAGTTTTGCTATTAATGTGTTGCACCTCGGTCACGTCGTTGCCATTGTTATCAATGTCATAAAGATGCTGCAGCCATATTGATGCTCAAAAGTATAAAGAGGGCTAATGAATTTGAACCGGGGCGAATGACTGTCGTCTAAATTACACTCTAGGGGCTTGGGAATACGATGACATTGATAAAGTATGCACATATTTAGTAGGAAACAACTTTATCATCATGTTGGCAAATGTACTTTTAGACAGATGCCAATGTTGTCATTAACTAGCAAAGTTGGTCAAAAAATTGTTAGCAATGCTAACGTTAGGTAGCGAAAATCTGGAGGGCTCCTCTATCTTAGCTAACTAGCTAATGTTATACTGCATCTAAAGTCAATCTGGCGACATCAAAATGATGACAAAGGGTTTTCCTACTAATTATTTATCTTCTTTAGAAATGTCATTGTGTTTTCAATCCACAGGAATGCACTTTAGACCATATAATTATCGCCCAATGAGGATGCATTGAGTAGAATGCTCACAAACGTGCAACCCATGAATAGGGGGTGGGTGTTTGTCATTAGCGTTTGAAGTCCTTAAATCCTGACAACTGATGGATGTGGTGGTTCTTCTCTTCTCTAGGGAAAGCAGCAGGACGGCTCCCTGTTTGGAGAGTATGGAGGCTGGTACAAGGCCTGTAAAGTAGACAGGTCTGTGTTGAGTCTGGAAACTCATGGACTGTTCTGTATGTGATTACATCATTAGTTCATAATGTGTTTATGATGTCTGCCCCCAGCCCCACAGTAACCACCACCCTGAAGAATCTGGGCGCCCTCTACAGGCGGCAGGGTAAATTTGAGGCGGCAGAGACACTGGAGGAAGCAGCTAAGCGCTCCAGAAAACAGGTGTGACCACTGTCCTCTTCTGACACTCACATGCTTGAATAAGATTTGCCAGGCCAGAGTCATATGAAACTCAAGGTGAATGCACTGTTGGAGTATCATTGGTCCAGCAGCTTAACTGAAATATTAGCAGGTCCTGCCTTTCAACTATTGTAAACAAATCTATAACAAAATCCAACACATGATGTTGATCCCTGTAGATGTCTCATGAAAATGCTCCAGATTTTTTTATTTAGCTGTCTTTATCATCTTTGTACGCGTTTATGTGGTTCATAATGTGTCTGTATGTGTTTGTTAATGTGTGTGTCTCCTGTCCATGTGGCCAGGGTCTGGACACAGTGCACAAGCAGCGTGTGGCGGATGTTCTGAGCGAGCCGGAGGAGCGGGAGAAGCAGCGGAGCCGTGAGAGTCTGACCTCTGACACCACGGTCAAGTACGAGAGCGGCCCGGACGGGGGCGAGGAAGTGAGTATGAGTGTGGAGTGGAACGGGGTAAGTACAGTACACAGCCCAGGCCACACACGGTGTAGGGAGGGGGTACAGACACACACCCCTTAGAGAAAAAGTTATTTCTTACCTATTCTTAAAGTGCATATCCTCTACAACTTGTAAATTATTTGATGAGGGCTGAGTTGCCAGTGGTAACATTGATGGTAACTCTCCTAGATTCTCTGACTCCCTATTGTTGGTGTGAAAGCTAGTTATAAGTTATAATGCTGATTGAATGTGGTAATAATCACCTCAGCTCTAGATTAATGCTTCTAGTCTACACCGATGCTTATAGTTCTCTACTAACGGAATGAACACTTCAGCTGCTTACGGAAAATGTGTTTCTTCCCAGACCTCTGTGCCAGCAAGTTAATGTGCCTTTTATAGAAGCAATATGTTTTTTATGCTTGCAGCAAGCAGTATTTTGCTCACAACTAACACGTCCTCTCCATGCAGTAGCTATTCCCTCTGTCTTTATCTGATTACTGCAGTAAAGTCCACTTGATCACAGTGTATGTTTGCGAACTACACAACACTCACTGCTGTAGTCTGCTATTCAGAACTTTCCTGCTCCCGTAGCAACAGTAACCGTAGTGTCCAAGACAACCAATCAGCATCTCCTCCTGGGAGTCCCTTGCCTGCCTGGTCTGCACCTCAAGGCTCTGGGGTGACTGGGCTTAGGCACATTCCTAACCTGTGTTCTCTACTGTACTGCATACCTATTGGACTGGGTCTGTCAGACACTCACACTATCCAGTCAGTATGTTAACCTGTGTGTTAAACCACACCTCTAATGTTGCCATGGTGACTTATTCATGTTCTCATCACTACTGATGCATGTGGGCTCTGTACTGTACATCTTCAGAGTCCCTCTGACACGTTCATCATGTGTGTGTTTGAGTGTGGGATGTCATTATTGTACTGTCTGTACTTACCTGCCAATTGGTGTCTGCTTAGGTGTGTGTGTGTGTGCATGCTCAAGCACCTACAGTATGTGTTTGTGTGACCTGTACAGCTGTATCCTCTGTCAGAGGCGTAATACATACTAGATGGACAGACTTATTCATGCATGTTGATCGTGATACAGTACTCCTGCTGTCTTTTCCTCTGCATCCAGTGGCAGCTTGTTATCAGGTAGAGGTGGGGCAGCATCCCGCCCTGGGCCTGTCCCATTACTCGGAGTGATTCTGAGTGTCTACTGTCTGCATCCCCTTGTCTGTGCATTCTGTGGTGGGCTAACTTGTCTCCTGTCTGAGTAAAACCTGTGCTATTGTGTGTGCAACTATGATATAACTGTGTGAAGACAGACTGTTCTCCAGACACAGTATCTCCTCTTTTCGGTGATTTGATTTGCCTATGGTTGAGCCTAAGGCCTTCTGAACTTGGCTGTGGAAAATGGCCGATGGCTTTGTACAGGGAATTGTCTAGAGTTTTTTTTATAGAAACCAAACAGGGTTAGAATACACAAGCTGGTTGGAGTTGAAGAATCTAAATGTTTTTTATTTTGGGTTTATAGTCATGTTGGCCATTTTGTGGATATATATTTTTTTATATACTGAATTGAGTAAAAGTCTGTTGTATTCATTAAATAAAGTTCTATTCATTTGCTTTCAAAATGACATAACTACCAAATTGAGCAGCATACTGGCCAGCTCATACGGGTTAGCTCATACGGGTTAGCTCATACGGGTTAGCTCATACGGGTTAGCTCATACGGGTTAGCTCATACGGGTTAGCTCATACGGNCATACGGGTTAGCTCATACGGGTTAGCTCATACGGGTTAGCTCATACGGGTTAGCTCATACGGGTTAGCTCATACGGGTTAGCTCATACGGGTTAACTCATACTGGCCAACTCATACTGGTTAACTCATACTGGCCAGCTCATACTGGTCAGCTCTGTGTTTTATGTATTATGAGAGATGCTTTAACTGGCCGTTAAGGCTCTGAGGTCAAAGACGGGGAACAACAGTTAAAACCCCAGATCCATGCTACCTTTGCTTCAGTTGGATGCACTAAGCCTATATTTGAGGAGGTTGGATGTTTATGATCAGTTGATGTATTAAGGCTTCTTTAATTCATTCATCCATGATTTTTCACTCTTACTTTTACCTGTCTATTTTTTTAAATTTTTTTTTGCTTTTAAGCTTCCTTTCTCCTGTTATGCTCCTTAGTTGTTGCAACTGTTGAGCGTTGATGCCTTCTGCAGTAGTAAAGCACATCCACAACTCTACGTGGAGAAATACTGTCTCTGAGGGGGAAACCCTTTGGCTTACTGCTTCTGTCTGTCTGACTTCCTCTCGTTTCCTCTTACCAACTCCACATTTTTCTCTCCCCATCTCACTTTATTCTACCTCCTCTTCATCTCTATTTTTCAAAACCCTCTGTCTCTTTCATTCTGTCTACCTCTCTCTCCATCCCTGTCTGACTGGCAGGCATAACTCCAGATGCCTTGTTGTGGTTCTAAAAACTTGTCTTCTGCATGATGGACGCCTGCTCGCCTGCCACCCCTCCAGCTTTGCAGTTGTCCTCTCTTCAGACTCTGGTCCCCTGCTCTCCTCTGGGCTGTCTGTCTGGTTACTCTACAGGGACACATTGGGCCAAGCTGACCCCAGCTCTATCCAATGTCAATGGGACAGGGGTTCTGGGCTCTGTCCCAGAATCATTCCAAGCCACTCCTGCCATTACCTTATCTTACTCTTTACTGTACTTAAATACTCTGTCTCCTCGCTCTCTCGCTTGAGGAGTTTCTACCTATCTCTGTGTGGTGGTGTTTAGCATTTACTAGTACTGACCGATGCATACCGGACTGCTCTTGCTCGTAGTGATTTAACTAACATACTGGAAATACTATGAGCTGGTGGCATGATAATCATACTGTATGCTCCCTCAGTGCACCATGGTGGCACCAGGCTACTGTCGGATTTCTTTAGTGTTAGATCCTGTGCTCCATATGGTCCTATTGATGTCTAACTTAAGTGTTGTGATGTCATGATCACGAGGGGGCATCAGAAGACATGGCAGCTCCTGTATATTACTATATATACGTAGACAAATGGGGAATGGGTGGGAGGGTAAAGGACAGAGGGGTGGGACAAGCCTTGCTCTGCAGTGCGGAATCTGCTCTACTAATCTACTCTGTCGTGTCTGTCTGTGCATCAGATCTTACTGTCTTTCTTAACTTCTAATAAAACGTAACTCTTTGCTCACCCAGATCTTTGCCTGTAGCCTCTTTGTTTGTTCCCTATCGAAGATAAGGCAGGCAAAGCAACATGTCTGCCTTGGGATAAAAGTAAATTATTGAAGGAATTTAATTGCTGTGCTCTGTTGACTCAAGAGAACTATTGTGACAGCATGACCTCATAAGATGTTTTTGGAGGGCTTCTCTGATATCTTTATAGCATAATTTCTGAATAGCACACTGAGGTCAACATTTTGTCTGAACAGAGAGTCTAATCAGATGCACATGACAAGTACACTCATATGCACAGTCCATCACATATGCAGACAGATGTCTATGGAAATTATTTGCTGAATCAGATCTCTGTATGTGTGTGTGTGTGTGTGCGCGCATAACTGCACTGTGTGCATGAGAGTGTAACCCTCTGGCCTCTCTCATCAGGACGGTTCTGGTTCTCTGAAGCGGAGCGGCTCCTTCAGTAAACTCCGTGCCTCTATTCGCCGCAGCAGCGAGAAACTGGTCCGCAAGCTGAAGGGCGGTGGCTCACGGGAGAGCGAGCCCAAAAACCCTGGGTAACTATCCCCCTCACCTTTGAACCCTTGACCTCTAATGCACAGAGGGCCCCATGGGTGAGGCCCTTCCTCTCCACCTCGCTCCACTGGATTGGTGTGCTGCCACTAGATCTGCCTAGAAAAGACTAAGCCACCCTGCTTCTGGAGGGATCTCTACTCTGCTGTGGGTTAACTCTGTGTATCTCTGAGTCCTGTTTGGCACAAGTCATGAATCACTGGGGGTTGCACTAACACATTCAAGCGGCTGATACTTGTGCACTTTCACTGGCATACACTATGAATGCCACGTATTGTGACTGGTACTGACTCACTGGCACAATATCACTCTCTAGAAGCAGAGTAGTATTCCAGACTCTGTTGCCTGTGTGGATATGTCCAGTGTAGGAAGTGCTTCGAGCTGACTGGCAGAGAGAGTCGGGCAGAGTACTAGGACACAAAGTGCCTCAGTCAGCAGCTTCTCTATTTAATGTCCTTATAATTTGTATAAAAAGTCACATCTGTTGCTCTGCCTAGTTTATTCTGTTGTACACAGAGTACTCTCAATCAGCTATGATGGACAATCTGGAGACTAAAGAGAATGGCTGAGCGCTTTAGATAACCACACTACTGCTCATTGTCTGCTTTGAAATGCCTGCATATCTGCCTATGAAATGCGTATTTTATTTATTTTCTTGCCATATTGTCTTCCCTTTTTTCACAATTTTTAAACTACATTTTAAGAAGGTGCAAATATATGTGTTTATTTTCAATAGTTTCTTGGTGAATTTTTGTCATAACTTATTTTTTTCTGCATGGGCATCTTTTATTTTAATGTTCTAATACATCTGTCTGTGCTGTGTTGTGCTTTTATTGACAAATAAACTTTTCCAAGCGAATGGCTACAGCATGCCTCATCTGTTTGCTGGAATTCTGTATTCTTTGACTCATTTTCCTCTTTTTGCTTCTAACTCTTCGATGTTGAATTAACCCCATTATGATGACTTCTCTCTAATCCAGGTGACAGTAGAGAACTGTATTGATCAATACAAAACAATATTCTTCCCCTTGCAACAGGCACAAATGAATTTGGCTCAAAATACTCCCTTTAATCAATTGTTTTGTCACACTCATGAACTTTTGTTAAGTATGTCCTTCAACCCACATGTTATAGGGTAAAGAAAAGCCAAAAAATGGCATTTGACTGAACTACTGATTTGGATATTTTGTAAGAGGGGCACACTTAAAAAAGTCTGCTGTGCTTTCCAGCACATTCAGCTTCAAAGATTCTACTTCTACTAAATGTACAGGTGTGGTGCCCCCAATTTAACCAGGGTTAAAGAGTATGATTTAGCTCATGCTTTATGTATTTGTGTGGGGGCATTGTCTGGGGAAACTAACATGTGAGTGGGTCTCATTATAGTTATTAACCCACATACCATCTCCATTGGCCACATGTCCTCCTCATCCCTGACCCTCGACCCCTCACCGACATCTCCTTGCATGTCACTGTTCTGGATGCAGCATGAAGCGAGCCAGTTCACTAGGTGTTCTAAACGTGGTGGACAATGCTGCCGGAGACCTCTACCAAGTAAGGAGCCCAACTGTCTCTCTCTCCCCCTCTCCATCTTTCACATCACCCAATCTTGCCCCATTGTTTTCTGGGTCTCTCCTCGCTCATCCTCCCCTTTTTTATCTACCTCATTTTCTTACACTACTCTGAGACTTCACTTTATGAAACTCAAATTCCCAATGGTCCTCTTGGTTGTGATCTGTGATCAAACTGGCCCTTGCCCCTCTTCACCTCGGCAGTCATCTCAGAAATTGGTCACTAATGAAATGGCGTACATGTGTGTGGTAACATCAGTGGTTCACAGACTAACATGTTTTTCATGGTGTTCTCTAATTTATAACCCCTTAGTCTCAACTCGCAATAATGAATGATCTGCAAGGTAGATGTGGGAAATAACACCTTTTGACAGTTGATTTCTGTGGCTGTATGATGAGCGAGGAAATGAGATCAAAGATGAACCAGAGATAATAGTTTGCAACCAGATGATCAACAGCAACCTTTTTTAAAGTTTTACTCCTGTTATTAACTGACTTGTATCAATTGTTCAGAAAGATTAACCTGAATGGATTGATTTGAGAATATGCATCACTGGACAATGGGACCTTTCTACATGATGATATACTGGTTCTGCCAACCCACCATACGATAAGGGTGTGACTCTAGAATACAGTGCCGGTCTGTGCACCACTCATCACTGTCACCGAGCTCCAGATTTTGACATTGGCGTCACATCTCATTTATATTATATACCACATTCCCCAAATACTCAATAGCAATACTCAACAGTGCCTTCAGAAAGTGTTCACGCCCCTTGACTTTTTCCACGTTATGTATTACAGCCTGAATTTAAAATTGATTAAATTAAGATTTTTGGTCACTGGCCTAAATATAATACCCCCCAATGTCAAAGTGGAATTATGTTTATTTTTTATTTTTACTAATTCATTAAAAATGAAAAGCTGAAATGTCTTGAGTCAATAAGTATTCAACCCCTTTGTTATGGTAAACCGAAATATGTTCAGGAGTAAAAATGTGCTTAACAAGTTGCATGAACTCACTCTGTGTGCAATAATAGTGTTAACATGATTTTTAATGACTACCTCATCTCTGTACCCCACACATACAATGATCTGTAAGGCCCCTCAGTCGAGCAGTGAATTTCAAAAACCGATTCAACCACAAAGACCAGGGAGATTTTCCAATGTCTCGCAAAGAAGGACACCTATTGGTAGATTGGTAAAAATACAATAAAAACAGATGCTGAATATCACTTTGAGCATGGTGAAGTTATTAATTACACTTTTGGTTGCGTGCCAATACACCAGTTACTACAAAGATACAGGCGTCCTTCCTAACACGGTTGCCGGAGAGGAAGGAAACCGCTCAGGGATTTCACCATGTGGCCAATGGTGACTTTAAAACTGTTGGAGTTTAATGGCTATAATAGGAAAAAACTGAAGATGGATCAACATTGTAGTTACTCCTCAATACTAACCTAAATGACAGAGTGAAAAGGAAGCCTGTACATCAAAGTATTCCAAAACATGCATTCTGTTTGCAACAAGGCACTAAAATAATACTGCAGAAACTTTAGCAAAGCAATTAACTTTTTGTCCTGAATACAAAGTGTTATGTTTGGGGCAAATCCAATACATCACATTACTGAGTTACCACGCTCCATATTTTCAATCATATTGGTGGCTGCATCATGTTATGGATATGCTTGTAATCGTTAAGGACTGGGGAGTTTTTCAGGATAAAAAATAAACGGAATGGCGCTAAGCACAGGAAAAATCCTAGAGGAAAACCTGGTTGTCTGCTTTCCACCAGACACTGGGAGATGAATTCACCTTTCAGCAGGACAATAATCTAAAACACAAGGCCAAATCTACGCTGAGGTTTCTTACGAAGAAGACTGCAAATGTTCCTGAGTGGCCGAGTTACAGTTTTACTTAAATCTGCTTAAATCTATGGCAAGACTTAAATGGTTGTCTAGCAATGATCCACAACCAATTTGACAGAGGTTGACGAATTTAAAAGAATAATATGCAAATATTGTATAATCTAGGTGTGCAAAGCTCTTAGACTTACCCAGAAAGACTGTAATCGCTACCAAAGGTGATTCTAACAAGTATTGACTCAGGGGTGTGAATACTTGTGTATATGAGAGATTTCTGTATTCAATTTTCAATAAATTTGCAGAAATTCTAAAAACATGTTTTTACTTTGCCATCATGGGGTATTGTATGTAAATGGTTGAGGGATAAAAAAAAATGTAATCGGTTTTGAATTCAGGCTGTAACACCTCAATGTCAAGGGGTATAAATACTTTTTCAAGGCACTGAATCTATATACACTGCTCAAAAAAATAAAGGGAACATTTAAACAACACAATGTAACTCCAAGTCAATCACACTTCTGTGAAATCAAACTGTCCACTTAGGAAGCAACACTGATTGACAATAAATTTCACATGCTGTTGTGCAAATGGAATAGACAAAAGGTGGAAATTATAGGCAATTAGCAAGACACCCCCAATAAAGGAGTGGTTCTGCAGGTGGTGACCACAAGACCACTTCTCAGTTCCTATGCTTCCTGGCTGATGTTTTGGTCACTTTTGAATGCTGGCGGTGCTTTCACTCTAGTGGTAGCATGAGACGGAGTCTACAACCCACACAAGTGGCTCAGGTAGTGCAGCTCATCCAGGATGGCACATCAATGCGAGCTGTGGCAAGAGGTTTGCTGTGTCTGTCAGCGTAGTGTCCAGAGCATGGAGGCGCTACCAGGAGACAGGCCAGTACATCAGAGACGTGGAGGAGGCCGTAGGAGGGCAACAACCCAGCAGCAGGACCGCTACCTCCGCCTTTGTGCAAGAAGGAGCAGGAGGAGCACTGCCAGAGCCCTGCAAAATGACCTCCAGCAGGCCACAATGTGCATGTGTCTGCTCAAACGGTCAGAAACAGACTCCATGAGGGTGGTATGAGGGCCCGACGTCCACAGATGGGGGTTGTGCTTACAGCCCAACACCGTGCAGGACGTTTGGCATTTGCCAGAGAACACCAAGATTGGCAAATTCGCCACTGGCGCCCTGTGATCTTCACAGATGAAAGCAGGTTCACACTGAGCATGTGACAGACGTGAAAGAGTCTGGAGACGCCGTGGAGAACGTTCTGCTGCCTGCAACATCCTCCAGCATGACCGGTTTGGCGGTGGGTCAGTCATGGTGTGGGTGGCATTTCTTTGGGGCACACAGCCCTCCATGGCTCGCCAGAGTAGCCTGACTGCCATTAGGTACCGAGATGAGATCCTCAGACCCCTTGTGAGACCATATGCTGGTGCGGTTGGCCCTGGGTTCCTCCTAATGCAAGCAATGCTAGACCTCATGTGGCTGGAGTGTGTCAGCAGTTCCTGCAAGAGGAAGGCATTGATGCTATGGACTGGCCCGCCCGTTCCCACAGACCTGAATCCAATTGAGCACATCTGGGACATCATGTCTCGCTCCATCCACCAACGCCACACCACAGACTGTCCAGGAGTTGGCGGATGCTTTAGTCCAGGTCTGGGAGGAGATCCCTCAGGAGACCATCCGCCACCTCATCAGGAGCATGCCCAAGCGTTGTAGGGAGGTCATAACGACACGTGGAGGCCACACACACTACTGAGCCTCATTTTGACTTGTTTTAAGGACATTACATCAAAGTTGGATCAGCCTGTAGTGTGGTTTTCCACTTTAATTTTGAGTGTGACTCCAAATCCAGACCTCCATGGGTTGATTAAATTTGATTTCCATTGATCATTTTTGTGTGATTTTGTTGTCAGCACATTCAACTATGTAAAGAAAAAAGTATTTAATAAGAATAGTTCATTCATTCAGATCTAGGATGTGTTATTTTAGTGTTCCCTTTATTTTTTTGAGCAGTGTATATTGAATCTGTTCCTAGGCCGTCATTGAAAATAAGAATTTGTTCTTAACTGACTTTTATTTAACTTGCCTAGTTAAATAAAAGGTAAATATTCAATTTTCAAGAAAAACAGACATTTTTATCTGTGATGTTGGACCCTCTACATGAATATATATTTTTTGGTATTTCTTCAACCTATTCTGAACCCTATTCCCTCTGTTTCCTTCTCTAGGAGCAAAATAATAATCTGACAAGGAGTCGTGACCTGAGTGCCAGCCACAATGACCTGGCACATTGAAGGTTAGAACTGAGTGGAGAGGTGAAAGAGGTCATGGGATCAGTCTCCTGAACCCCCCACCCACAACCTTCAGATCCTGCCTCTGCCTGTGAGCTGTCCCTCTCCAATATAATCATGTACATAGCTGACTAACCGTTACACCCCCCCCAGGTTAAACCAAACAAACCCTTCCTAAACCATACACAACCGTCCATCTGCTCACTACAGCTGGCTACAGCACGTAGGTTTAACAATCTCATTGCACTTTGATATAGTCGCTGGTTTTCTTAGAGGGTGTTTTTATAAAAATGTTTTCCCTTAATATCAAAATATATTTTTGCAACATGAGATTAGTTATAATGAAGGACAAGTGTATAATGCTATGTCAAATGTGAGTGGATGTAAGTGTGCACCTATATTTTTGTGATTGATTGAGTGCTCATGAGAGAGAACATTCATTTTTATTTTCTGTGTGGTTGCTTTTTTCTACCTTTCCTCAACAGATCTAAAGAATAACTTAGATAATTTGGTTATCACTTTAATGGAATAGGTGAGCAGTTCAGGAGGTCGCAATAGAGTATCTCATTCCCCCTTTACGTCCAAATTGATGTCCTGTGTGTTTTTATTGAAGTGATAGCTGTGCTTATATGAAGTTTAATGTTTACATTTGGGTTGTGTAAATTGTTTTATTGTATTTCCTACGCTGCTCTGGGGGAATCTTTTGTTTCTTGGCATCAGAGTTCTAGAAACTGATAGTTCTGCCTCTTTTTATAGTGATATTACTTACTGCAATTGAAGAAACTGCTCCATGTATATGAAGTTATGAGGCAGGAGCGTTGTGTTGGCACATGAAGTATATCTTGTCGATTTCTCAGGATTGTCACAGAACAGAAGATTGCTAGCCAGGCTA
Source organism: Salvelinus sp. IW2-2015 (assembly GCF_002910315.2). Lineage (NCBI taxonomy): Eukaryota > Metazoa > Chordata > Actinopteri > Salmoniformes > Salmonidae > Salvelinus > Salvelinus sp. IW2-2015. The sequence goes on along the minus strand of NC_036843.1, from coordinate 13,646,811 downwards.
GTTTTGATATTATACACAAGATATTTAACACCAACCTGTTAACGGTCAAATGCAATTTCCAGTAATAGGTGTATAACATTGTTACAATCTAGAGTAGAAACATTGTTTAACAATTTGTACCAGTCTGTTTCTGGATGTTGAATGATGAATTAAGAGTAAGACTGTGTATAAAGAGTGAAATCAATCTTAAAGAACTTGTACTTTATGAATATCCAACCAAAAAGTGATTGCAGGTCTGTCACCACCCCATTTGCATCGTTTTACTTTGTTCTCAAAACTTTCTGGAGCATGCTTTGTTTTGGTTCACAGACATCACCCTACTGACCCGACATGGGTTTGGATTGCTTGTTTGGTGGACTGTGTTGATGGGGATGTGTGATATCGTTCTCTTATGTAAGGAAGGTGACTTACATTTGACTTTAGAAAGCATAGGACCAGGGTCGGCCCCAGTCCTTCACCAGGAACAGCACTAGTTAGGGTTAAAGGGAAAACACCGGCTAGACTTTCCAAGGAACAGGACTTATTTTAATGATGAACAAGCTAGCTGTCATGAGCAGAGTGAACCATGGAGTAGTGAGTAATTTGCTTAGTAAATACCAGAAATTGTTTGAGCATTTCAAGCATAGGTCTGTGGTATAGTTAACTGTATACTGCAGTTTGTAAAAAATATAAAAAATATTTAGTGGCTCATGCAGTAACAGGCATCGGCTTTTCTATGCAGAATGCAGTTGGTAATTTGAAAAACGTAACTTTTACTTGTGTAACACACAACGAAGCATGTGATTAACTTGTGCAAGCTTTTAGCCTTACCTTATGTATATATTAGATCATACTCTTATAACATTGTGCTCGTCAGGATAGAATATACAAATGCAAGGAACTTTCACATAAGCACAAACCTGTAAGCTAAGTATGTGTTGGATGCTCCCATTTGACTGTTGATCAGTTTGTATGTCAATCATCAACCTGCTTTATTTGTGTTTTCTCCATTGTGTGTTCGCTCAGAGTTGCTGGTAAGGTACTACAGTGTCCAACTGATTAGAAAGGCACATCAATTCATAGGGCTAGACATTGAATTATTGAGGACAACATGTATGCTTTTATATCAGAAGCATTAATTCAAGTATACTGTGTTGAGAGAAAATAGGACCCTATTTCTGAAATGTAATCACCCCCTGCCCCTGTGTTTATGACCATATTTTTACAAACTTAAATGATCATGAAATCCCTCAAATGCCTGGCAAGATATTCTTTGTTCTTCAAAGTATTGATCCTGAAGTATTTTGCTTTACTGGCAAAACAGTAATGATAATGATAAAGTGAATGTATGAATCCTATTCTTAAACTCAAAGACCGTTGTGGTTAATTATTTGAAATGAGTAATCCTATGAGCAGTGGTACTCTGAGTCACTGTTGAGGTGATGCACATATTCCTATGGAGAAGGGCAACAAGCCCTGAACTAATGGTGAAATTAGTTTTGCATGGCCAGGTGCCCCCGGTTGATCCTTTTAGACCGTTCCATTGGTTCTTAAGGGAAATCTCAACCCACCTGGTGCAACAGGCCATGCAAAGCGAACTCCACCAGTGAAACACTGTTGGGAAATCTTCATGATGACATCACCATATTGTTAGTGGGTCTTAACAGTCAATGCACCAGCCTCTCTACTGTCCATCTGTTCCTTTGTTTTTGAAAGTGCAATTTTTGTTTGGGGTTGGCCTGGAGTGTGTATGTGTGGGGATGTCCTGGGCTGCACTGACGATAGGATCAAACAATTGGTAACTGCCCAAACTCCCAGCCTCTCTCCTTTAGGCTGCCTGCTGTGCTGGCTGGATCAGCCCATAAACAGTGGTGAAGTGTTTGCCCTTCAAAAATATATTGTATGAATAAAATAATACAAATGTTTTTCTTAGTCCCTCTATAATTTTTGCGTCTGATAAAGGAGCATTGGATCATGGAGCAGAGCATGACAGGGGAGATAGACATACAGGATAATGATCATTCTCTCACCGCCCCCTACTGGATTTTATTAAGTAGACTATACATACTGTATCTGTAATCCATAATTTATTAAACTTTCAAAAACTGATCTTGTTTAGTGAATCTAAAATCTTTAATGAGTCTTGAACATTTTTTTAAAAGATACAATATTATAAATCATATAGGTGGAGCAATTATTGTTTGTTGCTATGTCATATCAAAATAATCTGTAGTGTTATCCATTGCAAATAAATGTTATTAGACCTACTTTTTCCTAAATGTAAGCAGGTTTCCATCCAACCTTTTTATGCGAGTACGTGTCGGATAAAAAAATGTAATGACAGGCCGAATGGAAACAAATGTTTCGATTAACTTTAAAAATGTCTACAAAACAAAATACGCTAGATAGACAATGTGGATCTTTGTTTTGTGTCGTTATAATGAATTATGCGGGAAATATCGATGGAAACGCTTTTATGCGCAAATGTTGATATAATAACCATATCGAAGTAAACGTGGAGTCACGCGATGGCATGTTGTGTGGTCCTCCCACTAAGACTCGTCGGGAAAGCATGTAGTTATTAGGCTACAGATGAAATAAACAGGAGATCGCGCTCTTGGCTAGGGCGCACGTGCTAATACCAGAGTGGGCACACTTGCTATATGGTGAGAAAACCAGCTGAGTTGAAAATGCGATGGAAACCCATTTAACTTGTTGGTTTTTTTATTCGGTGCATGAGAATTTAACATCAAAATGTATGTTTATGTGCACTGTCATCACTCACAGCTTTTTAATTGCAACAATTCAATTTGATGCAAACATCTCTGGTGGGGAAATGCGCATAACGTTTTTATTCAGATTTTTTTAATATTCGCAATTTCTTATGGAAATCTGTTGCTAATTAGATGGAAACCTAAACTGTGTTCGAATACTCATACTAACCGCACTATTTGTGACGTAAATTGAGTATATCGTTTTCTTATTGGTCATTGTATGGATATAGTCATTATGCCAAAGATTCTAACATCTTTGTTGTTGGAGTATTTAATTGTATTAAAATATAGTTCTATTTATTTTTGTAAGGTAAGAAAATGTGGTGTTTTGTTTGTAAATGCACATTTTTGAATATGAAATTTGGCCAAAATAATTACATTTCATAACATCGTTTCAACGTATTTCTATCGTAGGTAAAGAATCCAAGCAGTACATCTCTCCATAATAGTGTAAAATCTTTATAAATGTGTTCAATTATAAATCTACTTATGTCTTGCTACAGATCCCTTACATGAATACAATGACAAAAAAGATGCAACACTGTTTCTGGGTGGTCATTACAAAAAGGTACAATTTGAATTTGTTTTTCTTCAACTTCTTCATATAGTGGTTGGCAGGATAATATTTATGAATAATTTTAAAAGACACTTCCTTAATTTTGTTAATAAGTAGGTATGTGTGTGGCAACATCCCAACTTTTTCCCCAACAGATATCAGTAAAACCGTTCCAGTAAGGCATGACATAAGGTATAGATAGATACAACATCCTGCTGAAACAAGGCTTGTAATAGCTCTATTGTTGTTGAATGGACCAAAAGAAAAACAAATCTTTCCTACTGATGAGTCAACAGGATTAATCATAGGTATGTTCTAAGGGTCAGGTCTTGACACGTTCCTGAATAATAAAGCAACACATGAGGGAATGGTATCTAAAACAATTGCAAAATCGTTAGGTGTAAAGTGATAAGAATTCCTTATAATAAATAAAAGAAGTTGGCTCACCAATAGGATATTATTTCAGAACCAATATTCTAAAAACAAAGTGTATAGATTATTCCATATATAATGTGTGGAGAAAAAAATATGCTTATAATTGAAGATCCATGACAAGAAAACCTGCCGATTAAAAGCCAAAATACGAAGTATAAAAGTGGAGACTATTTCCGTGCTTTTAGGGCCGATAATGCAATTATTTCTGGAAATGGGCGTGGCTTCACAGCTTTGAAGAAAATGCAGCCGAAGTCAAACGAAAGCGGATACAAATTCATTGGTTGAACTATTTATGACAAATGTTAAGCAATGTAATAAAGTCATGACTTTTCAAATAAGTTACCTTACACTGACAATTTGTTAGCGACGCTATCCTTACGAACCACATACCTATCATTACAGAAGTATGTGGGGCGGCAGGGTAACCTAGTGGTTAAAGCGTTGGACTAGTAACCGCAAGTTCAAATCCCCGAGCTGACAAAGTACAAATCTGTCGTTCTGCCCCTGAACAGTTACTAGGCCGTCATTGAAAATAAGAATTTGTTCTTAACTGACTTGCCTAGTTAAATAAAGGTAAAAATAAAATATGTACCGGTATGTTAGCTAACTAACGTTACTTAGCTACTAATACATCAAATTTGCCAGTATATTAACTATATGCTTACTAACTATCCAACGTGTATTGATTTTATTATTACCGTCATTCTTAGTTAAGTGGTAAAGTGCCTTCTGCGTTGTCAATGGACATTCGGGTACTTTCGTAAATTCTCTCTGGCTATCTACTCCGATTTCAGAGCACTCGTCTGAATGTACCAGAGCGCAGAATAACTGATGCATTTGCAAACGTTCAACACTGGTTGAATAAGGCCGGTGTCAGTAAACCTCGGCAAAATGCGTAATTAAGTTGTTGCCAGTAGTAGTTAGTCACCAACGCTCCGGATAACATGAAAACTGCCTAACCAGCTCTGCTAGGGCGAGTAAAATGGTCAGAGTGAGGTGTTCTCAATTGTCTTCTGGAAGTAGCTAGCTAGTTAGCCAGTTAGCTTGGGTGCGTGACTGTGGTTTTAAGGTCAGAACGCTGGAATCAACCCTACTCCTCGGCATGAGCGCCCAGCGTGCGCTCAATCTGACAACATTTTGAATTTACGAACGCCCAGAGTGCACTCTGGCACTCCAGATTGAATTTAAGAACACACCCGAAGTCGTAAAATGTCTAGCTAGTAATTTGTTATGCTAACAATCTAGCAAGAGGTTGCATATAAACAGCATCGACTTCCGGTAGACAGGCAAAGCGCTCAACTGAAAGGATACCGTTCGTTTCCAGTATACTAAAATAAACTAATAGTCTTCTTCTTCTATGAGTTTTAACGGCGGTTGGCATCCAATTTGTTGCATTACCGCCACCTACTAGACTGGAGACTTTGCTTGATAAATAAAAATGTACTAAATTAATAACCTACCATCTAACACTACACTCACTAATTTCAAAATTATATAAAATAAAATTAACACCATCCTACTCCACTAATTAAATGTATTTATTTCTACCTCGTGCCATCATCCTGAAGGATGGGACATCACCACTTAACACACCCTTTAACTCTTCTGATGTCAAGTCTCGCACACCCAAATACCTCTCTGCAGCTGCCACCGCAACCTCAATTTTCTGCGACTTCCGTTTCATCCCCTGCAGTACAGCTGATAACCACTGCTACAAATGCTAAAAATCCAATTTTACTGAAATTTATATCACTTTTTGGCCTATCCTTCTGTACGGGAATATCTCTGCTACTCTCACCACTCCTCCCCCTTAACCCTTCCTCCTCTACCTTCTTCACTGCCTCAGCATATGACAACTTCTGCACTACTCTAACCCTGGAAACCTCAACCTGCCTCTCTCGCACGGCTGAACTAATAGTATATACTATACAGTATGTTAGTATGGGTATTCGAACACAGCTCTAGTTTGTGTAGATGTTTTTCTTAAAATGTCATGAAAAAATGTGGGTGGGATCAGAAAACCAAAACAACATTGCTTTTCGTTTGCTCTGGTTCATCACATGACATCAGTGATTATACTCCACGCATTTATATTGGACAACGGCTCTGTCCATCAAATACGATATGAGTGTTTTTCAGTATGAACTAAAAAAATAGGTTCTGGAAAAATGTCTACAGTGCCTGATGGCAAGAAATTGGTCCGAAGCCCAAGTGGACTTCGAATGGTCCCGGAGAATGGAGCGTTTAACAGCCCTTTTTCGTTAAATGAACCCCAGTGGGTCCCGGACAAAGAGGTAAGAGACTATTGGAGAGGTAATTACAAGAGGGCAACGCCGCTCGGACTTGACAGTGTCTGTACGGGACAGTAGCCAGCTAACGTTACTTATCCCACGATTGAATGCCAAAAGGCGTATGATTATTAGTATTTTAAAAAATACGTGTGCTTTAAAAAAAAACATTGTTTTATAACTGCCTAGATACTTAATTTGGCATGTGTTGGTTTTAACAATGTTCAGCAGTTTGCTAGCTGTAAATGTGATTCCCTAAAAACACGCCTCTTCCTTCGATACAACTACGTCGCGAAGTGACTTTTCCTAGGTAAGTTAGCTAGGTTAGGAGAGCATTTTCACTAACCCTTTTCCTAACGTACTAGGTTAATTCTCCTAACCTGTTACGAAAAAAATTCATTCGGGTCGTAGTTGTATCGAAGTGGCGTGTTCAGCTATAAATGCCAAAGAGTTGCCTGTAGTGTTCTAGTAAGTTAGTTAGACAACATGGAGCCGTCACTACAGTAACTAGTTAGTTAACTACGTTGCATCAGGTGCCACCAAAATACAGAACCAAAGTTGCCTCAGCAAGTCATTGCTGTTCATATGACTGCAAGTTAATTAGAAGTTTTTTTTTCTTCTCGCCGTCTCTACGAGATGTCCACATGCATCATGATCTAGCCTGGGCAGCCACCATTTGGCTCGATGTGCACAACCGGATGAAACACTTGTGCCCACTGGCATCCGGTTCATACGTAAAACATTTTTCATTCAGGCTCCAAAGGCTTCGATTTCCTCCTTAACTAGTTTTAATGAAGAGAAGGCAAAAAACCCTTGGAAAATATGCACACTTTATTGACGTTCACCCATGACTGTGTGGCTATGCACATCTTCTACTCAATCATCAAGTTTGCAGATGACACAACAGTGGTAGGCCTAGTTACTGACGAGACCGCCAACAGGGAGGAGGTGAGGGCCCTGGCAGAGTGGTGTCAGGAAAATAACCTTTCCCTCAAAGTAAACAAAGTGAAGGAGCTGATCGTGGACTTCAGGAGACAGCAGAGGGAGCACCCCCCATCCACATCGAAGGGGCCGTAGTGGAGAAGGGGAAAAGTTCCTTGGCGCGCACATCACTGACAACGTGAAATGGTCCATCCACACCTCCAACAGCGCCTCTTCAACTTCAGGAGGCTGAAGAAATTTGTCTTGGCCCCTAAGACCCTCACAAACTTCTACGGATGCACTATTGAGAGCATTCTGTCGGGCTGTATCACCGCCTGGTACGGCAACTGCACCGTCCCCAACCACAGGGGTCTGTAGAGGGTGGTGCAGTCAGCCCATCACATCACCGGAGGCTGACTGCCTGTCCTCCAAGACATCTATAGCACCCGGTGTCACAGGAAGGCCAAGAATATCATCAAGGACCTCCACTACATATGTATATATTGTATTTTTGTCAAGGCTCATCCTATAGAACTACTGCTTTTCTATATAGTATACAAATGTTTCTATTCATATATCAATAATGTTTATACACACGATATACACTGAACAAAAAATGTAAACGCAATATGTAAAGTGTTGGTTTCATGAGCTGAAATAAAAGATCCCAGAAATGTTCCAAATGCACAAAAAGCTTATTTCTCTGAAATGTTGTGCACAAATTTGTTTACAACTCTGTTAGTGAGCATTTCTCAATTTCCAAGATAATCCATCCACCTGACGTGTGGCATATCATGAAGCGGATATTACACAGGTGCAGCTTGTGCTGGGGACAATAAAAGGCCACTAAAATGTGCAGTTTTTTCACACAACACAATACCACAGATGTATCAAGTTTTGAAAGAGCATGCAATTGGCATGCTGACTAAAGGAATTTCCAACATGGCTGTTTCCAGATAATTAAATGTTAATTTCTCTACCATAAGCTGCCTCCAATGTAACTTTAGAGAATTTGTCAGTACTTCCAACTGGCCTCACCACTGCAGACTATGTATAACCATGCCAGCCCAGGACCTCCACAGGCCACAATCAACAGCCTGATCAACTCTATGCGAAGGAGATGTTGTGCTGCATTAGGCAAATAGCAGTCACACCAGATACTGACTGGTTTTCTGATCTACACCCCTACCTTTCTTCTTTAAGGTATCTGTGACCAACAGATGCATATCTATATTCTGAGTCATGAAATCCATAGATTTTCCTTATATGAACTGTATTTAACTCAGTAAAATCTTTGAAATTGTTGCATTTTATATATATATATTTCCTTTTCATATTTGGGATTTGCATGTATTGTTAGGGATTACTGCACTTTTGGAGCTAGGAACATAAGCATTTCGTAACACTTGCGAAATACGTGTACGTGACCATTACATTTTTGGGGGGGATTTGATTATCCACCACCATGCTAGTGTCTAATGCGTATGAATGCTACTTCTTGATGTTGCGCCCCGCATTCAGCCAGGGGTAAACAACAGACTGATGGCACCTTAATTGGGGAGGAAGGGCTCATGGTAAGGGCTGGAGCGGAAAATGCTCCACTCCAGCCATTTATTATGAGCTGTCCTCCCCCAAGCAGCCTCCACTGGTCTGATGCAACCTGACTTGCCTAGTTAATGCAACATCAGAAAGTATCATTCCTAAAATTCTAGTTATTAATTAGCCACTCTGGTATGGTGGTGGACAAATGTGTTTCATAAAGAAAGTACACTTTTTACCCACATTCTCCCCATTTTTAAATCAAGTTGAGGTAATCGAAGCCTTTGCTGCCTTAATGGAGAATGTTTTATGTACAAACTGGTCGCAGTGTGACAGGATATTACCTGCTGTGCACATTAAGGCCAGACGATAGTGGAGATCCATAAAGACCACGAGCGGCTACCCTGGCTAATCATGGTTATGACATGGGTCCACTTTGGAAAACACTTGAGTGGGGGATGGCCATGAGTCATAGCTGTGTGTGAACCTTACAGTAAACCTGTCCAGCAGCTTGTCACACCTCACTGCCTCTTCAAACATGTATTTGAATGGTACACTGATCTTTAAGATGTGGTGGCATTAAAACAGTCGGTGTTAGGCTAACTTTTACTTAGGTCTCTCTTTTATGTAGCATCTCTCTTGTTGTGCTGTGTGTTGTCCTATATTTTTAGGGTTAGGGTTAGCCCCTGTCCCCGCAAGTGGTCTTTTGCCTTCTGGTAGGCCGTAATTGTAAATAAGAATTTGTTCTTAACTGACTTGCCTAGTTAAATATATAAAGTCTGTGGGTATGTTACTGTAAGCCTTAGGTTTGTGATCATCTTTTGTAAAGGAGAGGTCTTTTGGTAATCCATTTAAACTGTGAATCAAATTGTTGTGTCCATGTTTGAACTTGAGTGAACCAAAAGTATGTCCTTTTCCTTTTTCAGTGCCCAAGCTGTATGCAGTGTGACAAAAAATATGACTTCCTTACAAGAAAGGTTTGATTTACTATGATCCCATAATATACATAAGTATGTGGACACTCCTTCAAATTAGTGTATTTGGCTAGTTCAGGCACACCTGTTGCTGACAGGTGTATAAAATCAAGCACACAGCAATGCAATCTCCATAGACAAACATTGGCAGTAGAATGGCCTTATTGAAGAGCTCAGTGACTTTCAAAGTGGCACGGTGGTTCATAGGATTGCCACCTTTCCAACAAGTCAGTTTGTGAAATGTCTGGCCTGCTAGAGCTGCCCCGTTCAGCTGTAAGTGCTGTTATTGTGAATTGGAACATCTAGGAGCAACAACTGCTCAGCTGTGAACTGGTAGGCCACACAAGCTCACAGAACGGGACCATCGAGTGCTGAAGCGCGTATCGCATAAAAATAGTCTGTCCTAGGTTGCAACACTCACTACGGAGTTCCAAACTGCCTCTTGAAGCAACGTTAGCACAATAACTGTTCATCGGGAGCTTCATGAAATGGGTTTGCCAAGCAGCCGCACGCACACAAGCCTAAGCTCACAATGCCAAGCGTCGGCTGGAGTGGTGTAAAGCTCGCCAGCACTGGACTCTGGAGCAGTGGAAAGCATTCTCGGGAGTGATGAATCAAGTCCGAAGAATAAATATGGGTTTGGTGGATGCCAGGAGAACGCTACCTGCCCGACTGCATAGTGCCAACTGTAAAGTGTGGTGGAGGAGGAATAGTGCTCTAGGGCTGTTTTTCGTAGTTCGGTCGAGGCCCCTTAGTTCCAGGGAAGGGAAATCTTAACGCACAATGACATTCTAGACAACTCTGTGCTTCCAACTTTGTGGCAACAGTTTGGTAAAGACCCTTTCCTGTTTCAGCATGACAATTCCCTTGTGCACAAAGCGAGGTCCATACAGAAATTGTTTTCTAAGATCAGTGTGGAAGAACTTGACTGGCCTGCACAAAGCCCTGACCTCAACTCCATCGAACACCTTTGGGATTAATTTGAACACTGACTGCGAGCCAGGCCTAATCGCCCAACATCAGTGACCCACCTCATTAATGCCGTTGTGGCTGAATGCTGCGGGGACTTGCTTCTAACCTTCCACCATTTAGTTGAAAGTCTTCACAGAAGAGTGGAGGCTGTTATAGAAGCAAAGGGGGGACCAACTCCATATTAATGCTCATAATTTTGGAATGAGATGTTTGACAAGCAGGTGTCCACATACTTTTGGTCATGTAGTGTATCAGATAACTGTATTTACATTTTTAACCTGACTTTGAGCCAAAATGTTACTTTTGCCAATAGGATACATAGTTTTGCCTGGTATTACCTTTGCTTCCCTTCCTCTTGTTCTGTTGATGTTCAGCACCACTGTCGGCGGTGTGGCCGGTGTTTCTGTGATAAGTGCTGCAGTAAGAAGGTGGCTCTGCCCAGGATGTGCTTCGTCGACCCAGTCCGGCAGTGTGGCGAGTGCAGCCTGGTCTCCCAGAAGGAAATGGACTTCTATGACAAACAGCTCAAAGTGCTTATGGGAGGTGAGTTCAAAGGAATGAATCAATTGTGTAAGGAGGACACCCAAACTCACAGACGTGTGTGTGTGTGTGTGTGTATATAGGGCGGTTAGTGAGCAGGGCTAGGTCTGCGGTGATGCTGTCCTGCCCCGCTCTACCCCCTCCTGGCTAGTGAAGAGTGTTGGTGCAGATCAGTGTGGTTATAAATAGGCCCCTTCCACTCTGCTTCACTCAGCCAGGCCCGTAATTAAAAATCAATTTGCAGCATGGTGAGCTCCAGGGCAAGGGCCTGCTGCAGTGGCAGGGACCTGGAGAGAAAGCCTTGTAGAATTTTGGACTAATGGGGTCATGTTAGCCAGATAGCATGGTCAAACAATGCTGTATCCTTTGTCTGTCCACGAGAGATTATACTATGTAAACAACCAAATTAAGATAGATTTTAGTTCTGGGTTAACCAAGATTATCCTTTAGTACAACACCAGTGGACTGGGAGGTATCTACAGTTGGATGGATTTATAGAGGGATTTTTGATTGGTATGTTTTTTAAATTTGACTCACTGGTAATGGCCTCGCTGTCATACTCAGGTGGTTCTTTTATTGTCACTTTGGGCACCTCAAAGACGTCTGAGACCATGATGTGTCGTCTCTCCAACAACCACAGGTATCGTGAGTGTTTTACATTTTACACAAAGGGAAAGTATCTAGAATGGAGTTATTTAGGTTAATGCTGGAAGGACATATACTGTATCTGTGCTTTGATAGAACCACTTTAGAAAATGTACACTTTCCAGTTTTAAGACTTTCAGTACATCACTGTCTCGCCTCTCTTTTCTCTCCCTCTCCACTCAGGTATCTTTTCTTTGATGGGGAGAGCCATTTTGAGGTGGAACTGTCTCGGATCTCCAGTATGCAGGTGTTGACGGAGGAGTCCACTCCTGAAGGTAAAGCTCTGGATCCGATGTTCTTTGGTTGTTTGCTCATTCTGGCTTGATTGCTCTCAGTACAGAGGGCAGTATGACCGTACAGCAGCGATACTGTGCAGCTCGTTGAACGCTTATTGATTTAAGAGACATGGATTCCTGTGGGTGGAGGAACTAGCTCCATCTCCTCTTTATGAACGGAAGTATAATCATAAATCCACAGTAAAATTCTGTTGACTGTGTCTTTTCATTGTATTGATTTGAAACCCCTTAACTGATCTAACAGCATGGTAAGTATACTGAGGTGGTGGTTGTGCCTGACTGTTTCCTCTCTGCTTTAATATTAAAACACTCTCTCCCTCTCTCCCTCTGCCTCTGGGCGGCCTGGCCTTTTCTCCTTATGACCTTAGAGAATGACATTCACACTTACACAAGTCTGCGGGACAGTCAGTATATCTCTGAAGGTTAGCACTGTTATACTCCCTCGTCCCCCACTCCCTTATTCCTCCCCATCTTAAGTTCACCTGCCTCCAGAGTTTTTGGCCCTGCTTTTGATAAGGATGCCTTTGTTATCATTGTACATGCATTTTATATCAGTGGTAGAACAAAGGCAACGTCCTTAAAATCCGTGTCCCATGCATGCTTCCATGGGGGGGATTGTGTGTAACTAAACACCCAGAGTGAGCCTCATTGCCCCTCTAACTGTGACCAGGCTGGTGTTCATTAGGCAACACCATATCAAAACACTTGATTTGACAGTTTCCATGTGGCACCTTCCTGTTTCTCTCAGTTTGGGCTGTTTTCTTCCGCTTTGTGCCTACTGAACACAACCCAGTTCACAGCTCAAGACATCCAAACATATTCCCTCATTCCTATCAACTTCTTCTGTGAACGTCTGATATGTTGTTGTTTATTTTTTCAAGTCTAAAGATTTCTTAGTGATTTATGGCACATGCCAGTCTTTAACAAAGAAGCACTTGCATGTTTTGTTTAATCAATGTTTGCTATTGTGTCCTTTTGAGATATGTTGTAAGGTTACTTATTTTTTTTTCACCAAGGTCATTAGTTTGAACACCAGCCAGGTAGCAGTTTTGGTTTACAAAGTCTGAGCTGAAGCTTTTAGAGTACATCCCAAGATAGTGAGTGTTGTTACTGTACCTTACTTAACAACCTGGTCTTATAGCATTTTGTATTATTCTGTATGAAAATCCGAGATGCTCCATTTAGTATTATATGTTACGTTTCGTATGGTAAATATTTGTGGATGTCCATCACCCATTTTGTATGATATGTTACGAATTATAATTTGTATTATATTTGCAAAACGTGCAATATGTTACGAAGTTGCAAAATGTACAATATGTTACGGATTCTAGCTAGGTGGCGAATGTTAGCTTGGGGTTAAGTTTAGGAGATAGGTTAAAGGGTTAGCCAACATGCCAAGTAACTAAAAAGTAGTTAAAGTTGCTAAAATGCTAAAGTTGTACGTGATGAGATTTGGGTTGGTAGATGTTTGTATTATATGCTCACCCACCCCGACCAACCACCCTAAGTAACCATCTGTCTTATGTAACCATACATAACATATTTACTATGTTACGTCTGGTCTGAGACCAGGCTGTGCTTAACTGTGTGTTGTGTCCAGGGGGAAACTCCAGGGCCAGTGGCATGTTGCTCCATTACAAACCCACTGGCTCTCAGGACCCCCAGCAGTTACGCATGGAGGCAGCAGACGACAAGAAGACTGCCTCCTCATGGCTGGCTGCTATGCACAAGGTACACCACATTAACAGGCTGGCTTGTGTTTTAAAAGGAAGATTATATTTGATACTACTGGAATTTATGTTGTGATATCCAAGCTTCAGACCTGCCATTACGTACTGTGTATGTGGTTGAATAGTTATTTTGAATAGTTCTGCCTGTACTATGTCTCTGTTCTCTGACAGGCTGCCAAACTGCTGTATGAAGCTCGGGACCAGTGACTCATTGCTAAGATGCCCAGAGCCTGAGAGTGATGGCACAGACCAAGTGTTTTCTTTCCTACCCTTCCGTCTCACATTCTCTAAATGCTGACAGTTCAATGGATTGTGACTGAGATGCACTATTTGGCCAACCACCCATCTAATGCTGCTATTCTTAATTCTATAAAATACATAAGCCATTTGGCATAACCATTTCCCTTCACGTAACGCTTTTAAGGTAATTTGTTATGTGATCTGTGACATAGTTCAAGTTAAGTTTCTTTGTACATGCTGTCTATACTCTACTTTCAGTGCTGGCAGATTTGGATCCTTATCCCTTCCTTAGGGATCCACAGATTATTCACTGATTCTAGTGGTATATACACACACACACGTATGTGGACACCCCTTCAAATAAGTGGATTCGGCTATTACATCCAAATCCATTGCTGACAGGTGTATAAAATCGAGCGCACAGCCATACAATCTCCATAGACCAACATTGGCAGTAGAATGGCCTTACTAAAGAGCCAAGTGACTTTCAACGTGGCACCGTCATAGGATTGCCACCTTTCCAACAAGTCAGTTCGTCAAATTTCTGCCCTGCTAGAGCGGCCCCAGTCAACTGTAAGTGCTGTTGTGAAACGTCTAGGAGCAACAACGGCTCAGCCGCAAAGTGGTAGGCCACACAAGCTCACAGAACTGGACCGCTGAGTGCTGAAGCGCATAAAAATCATCTGTCCTCGGTTGCAACATTCACTATTGAGTTCCAAACTGCCTCTGGAAGCAACGTCAGCACAATAACTGTTTGTCGGGAGCTTCATGAAATGGGTTTCCGTACAGATCACCATGCGCAATGCCAAGCGTTGGCTGGAGTGGTGTAAAGCTTGCTACCATTGAACTCTGGAGCAGTGGAAAGCGTTCTCTGGAATGATGAATCACGCTTCACCATCTGGCAGTCCGTTGGACGAATCTGGGTTTGGCAAATGCCAGGAGAACTCTACCGTCCCCAATGCATAGTGCCAACTGTGAAGTTTGGTTGAGGAGGAATAATGGTCTGGGGCTGTTTTTCATGGTTCGGGCTAGGCCCCTTAGTTCCAGTGAAGGGAAATCTTAACACTACAGCATACAATGACATTCTAAACTATTCTGTGCTTCCGACTTTGTGGCAACAGTTTGGGGAATGTCCTTTCCTGTTTCAGCATGACAATGCCCTCATGCACAAAGCGAGGTCCATACAGAAATGGTTTGTTGAGATCGGTGTGGAAGAACTTGACTGACCTGCAGAGAGCCCTGACCTCAACCCCATCGAACACCTTTGGGATGAATTGGAACGCCAACTGCGAGCCAGGCCTAATCGCCGAACATCAGTGCCTGACATCACTACTGCTTGTGGCTAAATGGAAGCGAGTTCCCGCAGCAATGTTCCAACATCTAGTTGAAAGCCTTCCCAGAAGAGTAGAGGCTGTTATAGAAGCAAAGGGGGGACCAACTCCATATTAATGCCTGATTTTGGAATGAGATGTTCGACGAGCAGGTTTCCACATGTGTGTGTGTGTACACACACAGTTTATTTAAATTCTTTAAATGTAGTCCCATACATAGAATTTTTGTATAAACTATTTTGTTAAATATTCCTATTTTAACACAATGCGGTGTATGTACTTTTTACAGCTAAAATATTTAGTATAGTTTTTGTAGCACTTGTATAAAAAAAAGTTTATTCCTACACTACAAGATGACTTAAACATTTTGTTTTCATGTTGGGTTGGTTTACTTTTATTAAATTAATTGCACAGCCACAACACCAACAGTCTAACCCTTAATCTAAGGGTACAATATGCTGTTTAATGTAACACTTTTACTCTTCTGTTTTGTTGGCTTATATCCAACGTATTATGCTTCACATACCAAATAAAATACTGTAATGACCTGACTAGATCATAAAGGAACAATTGTCCAGACAGAGGTTTGAGTTTACGAATTGACGGTTTATTAACCCTACTAATATTTTTGACCAAATATTATTTGTATTATCAAACCAGAGAATTGTGGACATTTAGCCGGTATCTAGAAGGTTGCTGATATTACTTTTTTAATTTTTTTATCAGGACTGCTCCCAAGTAGGCTGCACTTAGTTCACAAGAATGTTGCCCGATGTCCACCAAATAAATGCATATGCGTTTTGTTTTTCCGGAAGTCTAGCCCGTATTTACCGTACTTGACACACATGTACTTTGCTTTTTACAGACTCCAACTAGCTAGCTTTTATCTAGTTGTACTTCCGTTTGTACCACCGCACTGTAAAGCCACGAACGAGTTGAACATATTATACGCATGCGGTACACAACTCACCGCAGCCTAGTGGTACCCCCCAACGTAGCAATGCGGACTGCTCCGTTGACAATGAATTACTTCTGCCGGAACTCAGTGGACATGAGGCGTAAGATGCATTACTATCTGCATTCACAAAATGTTCTGTATATCCTTGCCCTACGGTTCAGGCTTATTTTAATGCCCCGATGCTGGACATATAAACTGTTTCTGCATGATGCAGCAGTTTGGCCAGACTCAATTATTTCTGATATCTACATTCAGTGTTCACTCAAGTTGAAATTGGTAGTTTTGCACTAGATGGCATTGTCAAATTGACACATTTAGCAGTTATGGTAAGTACCACTGCTCTTTATGGTCTCCCTTTTTACAGTCACTGTCATAATAGTAATCCTATTACAATCTCTAATAGTATGTCAAGAAATGTCCATTATTTTAACTCAATAAATTTAATTGTAACTCTTTTCTCATAAATTGTATTTACAAATCATGACAATGATTGTTGCATTATTAAATGAAAGGTCAATTAATAATTTTAACCCTAGGATGCATAGTAAACATGGCGCCCCAAGAATGCATAGGCTGGGTCAAAATGACCCGCTACTGTAATATCTGTTTTATTTATATGGGTCTAAAATATTATTTTGTGAGACATTATTTTGAGTGATTTGGAACTTTTCAATAATTATTTTATTGTTTGAAATGTTTTTAGTCGCTCAACGGTTTGATACACATTTTGATCACATTTATTGGTCACATACATGGTTAGCAGATGTTAATGCGAGTGTAGTGAAATACTACACTCGCACGAATGATAACATAAGTTCATAACGGCTTTTGAAAATAATAGCATTTTTCTTACAATCAATATTACAGTTTCACATTAAACCTTTGTGTGAAGAACAAAATGAATCCACCTTAAGCATGTTTTATAATATTTAAAAACATTTTTGAAAATCCAAAGTTCATCAATATAAATGACAATGCTAACAATTGTGAATTTAGAAAACATGAACACTAAAAGGAACAGTGTGTGTGATGCTTACTTATGCTTTCTTAGTACATGCATTTGTTACAAACCACAAGCATGTGACTGTGCTCTTTGCAGAGAACACCAGCAGCTGACTTCCCTATCCTTTCTCATCTGGCCCTGGCTGCTCTGAATGGTGGTGGCATGGCTCTCTCTTTTATCACCTCACATGTTTCCATTGCCTCAGTTCTTCTGTGGAGATGGTTGTCCTTCTGGAAGGTTGTCCCATCTCTGCAGCACGCCAACAATCAGGCCTTTATGGTAGATTGGCCAGATGGAAGCCACTCCTCAGTAAAAGGCACATGACAGCCCGCTTGGAGTTTGCCAAAACGCACCTAAAGGACTCTCAGACCATGAGAAACAAGATTCTCTGGTCTGATGAAACCAAGATTGAACTCCTTGGTCTGAATGCCAAGTGTCACGTCTGTAGGAAAGCTGCTCATCCACTGACACAGTCGCTGGGGATGAACCTTTCTCTACAGTTTGCGAGGAAAAGGTCCCACAAATACCGGAAGGCTGCCAGGTAGTCTGTTGCCTTTCTGAACACTGGTCCTCTTGTCATCAAGCCTCAGGTAGCGATGGATATCATATCTTCCGACCGACATGGTGTCCTTATACATTGGATGGACTGTAAGATGGCGCCAGCGAGGATGGCGGCCATTTCATGGGCTCTTAACCAACCGTGCGATTTAGTTGTTGTTTTTTAAAACTTATTTTGTACATAATGTTGCTGCTACCGTCTCTTATGACCGAAAAGAGCTTCTGGAAATCAAAACAGCGATTACTCACCTTGAACTAGATGAAGAATTTATCTTTAATGAGTCGAAAGAGAGGGATTTACTCCAGACACCTGAACAGGCCCTCATCCCCGTCATTTGCAGGAGAAAAAGCCGCAAGGGGTATTGCGGAAAGAGATCGGGGAGGCTTTGTGAGGATCCGCCGATGAGTGGCTAATCTGCCCTTGCCATCCGTACTACTGGCCAATGTACAATCGCTGGATAATAAATTGGACGAACTAAAAGCATGTATATCCTACCAACGGGACATAATTTTTTTTAATATCTTATGTTGCACCGAGTCGTGGCTGAACGACGGCATGAATAACATACAGCTGGCGGGTTATACACTGTATCACCAGGATAGAACAGCAGCCTCTGGTAAGACAAGGGGTGGCGGTCTATGTATGTTTGTAAACAACAGCTGGTGAACGATATCTTAGGAAGTCTCAAGGTTTTGCTCGTCTGAGAGTGTGGTCTACAGCTTATCATGAGATACTCTATCTAGAGAGTTTTCATCTGTATTTTTCATAGCTGTCTACATACCACCACAGACCGATGCTGGCCCTAAGACTGCATTCAATGAGCTGTATACCACCATAAGCAAACGGGGAAACGCTCATTCAGAGACGGCTCTCCTAGTGGCCGGGACTTTAATGCAGTGAAACTTCAATCTGTTTTACCTAATTTCTATCAGTATGTTAAATGTGCAACCAGAGGGGAAAAAAACTCTTAGACCACCTTTACTCCACACACATTTGCATACAAAGCTCTCCCTTCCCCCTCATTTGGCAAATATGACCCTAATTCTATCCTTCTGATTCCTGCTTACAAGCTAAAATTAAAGCAGGAAGCACCAGTGACTCGGTCAATAAAAAAGTGGTAAGATGAAGCAGATGCTAAGCTACAGGACTGTTTTGCTAGCACAGACAGGAATATGTTCCGTGATTCTTCCGATGGCATTGAGGAGTACACCACATCAGTCACTGGCTTCATCAATAAGTGCTTTGATTTTATTTGAACATCCGCACTGATCTAAAGGGTAGAGCTGCCGCTTTCAAGGAGTGGGACTCTAACCCTGAAGCTTATAAGAAATCCCGCTATGCCCTCCAACGAACCATCAAACAGGCAAAGCGCCAATATGGAACTAAGATCAAATCGTACTACACCGGCACCGACGCTCGTCGGATGTGGCAGGGCTGGCAAACAATTATAGACTGCAAAGGGAAGCACAGCCGAGAGCTGCCCACTGACATGAGCCTACCAGACGAGCTAAATTACTTCTATGCTCGCTTCGAGGCAAATAACACTGAAACATGCATGAGAGCACCAGCTGTTCCGGGCGACTGTATTCACGCTCTCCGCAGCTGATGTGAGTAAGAACTTTTAAACAGGCCAACATTCACAAGGCCGCAGGGCCAGACGGATTACAAAGGACGTGTACTCTGAGCTTGTGCTGACCAACTGGCAAGTGTCTTCACTGACATTTTCAACCTCTCCCTGTCCGAGTCTGTAATACCACCATGTTTCAAGCAGACCACTATTGTCCCTGTGCCCAAGAACACTAAGGTAACCTGCCTAAATGACTACCGACCCGTAGCATTCACGTCTGTAGCCATGAAGTGCTTTGAAAGGCTGGTAATGGCTCACATCAACACCATTATCCCAGAAACCCTAGACCCACTTCAATTTGCATACCGCCCCCAACAGATCCACAGATGATGCCATCTCTACACACTGCCCTTTCCCACCTGGACAAAGGGAAAACCTATGTGAGAATGCTATTCATTGACTACAGCTCAGCATTCAACACCATAGTGCCCTCAAAGCTCATCGATAAGCTAAGGACCCTGGGGCTAAACACCTCCCTCTGCAACTGGATCCTGGACTTCCTGACGGGCCGCCCCCATGTGGTAAGGGTAGGTAACAACACATCCGCCACTCTGATCCTCAACACGGGGGCCCCTCAGGGATGCGTGCTCAGTCCCTTCCTGTACTCCCTGTTCACTCATGACTGCACGGCAAGGCACGACTCCAACACCATCACTAAGTTTGCCGATGACACAAGTGGTAGGCCTGATCACCAACAACGACGAGACCGCATATAGGGAGGAGGTCAGAGACCTTGGCCGTGTGATGTTAGGACAACAACCTCTCCCTCAACATGATCAAGACAAAGAAGATGATTGTGGACTACAGGAAAAGGAGGACCGAGCACACCCCCGTTCTCTTCGACGGGGCTGTAGTGGAGCAGATTGAGAGCTTCAAGTTCCTTGATGTCCACATCACCAACAAACTAACATGGTCCAAGCACATCAAACAGTCGTGAAGAGTGCACGGCAAAACCTATTCCCCCTCAGGAGACTGAAAAAATTTGACATGGGTCCTCAGATCCTCAAAAGGTTTTACAGCTGCACCATCGAGAGCATCCTGACTGGTTACATCACTGCCTGGTATGGCAACTGCTTGGCTTCCGACCGCAAGGCACTACAGAGGGTAGTGCGTACGGCCTAGTACATCACTGGGGCCAAGCTTCCTGCCATCCAGGACCTCTATACCAGGTGGTGTCAGAGGAAGACCCTAAAAATTGTCAAAGGCTCCAGTCACCCTAGTCATAGATTGTTCTCTCTGCTTCCGCACGGCAAGCGGTACCGGAGCGCCAAGTCTAGGTCCAAGAGGCTTCTAAAAACAGCTTCTACCCGCAAGCCATAAGACTACTGAACATCTAATCAAATGGTTACCCAGACTACCTGCAAAAAGAAAGGTCAGTTTGAAGATTGCAATGCAGTGAATTCCATAGGAAATACATACGGGTCATATTTGGCCCACATATGAAAACTTGGGGTAATGATGCAAAAACTCTCTTTACTTCAAAAATAAAATAAAAAAATTTTTTAAACTAGGATGTTAGAACATTAAATACACGTTATTTAAGGAATTCCTGGAATATTAGATGCTGACATTTTTTGGGGGGGAGGTGACCAATACAGCATATGCATCCTAGGGTTAAAACACCAATTTAAACAGCCCACAGGTAATTTGGACCCTTTGGACAAATAAATACATATTGGATTTTTTGGGATCCCATTAGCCGATATCGACAGCAAGTCGTACTGGGGTCGACACATAATGAAAAAGACTACAGACAAAAGACTACAATTAACATACATTTAAAAACATGAACATGTAGTGTGTGTGCATCTATCAGTTACACATACATGTCAGTACATACACACAACAAGTAGGTCACATGGGGGGGAGGCGTTGTGTCGTGAGGTGTTGCTTTATTTGTTTTTTTGAAACTAGGTTTGTTCACTTGTGTTATAAGATGGGAGTTCCATGCACTCATGGCTCTATAATACTGTACGTTTCCTTGAATTTGTTCTGGACCTGGGGACTCTGAAAAGACCCCTGGTGGCATGTCTGGTTGGGTAAGTGTGTGTGTGTCAGTACTGTGTGCAAGTTGACTATGCAAACAATTTGGAATTTTCAACACATGAATGTTTCTTATTAAAACAAGAAGTGACGCAGTCAGTCTTTCCTCAGCTCTTAGCAAAGAGAGACTTGCATGCATAGTATTAAAATTAGCCCTCTGATTACAATGAAGAGCAAGAATTGTGGCTCTGTTATGGGCCAGCTGCAGTTCTGGGCTCCCGAGTGGCGCAGCGGTCTAAGGCACTGCATCTCAGTGCTAGAGGCGTCACTACAGACAACCTGTTTCGAATCCAGGCTGTATCACAACCGGCTGTTATTGGGAGTCGCATAGGACGGCACACAATTGGCCCAGCGTCGTCCGGGTTTGACCAGGGTGGGCGGAATTCTAAATAAGAATTTGTTCTTAACTGACTTGCCTAATTAAAGAAAGGTTACATTTTTATAAATGTAAATACTAGATCTTTCTTTGCAGCACTTGTCCCTATGACTGGATAATCAATAAAAAAATATATTGAACTGGAGCCTGCAAGACTTGATTTGTGGAGTGTGGTGTCAAAAAAGTGTATCTTATGTTTAGAATGAGGTTATGATGACACTGAAAAGAAAGATGTCAAGTCACAAGACAAGGATTTAGGGTCGTGTCTCTTTAAAAACGTCAGTCCATTACGTTCAGTGATATAATTGTGTACATGGGTCGCTCTCATGTGGAGCTTAAAGGGGGTGTTTGTAGCAGTTTGATATATTTTTTAGATGTAAGTATTTTCTTCTTCATATACTGGATCAACAAATATCATTACCAATCACGTACAAGGCAGGAACATTCTCTGCTGACACATTTCTGTAAGAAAGGGATAGAGAATTATCACTACTGGGCATATCACCCTCGAAAATCAGTTTGGACCAATCCATTTCCCAAGCATGAAAACGCACATGTGGGTTTGGCAATGAGGTTACAAGAAGGATTGCATGCATGGTAGTCTTTAGCTTGTTACCCCATTACAGTATATAATGTGTGGTTTAGAATCCAAATAACAGTACAAGTAGGCCATATACGTTGTCTGTCACTACAAAACATTTAAATAGATTTAGCTGACGCACTGGCTTGGAAATCTACTCGGGAGACTTGCTATCAGCTAAAGTTTGCTAGCTACATCGCTGTCAGCAGCATCGCCTTTGAATTGGCTGGTGCGTATTCATTATCCAGTATTTTCTCAACAATTCATCACCACCTTTTGGAAACCATGTTACGCATTAGGCTACACATAATTATTTTTAATACCAAAACTAAACCTAATGGATTGTAGAAAGTTTGCGGTCAGTGGTTCCAACCCTCACGGCTAGTGAATATTTAAGATGGGGTCGTTATTTCATTCAGCATCTAGTTACGAGATTAAACATGCGGAACAATCATTGACGGAAATGTCAAGCTCATTGGACCACTACAAGCGCATTTGACAGAAATTACACTTAAATGTACCGCAAACTAGTTCGATAAATGATCATCAGGCTTTGCCACGTAACGTTAGCTAGGGGTGTAGTGGCGCATTTATACCTCAAGCGTCCAGGGTCAGGTTACAGAGGATTTGTGAAAGTTAGGCTAGCTTCACCGATATCATATTATTGTGATAGTAATTATTTCCAAACGTGATATGCAGTTTCAGTTTATTTAATTGTTGTGGCAGTAGGTTATGCTTGCTAGGCCACCACCTTTTGGCTGGAAGAATACATGACGTGTAGATTTTTATGTAGCCAATATATGCAACTGTTACAAAATGGGACTTTCACAAAAATGTGGCCCATTTCTTCTCTGTTCCCCAGTGTGAGCAGACTTCACCATGAGTTCAAGAGTGTGTAAGAACTGTGGGGGCACAGACATCGATGTGGACCAGGCCAGAGGCGATGCCGTGTGCGTGGGCTGTGGCTCGGTTCTGGAGGACAACATTATCGTGTCAGAGGTCCAGTTCATGGAGACAGGAGGGGGCGGCGCCTCTGCTGTGGGACAGTTTGTAGCTGGAGATGGTATGTGCAGATGGATTGTAGTTCGGTTACAATGGCAAGAGCTACATTATTCTGAGGGGTAGCCCAATTCATAGATGACAACTACCTTTTAGTGCCTATATGATTAAGGATATCTTATTTTTTAAGAGCCCTGATGCTTGCTCTAAACGTTAACACGCATCGCTCGTAGTACGTTTTGGAAACATAAGGAACATGTCTTTCAAATCATCACAAAAAAATTACAACACACCTTTTATAAGGTTAGCGTTCCCACATGGCCAGATCTCCATGTTACAGCACTTGTTTACAGAAAACAGCCAGTGACCACCTGTGCTAATGCTCTGAACACCTGTGTGTTAGCTTAACTCTGGAGGAAGTGTAGTTTGTCAACTGGAGGCACACACAGCGTATGGATCTGTGCAAATCAGATACAGTAAGCATGTCTTTTTTATTTCAAATTATTTCTTGCTGATATGAAAGAAGGGTTATGTTTCGAAAATTGTTTAGCAAGCAATGATTATTGAAGTTTCTAAACGTTAAAACACGGCGTTGGAATTGTAGTATACACAGAGCCAGCCGTGGAATCTTATGGAGAGCTAAGAGACATTGCTTATAAGAAATATATATTTTTTTTAGATCCCTTTATTCCTGCAGTTTTTCATGACATTAAGTTAGTCACTTGGATTGCAGAATGGTATTTTTGCGGAGTGCATGGCCCTGGGTTGTCTTTCCAGTAGTTGTGCGTGAGTGATATCTCTGAGGAAGCTAAGCCAGTAAGAAAGCCATATTACAACCGTTGTGATATTTGCTTTGTTTGCTCTAACCCATTCGTTCATACGCCACCATGATATACAATAAGGCTGTGACGACAAAAAGACAGACATGGTGGAATAAATACAACTACATGTTTGTTTCATCACAAAACCGAATAGCAACATCTGTCATGTGAAGTTCACAAAGCAAATATTGCATGTAACAAACAGTTATGACCTGCAGCATGTTCAAGTTAATGTTTTCGACAGTTTACTAAACGATTACTGATTTAGAACCACTGAGTTGGCTACTGCAAGTCGGCACAAAGACAACAGGAGCACTGCATCCGCTGTTCCACCACCATTTAAACATCATGAAAACAAGGCTATATATACTTAGTTTAATACACTGAAAACAAACTTAAAGATGCCAATTACTAAAAACAATTTATTCCAATCAATTTATCTAAATATCATGTGGTTGTCCATGGTACTTATTTCTGTGTGCATGCGCAGTAAAACATGTTTTTGGACTCACCCTACGCCAATGCCATCCTCTTTCATGTTGGCAAAACGGTCTATGGATCTCATACGGTACACTTGAATTTTTTGTCATAGGCTACCTAGCTAAAATGCTTGCTAGCCTAACTTCCTCGCATGGGCAACAATGGACCAGCTGAGTTAGCTAGCTATACTGAACAAAAATATAAATGAAACATGTAATGTTGGTCTCATGAGCTGAAATAAAAGATCCCAGAAATGTTCCATACGCATAGATTATTTCTCTCAAATTTAGTGTACAAATTTGTCTACATCCCTGTTAGTGAGCAATTCTTCTTTGCCAAGATAATCCATCTACCTGACAGGTGTAGCATATCAAGAAGCTGATATTACAGGTGCATCTTGTGCTGGGACAATATAAAGCCACTCTAAATTGTGCAGTTTTGTCACACAAAACAATGCCAAAGATGTCTCAAGTTTTGAAGGAGCGTGCAATTGGCATGCTGACTGCAGGAATGTCCAACAGAGCTTTTGCCAGAGAATTGAATGTTCATTTCTCTCCCATAAGCTGCCTCCAATGTATTTTTAGAGATTTTGGTAGTACGTCCAACCGGCCTCACAACCCCAGACCACGTGTAACCACGCCAGCCCGGGACCTGCACATCCGGGTATTCTTCACCTGCGGGATTGTCTGAGAGGAGGGGGGTTTATTTCTGTCTGTAATAAAGCCATTTTGTGCGGGAAAACTCATTCTGATTGGCTGGGCCTGCCTCCCCAGTGGGTGGGCCTGCCCTCCCAGACCTACCCATGGCAGTGCCCCTGCCCAGTCATGTGAAATCCATAAATTAGGGCCTAATTTATTTCAATTGACTGATTTCCTTCCATGAACTGTAACTCAGAAAAATCTTTGGAATTGTTGGGTTTATGTTTTTGTTCAGTATAGTTAACGTGAGCCTACTAGACTAATTCTAGGCTAGATATTGAACTTCAATCTTCTCAGGCCAGTGCCGCAATATGAATTTATGGTTAGATCAGAATCGTTGTCATAATCATTGGCCTGTACAGAGAATTAAGTAAAAACCAGAAGTCCAATCTCCATCCATGACTTGACTTTTTCCACATTTTGTTGTTACAGCCTGAATTTAAAATGGATTAAATAGATCATTTTTATTTTTTAGATATTAGCGTCCTCTCCAGGTGGTGTACTTGTACATCAAGCTGCCTCGCACTACAGAAACAGGCATCCTGCCCTATGAGCTGTTCTGGCTCTCGCAAGCCAAGGCTCTTGCAAGTCTACTTACTACACACAATACCCCATAATGTCAAAGTGCAATTATGGTTAGCATTTTTTTTTTTTTTATGAATAAAAAATGAAAAGCTTTAATGTCTTTAGTCAATAAGTATTCAACCCATTTGTTATGGTAAACCTAAATCAGTTCAGGAGTAAATATGTGCTTGAGTCACAAATTCCATGGACTCGCTCTGTGTGCAATAATAGTGTTTAACGTGACTTTTTTTTTAATGACCACCTCATCTCGGTATCTCACACATACAATTATCTGTAAGGTCCCTCAGTCGAGCAGAGAATTTCAAGCACAAAGACCAGGGAGGTTTTCAAATGTTTCACGAAGAAGGCACCTATTGGTAGATTGGGGGGATAATAAAAAATAAAAAGCAGTCATTGAATATCCCTTTGAGTATTTTAGGCCGTCATTGTAAATAAGAATTTGTTCTTAACTGACTTGCCTAGTTAAATAAATATAAATAATGAAGTTATTAATTACACTTTGGATGGTGTATCAGTACAGCCAGTCACTACATAGATGCAGGCGTACTTCCTTACTCAGTTGCCGGAGAGGAAGGAAACTGCTCAGGAATTTCACCATGACGCCAATGGTGACTTTAAAACAGCATTTTAATGGCTGCGATAGAGAACTGAGTATGGGTCAACAGCATTATAGTTACTCCACAATACTAACTCAATTAACAGAAGGAAGCCTGTATTTAACAAAAATATTCAAAAACCTGCATCTTGTTTGCAACAAGGCACAAAAGGAATACTGCAAAAAATGTGGCAAAGCAATTAACTTTTTGTCCCGAATACAATGTGTTATATTTGGGGCAAATACAACACATTACTGAGTACCATTATCCATATTTTCAAGCATTGTGGTGGCTGCATCATGTTATGGGTGTGCTTGTAATTGTTAACTATTGGGGAGTTTTTCAGGGTAAGAAAGAAACCGAATGGAGCTAAGCACTGGCAAAATCCTAGAGGAATGACTGTCTGCTTTCCACCAGTCATTGGGAGAGGAAATTCAGCTTTCAGCAGGACAATAACCTAAAATACAAGGACAAATCTACACTGGAGTAGCTTACCAAGAAGACAGTTTATGTTCCTGAGTGGCCGAGTGACAATTTTGACTTAAATCTGGTTGAAAATCTAGGGCAAGACCTGAAAGTGGTTGTTTAGCAAGGATCAACAACCAATTTGACAGAGCTTGAAAAATGTTAAATGGAATAATGGGCAAATGTTGCACAATCCAGGAGTGAAGAGCTCTTTGAGATTTACCCAGAAAGACTCACAGCTGTAATCGCTGCCAAAGGTGATTCTAACATGTATTGACTCAGAGGGTTGAATAGTTATCTAGTCAAGATATTAGTGTAAAATGTTTCATACGTTTTTAACAAATGCTTGAATTTATTTTCTATAAATCCTTGACAAAAAATGACAATTAAATCCATTTTAGTCCCACTTTGTAACACAACAAAATGTGTGGAAAAGGTAAAGGGTTGTGAATACTTTCTGAAGGCACTGTAAGCATTTTGCTGGACCCGCTATAACATCTGCTAAATTGTGTGATACCAGTATCGTGATACTCGCTAGTACCGTAGAAAAGAAACAAAACATGAAGCAGATTTAACATATTTAGGAAAACAGCCCTAATATCTTTGATGTCATCCAGTCTCATATGTATTTATTTTCCAAGCTATAGCACACAATATCTTACAGCAGGTTTTTAAAGGACCAAAGAGTATAGTCTACTTTGAGTTTTCATTTTTGCTAAGGAGAAAAGGTTGGAAGTATCGTCACAGCCCTACTGTTTTGTAAATGTTAAAGATTGCACTCCTGGTGTCGATGTAATGCTTCTCTCTTTCTCCTGTATTTATAGCCTCTGGAAGGAACCCCACTTTTGGGGAGGGGCTCTATACGGGCGTTGGAAGGGAGTCCCGGGCCCAGACCCTGCAGAACGGTGAGTTAACATTAGGGGTCACCACTTGCATTCCTAAAGCATTGGCGTGCATGCATCATAAGAGCTCATTACACTTACAGCAGGCCTAATCCTCAAATGTGGGTGCGCTAGGATATTAACCTTTGTTTTTAATGCTGTCTTTCATGATGTCTTAAAATTAAAGCTTTTTGTCTTATACTAGACAGACTAAACTGATGCCATCTGCTTTACATGGTCCTCTTCCCCTCGTAAAGTGGCATCTGTTTTGTCACCTTATTTCAGAAGCACAACAAACTTGGTAGGGACAACCCATTTCCTTTAATGTCCAAAGAGATTAACAGGGTGTGTCTACAGCAGAGCTTGGTTGGCACAAGCAAACATCCATCGCATGCTTGAATGCCTCAGGAAAGGGATGATGTCATACGTTTCCTTTGTCTGGTCGGACACATTCAGTCTGTGTTGCCTAGTTTTGATGATTTCCTGTTTGTTTAGTCACGTTTATTTGGAAGTTACTTTTACTCGGCCATAAAATGTCAGTTATCTCCCAGTAACCTAATGTGAGTAGTTGTCTGCGGCTCCTGCTGCTCCCATGGTACTGATGATCAATATCGTGCTGGCTAACTGCTAAGCAGGAGAGAGTGTGTGTGTGGGGCTTGCAAACATAGCACTGTCAGAGTGTGTCTGTAGGGACGAGACAGACGTTAGTCAGACTTTGTGGACGATGACTAATATATGTGTGTGAGAGGAACAGAGACATAAATAGATACAGCCGGGTGTGAGTTTGTATGGGGTAATAGGTCTGTCATGCTGTGGGGAGATGTATAGTGTCTATGGAGCTCTGAGAGAACAAGAGTGGTGCTGTGAGGGAATGCTCTCCTCCATAAACATCCCAAGTGTCTGGCCAGGCCACCCTCTGCTCTCCCACCCACCCACACTCTGATTAATGCAATCATCCTTCCCCACTGGCACGGCTCCCGCCTCCCCCGTCCCTACCCCCACCCTAACTCATCACGTCTCCTCACAATGACCAACAGGTTCCTTTTCGCATTACTGGAGAACATCTCATATGTCCTGCGTTGGACCCAAACTGCCTCAATATATCGCTAGTGTGTAGCTTTCCAATTTTATCCAGCTGTCACAATAAATGTACCGGATGATGATGATGCTGGTTGGGGTTTGGAAGATGTATAGACAAAGCTGCATAGAAATCAGGATCTTTAGAGTTTGTCACAACTTGATGAGGAGAGGGGAATGAGGATTTTGCTTAAATTCATCAAAGTTAACTTATAACAGTGAACCTTTGTGGGATACACGAGGCAATTCTAGGTCTTGTGGCATATTTTGGTTAAACTATCCCTAATTCAATGGAATTGCAACCCTCTGCATGCACAGTGCATTCTTCCATCACATGTACAGCTGATTCTCAAGATCTTGCACACCAATGAGATGCTATTAAGCCCACACTACTACACTGTCTGAGCCAAGGACTACATGCCTTCTGGTAAGTTTTGATTACAATACTGGGTGGGGTGAATATATTTTATGACATACATGTTTTTTTTGTTAACTAGTAAATAGTAGCCTACAGCAAAGTGTGTTTAAATCATTACTAACTTGTTAACAATTTCTGCTAGTTAGTTTTGGTTTTAGCTTGCTTGAGCCTGCTAACTGAGTGTTTATTCACCTGTTTCCATACATGTTTCATTTTAAAACATTTATCTTACAAAGGAGTTGTTTAATCTAACTGCTTAACTAGTTATCTGTACATGGGGAAATTTCTAAACTTTTTCCCCCTAATCTTTACAGGGAAATGCCACAGGCACTATCTGATGTGTGGATACATTTCACTGCAGCTAATGTAGAAGGAAAAGCTGTGTACATTTGCAAAATACTGTGCCAAATCATATGTGAAGAATGCAACAAAGATGCAGAATCATCTGGCCAAGTGCATAAAGTTCCCTCAGCGCTCACAACAAGCAACCTCTGACAGTCCCCCTACTTCTATTCAAGGTGAAAAAGATGAATCAGACACCTTATCCATAGCAACAGCTCATGATCCTCCTGGAATCAGATGTTTTTTTTACTCAATGGCGGAACGTAGTCAGAGAAATGCTGATGAATGTCTTGCTCGAGCTGTGTATGCAACTGGTTCACCTCTGATGCTCACAGGCAATGTGTATTGGAAGAGATTTCTGAATGTTCTTCACCCACCATACACCCCTCCAACCAGACATGCTTGATCTACTCATTTGCTGAATGTAGAGTTCAACAGAGTTCAAGTGAAGGTCAAGCAAATCATAGAGGAAGCAGACTGGATTGCAGTCATCTCTGATGGGTGGTCGAATGTTCGTGGGCAAGGAATAATTAACTACATCTCCACCCTTCAACCAGTATTCTACAAGAGCACAGACGCAAGGGACAACAGACACACTGGTCTCTTCATTGCAGATGAGCTGAAGGCAGTCATCAATGACGTTGGACCACAGAAGGTATTTGCACTGGTGACAGACAATGCTGTGAACATGAAGGCTGCTTGGTCTAAAGTGGAGTTCTACCCTCACATCACACCATTGGCTGTGCTGCTCATGCATTGAATCTGTTCTTCAAGGACATGGCATTGAAAACAATGGACACACTCTACAAGAGAGCCTTGGAAATGGTTAGGTATGTGAAGGGTCATCAAGTTATAGCAGCGATCTACCTCACCAAGCAAAGTGAGAAGAATAAGAGCACCACATTGAAGCTGCCCAGCAACACCTGTTGGGGTGGTGTTGTCATCTTGTTTGACAGTCTCCTGGAGGGGAAGGAGTCTCCAAGAGATGGCCATATCACAGTCTGCCGATTTTATGGAAAGCCCCATCAAGAGGATCCTCCTAGATTATGCATTTTGGGAGAGAGTGGTAGTAAGCAGCCTGAAACTCCTGAAACCTATAGCAGTAGCCATTGCACGGATTGAGGGAGACTATGCCATCCTGTCTGATGTTCAGACTCTGCTTACAGATGTAAGAGAAGACATCCGTACTGTCCTGCCCACTTCACTGTTGCTCCAAGCAGAGGAAACTGCAGTTCTGAAATGCATCAAAAAGCGTGAACACTTCTGCCTGAAGCCCATACACGCCGCAGCGTACATGTTGGACCCCAAGTATGCATCCTGTCTGGTGCAGAGATCAACAAGGCCTATGGTGTCATCACTACCGTGTCTCGCCACCTTGGCCTGGATGAGGGCAAGGTTCTTGGCAGTCTGGCGATGTACACTTCCAAGCAAGGGCTTTGGGATGGAGATGCAAGATGGCAGTCGTGACAACATATCTCATCAGTCACCTGGTGGAAGGGACTTTGTGCATCTGAGGCTCTTTCCCTTGTTTCCTCCATCATCCTCAAAATCCCACCCCCTCAGAGCGCAACTGGTCCTTGTTTGGGAACACACACACCAAAGCACGCAACAGGCTGATCAATACAAGGGTTGAAAAATTGGTGGCCATCCGGACAAATCTTTGGCTTTTTGAGCACGACAACGAGCCATCTTCAAGGTTGGAAAGTGACAGTGAAGATGAGGCCTCAGAGTCTATGTTCAAGAGGTGGACATTGAGGACTTCCAGGGAGAAGACATGGAAACCTGAGAGGAAGACAACCAAAGCTTTAGTTTCTAGACTATAATTTTACAGATAGATGTATGTTGAAAACGTTTTTGGGAGATGCGATGGGTCATTGGGGATCATTCAATATTCCCTTTTGTTGTTCAGTGAAATCCTCCCATGTGAAGTCAACTCTTTTAAGTTCAATTTGTAACTAAACTGTTTTTTTTATTTCTATTGGCAGGATTGAATCATTTGCAATTTTGTCTACTTATTAGGTAAAAGGTTTATGTTTCTGTTTCCATATGATATGGTAAATATATCCAATGCAAAAAACATTACAATTTAAATGGTAGTAATATTAATTTGCATATATTCCTACAGAAAGTTTCCACCTCTAAATATTCCCCAAAATGTGCAACCCTAGGTATGAGTAATGCTGGTGATGTGCGGATGCCCTATAATCTGAAGTAATCTGTTTAGCAAAGCAGGGGGAATATTTAATCACTAAGATGTTGCATTACCTCAGCAGCAGTAGTTTGCCACGCACATCTCACGAGTACCTGTGTGTATTCACTGAGACATCTGATTGTGTATAATGCAAAGTCATGCAAAGTTAATCAGGAGAGCAAAGGACACACTGATTTTGAAACACCTGAACTGAAATTCAGGGTAATTACAATCCCTGTCGTGTGTGGATCTTTGTCTACTCTGTTTATTATGTCTTAAGTGCATATGATGGTGCGTCTGAGTGTGTACGACTTCGAACTGTGTGTAATAACATGTCTGTGTTTGTCTCCAGGGAGACGTCAGATCAACACGCTGGGCCACCAGCTGCAGCTGAACCAGCACTGCCTGGACACGGCCTTCAACTTCTACAAGATGGCCGTGTGTAAACGCCTGACACGGGGCCGAAGGGTGGCCCACGTGGTGGCCGCATGCCTCTACCTGGTCTGCAGGACGGAAGGGACACCTCGTATCCTTACACACTGCAGAGAGGGGTGGGGGAGTAACAGAGGAAGGAGGGAACGGCAGGACAGGGAATTCTGCATTTGCCTTTGAAAAAACGGGAATGCAAAATGTTTATGCTACAACCAAATAGTTGTTACCATTATACACTATAAGACCAAAAGTATGTGGACACCTGCTTGTCGAACATCGCATTCCAAACTCATGGGCATTAATATGGAGTTGGTCCCCCTTTTGCTGGTATAACAGCCTCCACTCTGGGAGGGCTTTCCACTAGATGTTGGAACATTGCTGTGGAGACTTGCTTCCATTCAGCCACAAGACAATTAGTGAGGTCGGGCACTGATGTTTGTTTTTTAGGCCTGGCTCGCA
The DNA here is from genome assembly GCF_002910315.2 of Salvelinus sp. IW2-2015. Lineage (NCBI taxonomy): Eukaryota > Metazoa > Chordata > Actinopteri > Salmoniformes > Salmonidae > Salvelinus > Salvelinus sp. IW2-2015. The sequence goes on along the minus strand of NC_036843.1, from coordinate 13,613,998 downwards.
GTTGGCGTTCCAATTCATCCCAAAGGCGTTTGATGGGGTTGAGGTCAGGGCTCTGTGCAGGCCAGTCAAGTTCTTCCACACTAATCTCGACAAACCATTTCTGTATGCACCTTGCTTTGTGCATGGGGCGGGGCATCGTCATGCTGATACAGGAAAGGGCTGTTCCCAAACTGTTGCCACAAAGTTGGAAGCACAGAGTTGTCTAGAATGTCATTGTATGCTGTAGCATTAAGATTTCCCTTCACTGGAACTAAGGGGCCTAGCCCGAACCACGAAAAACAGCCCCAGACTACTATTCCTCCTCTACCAAACTTGACAGTTGTCACTATGCATTCGAGCAGGTAGCGTTCTCCTGGCATCCTCCAAACCCAGAATCATCTGTCGGACTGCCAGATGGTTAAGTGTGATTCATCACTCCAGAGAACGCATTTCCACTGCTCCAATGTCGTCGAGCTTTACACTACTCCAGCCAACGCTTGGCATTGCGCATGGTGATCTTAGGCTTGTGTGCGGCTGCCCAGTTATTTTGCTGACGTTGCTTCCAGAGGCAGTTTGGAACTCGGAAGTGAGTGTTGCAACCGAGGACAGACCATTTTTATGCGCTACGTGTTTCAGCACTCAGTGGTCCAGTTTTGTGAGCTTGTGTGGCCTACCACTTAGCGGCTGTGCCGTTGTTGCTCCTAGATGTTTCCACTTCACAATAACAGCACTTACAGTTGACCGGGGCAGAAATTTGACGACCTGACTTGTTGGAAAGGTGGCATCCTATGACCGTGCCACTTTGAAAGTCACTGAGCTCTTCAGTAAGGCCATTCTACTGCCTATGTTTGTCTTTGGAGATGGCATGGCTGTTTGCTCAATTTTATACATCTGTCAGCAAATGGTGTGGCTGAAATAGCCGAATCCACTTATTTGAAGGGGTGTCCACATACTTTAGTGTATATACAGTGCATTTGAAAAGTATTCAGACCCCTTCCCTTTATCCACATTTTTGTTTCGTTACAGCCTTATTCAAAAAATTTTTTTTTTTTAATTACTGTTTTTGATTTATCATTATGGGGTGTTGTGTGTAGATTGAGGGGGGGAAAACAATTTAATCCATTTTAGAATCGGGCTGTAACAAAATGTGGAAAAAGGGAAGGGGTCTGAATACTTTCCGAATGCACTAGGGCTGACCCCAGTGCATTCAAAAGTATTTAGTCGAGCAGGTGCAAAAATAAATATATATTCTCTCATGGTGTACAAGATATGTCTGATTCGCGCTGGGGACTGATCCATTGTGGAGGTCGTGGCAATGGAACAGTCCAGTCTAAGACGGGCTACTGAAATTGTATATGGTTATATTACATAAGAACAATGGTGCAACACTAATAAAAAAATAAGATTATTTTATAACATGCGCTTTCCTTTCGTTGGATAGAGGTCGATGTCCACGGTTCTGAAACACATCAGTGCGCTGTTGAATTGGCGCTTAGACCATGTTGCTTTGTGCGTAATAGCAAAGTTAACCAGCATATTGGTGTTGAGAACAATGCCAGAGGCAGCTGCAGAATGAGGAGATGGTTTGGCAGGATTTAGAAACTTGGGAACCAAGCTTGAGTTATCAGTGTGGCCCCATCACCTTGACATGTTGAAATACTGTATCTTCACGCCTAGAATAAAAACCTCCAGGCTTGCGTCATAACTGTCAATTCATTGGGAAGAAAAGAAAGAATTACAGGGGGCAGTTTGAAAAAAAACGAATGCCACCCGAATCATCCTCTGGAATAACTGACATTTTTGAGTAATAATTACATAACCAACATAGTAGTAATACTAGTCCTGTGTGAAAAGGTCTTTGGACATGTGCATGCAATGCATACGTGTCAAAGAAAGAGAGCATGGGTTGAGAGAATAGAGTTTTTCCTAAACAAATGAGGAATTTCGGTAACAGAAATGGCTGTAATTATATTGCATTTTCAGCTAGAAGGACAGCGCGATAAACACTTTAGTCTTTGGTGGTCGCTGCAGCAGGGAGGAGAGCGAGACAACGGGTGCTAGTCAGTCATTCTTAAAAATGTTTTTTTTTTTTTTTTACAACGCAGCAAGTCTGAGCCCGGCCCAGCACAATCAAATCAATTAATCAAACCGTGTGCTTAAAGCATCAGACAAAGCTCAGTGAATATAGTTGATTTGATTAAAACACATAGGATGTGTCAATATATGGAAAAATACACATTTAAAATTTCGACCAATCAATTGGTTGATAGAACAGACAACTCTTGGTCGAACAAGATTTATTTTTTAGTCGGGGACAGCCCTAGAATGCAATGTATAGTGTATATATGTGGCTGTAGCATCAATCTCCGGGAGTTGTAATAGTGTTAGACATGACTTGTGGTAATGTGTTTCACTCAATACCCATTTCTGTACTGTCCTAATGTTAAGCAGATCAGCTTTTTATATCCCATTGTACGGCTGTTGGTTTATCGTTTCCTGTCATTGACTGAGTATGATGTGGTTATGTAACAGCCAGTGGTTTCACAGGAAGGGCAGGGGACAGTTTTATCTGCTAGAACAAGAGGATGGAGGGAGCAGAGCAAAGCCTTTCCCATTACATTGTTTACGTGGGTTGTGGGTGAGGGTTGGATAAAGTAACAATGGCTCCACTCCACTTCCTTTTCCACAGTTCTGGAAAACGATCTGTAGAACTTTCAGAGGACTGGAATGATGAGTAGAGAACAAGGAATCAAGAGGCCAACATTGTTCAGTGTCTAGCAGCTGAAATGGCATGGCGCTCAGTGAAGGGACATCTGGATATTTGCAATGATTGCTCAGGGGGCCCTCAATTAAATGCTAGTTAATACATTTAATGGGATCATTCCCACAGGTGCTGTTGTTGGGAAGGGCCAGGTTATGGTCACATTCATGACCTTGATGAATGACAGCCAAGTATTCACGTCAAAATGAAACCTCCACACGTTTTACATGCAGGGCTTGGAAGTAAGCTCCCTCCCTCCTTCCCCATACTAATGAAATGGTAAAACAGGATGCTTGTAGCAACTGTTATCTGAGAAAATCAGCTGCAGGGGGACTTGTTTTCATTATTATGATGACTTGTCTGTAATCTCATATCGAGACTGTATGATTATCTTTTCCATTTCAGTGGTGACCATAATCCCATTGTGAGGCTTTTTAAAAAGGGTTGTCGCAAACCTACTTTGGCTGCCGTTGGATGGTTGCACCTGTCGCCACGTAAACTGATGCAGGGGGTGTGTTGGTCGCAGGAGACGGGTGTCTCTAGAAGCTAATGGGGGTGAGTGCTGGGGGGAGTTCAGAGGTCACGGGGTGGTTGATTCCCCCAGAAGCTGTCGCTAAATGTATTTACAAATGCTGCTGGCCTGAGGTGACACTTTTTACTATCTTGTGGTTTTATTGACTTATAAGCCACCCCATTCAGACATGCTGCTTTACCTCAGCGACCTCCTGCAGGTGAGTATCCAATGAGTAGGCCTACACTAATTTTCTATATTTTTTTTCAACCCTGTGATCGAGTTTTTGCGCTTTGACATTGACATTTATCCCTAATTTATAGAAATGAAAGCGTTTCTGAATATGATTGAATAGTCGCATACATCAAAGTTGTTTCCTCATTTTTGTTGTAAAATTATACATGATCCCATGCCCATATTGACCATGAGTATTACATCCAACAAGATGGATGTTGGCCCATGCAGTATGTTGTGCTTTGTAATTAAAGCCAGGGACTGTATAAATATAGGTCCATTTTTATGCATATAAAGTCAGTGTTAGGGTGGAGGGACATTTCTCAGAGACACTGCTGGTCAGTTTTATTTTTATGCTCCCAGCTGTCCTTGAAGAGCTGCCCCCCCCTCTCTGGTATTTGAAGGGTAGGAGTGGAATGGGGGTGCCTGTCCAGTCTAGGGTCAGTGTGATATGTGTAGATATTCCACTAATCCCCCATTTGTGGAGCCTCACCCAGGCCAGTGCAGTAGTCACCCCCCCCCCCCATGGGAATGCATGGTGATCTACCTCCCCATCATCTGAGGCGTGTGCTCTCTAATCCCTGGGGACACTATGACATGGACAGGGTCCAGGTGGAGGCTGCTCCAGGCTCTGTCTGGATTGACATGTGCCACCTCCACTGTTGGTTGCTATGGTGCTTGGCTAACAATGTATTTGTTGTGTGTACAAATGTTTAATCAGGACCCATCTCCTAAAATAGATCAGACTGTGGCTGCCATAGACCCAAGAGTGAAAGCTTGTCTGTGTCTGGTAGAGACTCAAACCCCCTAATGGCTGGAGCGTTAGCCTGGAGGAATGAGACGGAGCTGGGCTAGAAACTAGAGCTTTAGTCATCCCCTGGTCTGGAAAATCACTGGGCTTTCTAGATAGTATGCCAGCTAAGCATTAAGTTACACTTACTATACCAGATTTGATCACACGCTACTCTTGTTATGTAACTCTGGATCATGTATCCTTACGAGGACATTCTGGACTTGACAGGGTGGGTTTCAGTGACAGTTGCACTACCTTCATGTATTTCTGGTCTTAATCTTTTCCCTGTCTTTCCCCCACAGGTAAATGTTTACGTCCTGGGTAGAACCTTTCTGGTGCTGGCCAGAGAGCTCTGCATCAACACCCCCGCCATAGGTACCTATCATCTGCCTCCCATACTCCCTGTGTTCTTATTGTAAACAAAGAACTATACAGTTGAATGAGTGTTTTCGGACAAATGCTGTTGGTTGAAGTGTTGTCTTTTTTTGCTGAGAAGGACACCTACAGTATTTACCATTCATTAAACGTCTGAGCTAAAATTGGTCACTTCGCTACAACAAATATTTGGAAGCAAAGGTGTCATGATGGCGTCTTGACCACATCACTTTTACCAGCTTGGTTGAAGCACTCCTCAGTGTACCGAGACACTGAATAATCCCTTGAGTAATAATCCCACCGAAACAACAGATTTCACACATGCAGGTGAGTTGTATAATAATGAGCAGCAACATCTGTGGCTTATCTCACAACATTTTTATGATTTTCTGCAGGTTCGTAAGCTCTCAAACAGGAACATCATGGTTGATCAGCATCAAGCTGCAAACCATTTAACTGTGTTCTATGTACAAAACAACATTGCAGACTGTCCACAAGTGCAATATGACTTTTTACAAGGGACTGCTTTTTGCAGCGTTAATTAAAATAATACAAATAACATTTTTTTAATTTTTATAAATAAGATAAAACGTTCCTTGACTTAAAAATAGTATTTTGTTTAGTCTGACACTCTAGTGTCTTAATGCTACATTATTTATAAGGATGGAACATATGGATGTACAGTATAGTCTATATGTTCTCTACCTCTCCTTTTATGACCAATCCAGTTTATGCATAGAACACCAGCTCAGGGATCTGTCCCCCCTGCACCCCAGTCCCGTTGGTACTGTCCGAGGAGCACTGGAACTGAAAAGTCACTTTTCCACACTGCACCTCCGTCATGCCCTCCTGGCCAAAATAGCTCAGCTCATTCCCGTCCAGCACGACACTCACCGTATAAAAGGCATCCTGCTCCACTTGAACTGGGTGTTCAAACCACACAGAAAATGTACTGCTTGATCCGTCCGACACAAACTTGGTCAGGTTCTGTGCTAGGGTCACCCCTTGCCGCTTCAGTTCAATCTTGACACTGTACTCGGCCTTTCCTCCACTTGACCCGTACAGACCCAGTCCAGCGATAAAGATCCGCTTGTCCACTGCAAACTGGATGCTGTCACAGCGGCCCCTGTAGCGCCACTGGTTGCTCCGGTAGGCTGACGACTGGAAGCGGTGNGGGGGGGGCTGCTGGCCTGAGGTGACACTTTCAATTAATGTACACTGTTGGCTGCACCAGAAATGATCCTGAAAATGTATTTCATATTCTAACGTTTGTATTAATGAATGCTGGTTAGGAAGTGTGAAATACTTTTTATTGAAAATAACAAACACTTGGCTGTACCATTTGCAGAGAATGGAAACCCAGATGTAATTGTGTACTATCCTGTGGTTTTATTGATTTAACCCACCCCTTTACAGACATGCTGCTTGACCTCAGTGACCTCCTGCAGGTGAGTTTCCAATGAGTAGGCCTACACTAATTTTTCTACATCTTTTTTCAACTCTGATCGAGTGTTTGCACTTCGACATTGACATTTAGCCCTTTAAAAAAATATATAATATATATATTCTGAAATATAATTGAACAGTCAGATACATCAAGGATTTTAATTTTTTTAAGTATACATGATCCCATTCCCACACTGACCATGATATAACATCCAACAAGATGGAAGTTGGCTTATGCAGTATGTTGAGCTTTGTAACTAAAGCCAAGGACTGTATAAATATAGGCCCACATTTTTTTCTGCGTATAAAGTCAGTGTTAGGGTGGAGGGACATTTCTCAGACACAGCTAGTCAGTTGTATTTTTATGCTCTCAGCTGTCCTTGGAAGAGCTGACCCTACCCCCTGGTATTTGAAGGGTAGGAGTGTGCTATCCAGTCAAGGACCAGTGTGCTATGGGTAGATATTCCACAAATCCCCAGTTTGTGGTGCCCCACCCAGGCCAGTAATCACTGCCCTCCTCTCCCATGGGAGGGCATCGTGACCCACCTCCCATCAACTCATCAAGCTTTGAATCAGCTGTGTAGTGCTAGGGTTAAAAACCAAAACATGCATCCAGGGTGGGCCCCAGGACTTGTTTGGGAAACGCTGCCCTAAGGTCTGGAGCGTTAGCCGGAAAGAATGAGATGGTCGGAGATCAGGGGGCTAGAAACTAGAGCTTTAGTCTGCCCCTGTTCTGGAGAATCGATGGGCTTTCTAGATAGTACGCCAGTTTAGCATTGAGTTACACTTACTAGACCAGATTTGATCACGAGCTACTCAATTGTTAAGTAACTCTGGATCATGTCATGAGGCCATTGTGGACTTGACAGGGTGGGTTTCAGTGAAAGTTGCACTACCCTCCTGTATTTCTGCTCTTAATTCTCTTTTCCCTCAGGTAAATGTTTACGTCCTGGGTAGAACCTTCCTGGTCCTGGCCAGAGAGCTCTGCATCAATGCCCCCGCCATAGGTACCTACCGTCTCCCTGCAATACTCCCTGTGTTATTGTAAACAAAGAACCATACTGTTGAATGTCTTTTTTGGAGAAATGCTGTTTAAGTTTTGTCTTGCTACTGAGAACCAAACCTATTTACCACTTATTAAAGGTGGTCAAATTAGTGACTTAGCTCCAACAAAGGCATCATGAAGGTTTGACCACATCACTTTTACCAACCTGCCTGTAGCACTCATCTGTGTACCTAGAGGGTGCTCTAACAACAAAATAATCCCTCAAACAAATTTCACACATGCAAGCGAGTTATATAATGAGCAGCAACATCTGTGGCTTATCTCGCACAACTTTTATGATTTTCTGCAGGTTCATAAGCTCTCGCACAGAACATCAGGATTGATCAGCATCAAGCCGCAAACCATATAACCGTACTTTATGTACAAATAAAACATTGCAGAGGCTGTCCACAAGTGCAATACGACTTTTTACAAGGGACTGCTTTTTGCAGTTAATAATTAAAATAAGTTTAAAATAAATAAGAACAGCATTCCTTCACTTAAAAATAGTATTTTGTTTAGTGACATACCGTAGTGTCTTAATGCTACATTATTTAGAAGGCTTAAACATATGGATGTACAGTCCATATGTCCTCTACTTGTCTGTTATGACCAGTTCAGTTTATGCATAGAATACCAGCTCTGGGATCTGTCCCCCCTGCACCCCAGTCCCGTTGGTACTGTCCGAGGAGCACTGGAACTGAAATGTCACTTTTCCACACTGTACCTCTGTCATGCCCTCCTGGCCAAAATAGCTCAGCTCATTCCCGTCCAGCACGGCACTCACCGTATAGAAGACATCCTGCTCCACCTGAACCGGGTTTTCAAACCATACGGAAAATGTACTGCTTGATCCATCCGATACAAACTTGGTCAGGTTCTGTGCTAGGGTCACCCGTTGACGCTTCAATTCAATCTTGACGCTGTACTCTGCCTTCCCACCACTTGACCCGTACAGGCCCAGTCCAGCAATAAAGATCCGCTTGTCCACTGCAAACTGGATGCTGTCACAGCGGCCCCTGTAGCGCCACTGGTTGCTCCGGTAGGCTGACGACTGGAAGCGGTGGCACTTCTGGGGTGCCAGACCCTGCCTCCGTGCCAGTGGGAAGTCCAGTTTGGGCTTGGTGGCCGCTGTGTACCACAGGAAGACGTCATGCGTCTCCTCCAGTGTCAAGATGTCTGACTGGGCTGCCCCATCAGCGAACTCTTCCAGGGTCATAGTGGGGATGCGCACCAGGTAGAGTGCCTTGCCCAGGACAGATCTCTTGTTGCGGGTGGTTTCTCCCAGTCCTTGCCTATTACACTCTGCTGTGGCCCAACTCATGACCGCATCAAAGACCACCATCTCCTTGGTGTTGAGGGTCTCTCTCTGCAGGATGATCTCCAGGGTCTGCAGGTCAATCTCACAGAAGCCCTCTGCGCCCAGGGCCAGCTCGGCCTGCGCGTCAATCACCTCCCAGCAACGCCGCGTCAGCTCGGGCTCCTCAAACAGACGGCTCTGGGACAGCAGCACACAGGCGTTCTTGGCCTCCAGGCTAGTCTCCAGGAAGGTGACGCAGGCCTTGGCCAGGGCGGGTACAATGTACTTCTTGGCAGCGTACAGGGTGGCCAGCACGGTGTCGGCCTCCAGGTCTATCGCATCACTGTACATGTACCTGAAGGGGATAAAATGGAGGAATAGAATGAGATTCTAGTTTAGTAAAGGCAAATCAGCACGTGGAGAATTCATGACGGCTATTCCTTCTAGGAAAATAGGATATGGACTTGGCACAGCTTCCATTATTCTCCCATGTGGATAAAAAGCAACGTTTCATTGCATTGGCGTTGGATGACGAATTATTATAGTATCAACAAAAAGTCATTATCCTCGACTGCTTATTCCCTCTGGGTAAATCATTGGCTCCGAATGAGAAATGTTTCAAGATGAACAAAGACACAAGCAATTACAGTTCTCTACAGTGCTCCCCGTGCCCTTTGATCTAGCATTTTGGCACTTGTCTTGCTTTGGATGTGTAATTTATTTTGAAGTGACATTGTGCTGGTCATGTTTAATATGAGGAGTGAGTGGCTTACTTCAGCAGAATTAGAAAAGCAGCAGGTTCTACATCTGGGATATGGATTTCGGACGACTCCTCTGCAAGATCCCCGTAAAACATGGCACAGAAGACCGAGCTACCCACTGCCAGCACATACTGGAGGGAAAGAAAACGGACACATGATTAGTCACTCATCATAGGCGTGATGGTTCAGAAAAGTCAACTTATTTCTCCAAATAGAGGGGGAGCTTACCTTGTGCGCTGGAACTTTCTTAGATTCACCGAAGGGACCAACAATGAAATGGATATCGGCCATGAGTTCATTGTTGAACATCAAGGCGTTCCTAGAAGGGAGGAAATTTGTCAATTAGATATGACAACTTGGGCTATTCCATAAAAGGCGCTTGCAAGACAATATTATAGCCTGCCCTACACAATTGAGCATTATAAATTGTGATTCCAATTTATAGACATTGACTTGGTTTACAATAGCCATCTTTGAACTAAATCGAAATAATTTAATATAAGTAAGCAGCTCAGTACCTCTCCCGTAGCGTGGGGTGAGAGGACTGCCAGCTCGGAGGTTCGACGTTGTTGTTGTTTATGTTTTGCTGGGTGGTCGGTGTTGTTGCAGTGGTTGTTGACTGGGTGACCTGCACATTGCTTTTCTTGTCAGTGCCGGTCACCGTAGTACCGTTGTTGGTCGCAGGGTACAGTTCTGCAGCCATCTTCTTCTTCAAGGACAGGGTTAGAATATCATAGCATACTGGTAACCCGCTTGTGTGTTTCCCAGTCGTTTTAGACTTTTTCAGTGTTTCTGGAAGTAAGAGTAAAAAAGTCAGACACTTCATGATCCGACCATGATGGAGCAACCTGCAATCTGCCGTTGGCATCGGCACACAAAGCGTTGGCCCTTTCCCTAAAAATAAACCACGAACTCCAGGATCTACTATTAATCTGCGTTGACAATTGATACACAAATCGTAACCTTTAGATGCAAATGTTGCATAAATTCACCGATTAAGAAGTCTACGAACCCCGAATCAATTGTAAGAGAAACATACAAAATATCCGTCCAGTGATTTGAGGTTGTATAACAAGTTCAAGCAGAATACTCCTTTCTCTTTCTCATTTCATCCTCTATTGCCACTGAGCTCTCCCCGAAACGTATTGTTTCTCTTTTTTGTGCGGATGGTAAATACAGATAATCGTTGCTCGCTTGGAGTAGGCTGTTTTCCTGCGCAAATCCTGGCAGATGTTTTTCTCCAAAAGATACTTATCAACGAGGAAAAGGCGCGGGTTCCTCCTTAGCTGATGTGAATTGTAATTTGTCGGGTCTGGCGTTTAAATTGCAGTGAATTTTTTATTTTATTTGATATAATCCTCTGACGCCCAGCTCGCTGCCAACAACAAATCAGATTTACGCATACCGTCAACGTCAGAAGCGCCGCCTCCAAGCCTCTGACCAGCTCTCGCTAATGCTGCGTTTGTAACTAAGTGGGAGGTGGTAATTTACCAGTTGTGAAGTCGTAAATACAGTTGGATGCATTGACGTGCTTTGAAGTAATTTAGAAACGCAAATTGGCTAATGGCCAACAAGCAATATAAACCATGAACTAAAAGTACACCTTTCATGTTTGTATACAAATTCGAGTTAAAATACCATATTAATAGATTAGTTGTTATAATTGTTTTGTTGTATTTAACTGCCGAAAATGCTGTTATCAAGCTAATTTCCTTAGCTACATGTTAGCATGTAGGAGAAGTGGGAGCTCAGGATGGTAGACGAGTTCCCAACTAGTAATTACCAGTTGGAGGATCTTTCTAGTGAAATTTTCTCTGTCCTATATGGTCAATTCCCACTTGGTTACGAATGCCGCATTAATTCAATGCGACGTCCAAATATGGACATTAAGCATCGGACTGAGATCGCACAAACTCTTAGTGAAAATATTGTTTCCATTTCCAACTCAAATATATATCCACGTCCTTGTTTCTGATGTAAATGATACATGTATTTAAATGACCGATTTATAGCCTATGCATAATCACTGCTTAATTTGGATTTAAACCATTCATAATTTAATGTCCGATTGGTTTACTTTTGGTTTACGTGTAATATCTCTACTCGTCAGAAATGAGAAAGTTTGATCCTGTTTTGCATTGTTTAAGTAACATCAGCCGCACCACTTTATTTCCACTGGATGCAAGCCACGAGCAAAAGGTTTGACAGCAGTAGACCGCACTTCTGTTTACCTTGGCTGAATGTTGACGCGTTAGATTACAGAGGTGACCGTTCCTGAAGTTTGCTTTGTAGAGACTTGACTAGAGCCAGCCCAGGAGACATGTTAGATTTGGAGATGGGGGTTGGGCTCCTACCATATCCTATTACCAGCAGCCTGCTCTATCCGGGGTGCATTCAGCAGGATGCAACGTTTTGGAACGTTCAGATACAGCCTATTTCTTTGTAGAAAAAAATATCCCTCTCTGACATGTAGAATAAGGAATCATGTCAGCTCTATTCATGGCATTTTTATATGCAACGTTTGGCAACTGAATCTATTCCAGCTTTCCAACAGAAGGCTCTGCCACTGCCAAATGGGTCATTTGATTCTACAGTCATAACTTAATAATCTTAACCTGTATAGTGCTTTTCATTACAGAAAATAATCACAAAGCGCATAAACAGGAGAAACAACACATTTAAATTGACATGATGGAGATTGAATGTCACTAGTTTGCTTCGGATGATGGAAAGGCAGGAGTTAAGGTAGTTTGGATTGCAAATGCAGTGTAGAAGTATTCGTCCTTATTGGTCACAATGTGTTAAACTGGGAATAATATGAATATATCCAATATTATTGACTTTTTCATTAAAGAAGACATAACACTTTCTGATCAATGTCTACAGAGTTGTAAACAGTACCCTGCTGTACACCATTTAGACATCTGCAATTCATATATTAGCATAATAATGTTGCTTGTCTGGTTTGGATCTCAGTTTCTCAATCTCCCATTCCAGACCCCTGCCTGTACATCCCTCGCTTTGCCCACATGCTGGAGTTTGGAGAGAAGAACCATGAGGTGTCCATGACAGCACTGCGACTGCTGCAGAGGATGAAAAGGGACTGGATGCACACGGGACGGAGACCCTCAGGACTGTGTGGCGCAGGTAACAATGAGCTCAGGTAAACCACACCACAGGTTACCACCACAATCACAGGTAGGCTAGTCCTTATCATGAATAACAGAAACTACAGGGTAACCATGTCCACTGGTATCGCTCACCACAGGGATCTGTAATCATAGCTCAGATCATGCGACCTTCGATCATAGGTGACCCCTAATCACAGTTAACACTCATAAGTAACCACAGAGGCTCCAATTAGTGACAATGTACTACAATCTGTTCCCTACTTACTTGACCTGAACAGAACACTCCCTGCCTAGATGTATTACTGGCAAGACATCCTGAAACTGAAGAACCAACTTCCCCAGGCATGTGGACATTTATGCTCCTGGTTCCACTTTTCTGCCTTTCTCGCTTTTCCTCAGCTGCAATATCAGATTAATTGCTTATCATTAATCATGTAGAGCAGGGGTGTCAAAGTCAAATGGACGGAGGGCCAAATAAAAAATTTAGCTACAAGCCGAGGGCCGGACTGTTCGAATGTTCATTGAAAAATTTTTAAATGACGCATATAGTCTAGTGAACCTAATTGAACCTACTGAAAACCTAACAAATATATTCCAATATGATCAGATAAATAAAGCAATATTTTCTTATGGCTCTGTCAGTAATCTTTAATTTTCAACAGACACAAAAGACAAATTTCCTTTATATAAAAATCCCCATAACATGAACATTAAATGAAAGAAACCGGTATTCAAGGCACCATCAGTAGCCTATAATTTTCTATTTTAGCAAAAGTGGGCTAAATTTACTTCAAAGAAAAAAACAAATAATAGCAATTTTCTATCATCCACTCAACTGAAATATTTTTAAAATAATAATTGGATTGAAATACAATAAAATAAAGTGCAAAAATCTATTAATCAAAAACAACCACCTTTGTTTAAGGAGAAGTAACATGCAGTGAAAACAAATTTAAACTTTAACTTTTAAACTTGAACTGAGTAAAAACTCTAAATATGTGATTGCACAGTAAAATGTTCACCTTGTTTGAGTTGAGGGTGATACTTGGTGGTGTCCCATCTTTTTTCCACAAGTTCAATCAATGTTCGGCGGTAAGGCTCTGAGCTGAGGAAATCCTCAGTAATTGAGTGGAGGTGTTCAGCAGTAAGTCGACTTCTGTGTGATGTTTTGTTCAGGTTCATCAAAGAAAACAGTTGTTCACACAGGTATGTGCTGCCAAACATAGACAACGTTTGAGCAGCCTGGATGCGCAGCTGGGGATTGTGTCGGGGAGGAAACGGGCGAACTCCGCAGCACCCACTGCCGCATATTTTGCCCCTCAGTGCATCATTGCATTGGAGGTCAATCAACTCCATTTGGAGGTTTGGTGGTGAGCTTTCCACGTCAACAGCAAATGGGTTACCGAGCAGTTCCAACCTGCTTTTTTGTGCTTAAAGTCAGCAAATCGGCGTCGAAAGTCAGCGGCAAGCATACCTATTTTATCAGCCAACTGTGCGCTCGGGACGCACTGGTAGAGAGCTTCTCTTTCATGGTCTGGCAGCTGGGAAAGTGGCTCAAATTTTCTTTCCGCATCTGCGTCTCCCACAGAGTCAGTTTGGTTTTAAATGCCTTCACTTACTGTACATATCAGAGATGACATGATCCCGACCCTGCAGCTGCAAGTTCATTGCATTCAGATGACTCGTAATGTCACACAGAAAAGCCATTTCACACAGAAACCATTTTCGTCTCGGAGTTGTGTTGTGTCTTTCCTTTGCTGTCCAAGAACAGACAAATCTCCTCACGAAGCTCGAAACATCTTTGAAGCACCTTTCCCTGGCTTAGCCATCGCACCTCTGTGTGATAAGGCAAATCACCATGCTCCGTTTCTAACTCCGTCAGAAATGCCTTGAACTGGCGGTGATTCAAACCTTTGGCTCTGATAAAGTTAACTGTGCGCGTGATGATGCTCAATGG